>NC_132938.1:27112500-27470000 GCF_034638445.1 Ciconia boyciana
AACGAGCCCTGTATAAAAAGCATGTCCTAATATCTCTTAACATTACACATCAACGTAAACCACACTACAGTTACGGGAAACTTGCGGTGCTCTGAATATCTTGTGAACTCCTCTATAGCTTCCGCCCAGGTGGTAGTACGATGCTGGCATTCACTTCCCTCCGTTGTCTCACCACAACCTCTATTCCCTGTTGTTGCCTTTCACTTTCCCGCACTGCTATTCCAACATGTTCCAGCAGCCAGGCCTGCAGGCATTTGTTTACCCCTTTTATTTTACTGAGTAGAAAAAATTCATTTTTAAAACACTCAAAATCGTAGCACTGCACTTATACAAAGCAACACTCTGATTTTGTCCAGATTAGGAATTATGTGCTTTACCACGCTAGCAAGGAAAGTGTCTCTGAAAAGACAAGCACGAAACAAGAAATGAAATATCAAGGGCAAAATAAGCCAGCTTGTTAAACTCCCATCAAGTGGCCAGAAGTTCACCTGGAGTGACGTCAAAATTAATGAAGCTATGTCAGTTAGGACAGAGCCACATTTGACGCTACTTTAGCCAAAGCACTGAGCTAGGCACAGCAATGCTTTGGTAGTCAAAGCACTACCACTAGAAGGCAACTGTCTTTGAACTCAATCTCCCCCGGCTCCAGAGCACCCAGGGAGAGATATCACGCTGGGAGAAAGCTGTGTTTGGAAAGAATATGACAAACCATCCTAGACCCTTCAGGCACAATATAGCAGAGATTAACCAAGGAGTGTGTGGTGGGTTGACCCTGGCTGGATGCCAGGTGCCCACCAGGCTGCTCTGTCACTCCCCTCCTCAGCTGGACAGGGGAGAGAAAAATGTAACAAAAGGCTCACAGGTTGAGATAAGGACAGGGAGATCACTCACCAATTACCATCATGGGCAAAACAGACTCAGCTTGGGGAAATTGGTTTAATTTATTAACAGTCAAATCAGAGTAGGATAATGAGAAATAAAAACTAAATCTTAAAACACCTTCCCCCCCACCCCTCCCTTCTTCCCCGGCTCAACTTCACTCCCGATTTCTCCACCTCCTCCCCCCAGCAGCACAGGGGGACGGGGAATGGGGGTTGTGGTCAGTTCACCACACGTTGTCTCTGCCGCTCCTTCCTCCTCACACTCTTCCCCTGCTCCAGCCTGGGGTCCCTCCCACGGGAGACAGTCCTCCACAAACTTCTCCAACGTGAGTCCTTCCCACAGGCTGCAGTTCTTCACAAACTGCTCCAGCGTGGGTCCCTTCCACAGGGTGCAGTCCTTCAGGAACAGACTGCTCCAGCGTGGGTCCCCCATGGGCTCACAAGTCCTGCCAGCAAACCTGCTCCAGTGTGGGTTCCTCTCTCCATGGGTCCACAGGTCCTGCCAGGAGCCTGCTCCAGCGCGGGCTCTCCACGGGGTCATAGACTCCTTTGGGCGTCCACCTGCTCCAGCGTGGGTCCTCCACGGGCTGCAGGTGGCTATCTGCTCCACTGTGGACCTCTGTGGGCTGCAGGGGGACAGCCTGCCTCACCATGGTCTTCACCAGGGGCTGCAGGGGAATCTCTGCTCCGGCGCCTGGAGCACCTCCTCCCCTCCTTCACTGGCCTTGCTGTCTGCAGAGTTGTTCCTCTCACATATTCTCACTCCTCTCTCTGGCTGCAATTGCTGTTGCAGTTTTTTCCCCTTCTTAAATACATTATCACAGAGGTGCTACCAATGTTGCTGATGGGCTTGGCCTTGGCCAGTGGCGGGTCTGTCTTGGAGCCAGCTGGCATTGGCTCTATTGGACATAGGGGAAGCTTCTAGCAGCCTCTCACACAAGCCACCCCTGCAGCCCCCCTGCCACCAAAACCTTGCCACACAAACCCAATACAGAGTGATTTTTAAAAGAAAGCCGGACCCAGGAAAGGAACAAATTTAATTTCTGCACTGCAGGGTAGATGTTGCAGGCTCTATCCAGCTGGTTAATTCCTTTGTGAGTGTTACTTGATGTGCGTCCCACTTAGCCTGCGGTTGCTCCTCCAGAACACAAGTCCTAGTTCTTGCCTCCTGTCTGCTGCCTGTCTTGGACACCACCAGGCACCTCAAGGGACACCAGGCAGGCAGTTGAATCAAGCCCTCCCTAGGGAGGAAACTGAATGGCTCTGATGAAATAAAGAATAGTTCTTTATCTTTTTGGTAAACAGTAAGTATGAAACTGCAACCGTGACCATACAACACATCCTGGAAAGCCTCTTCTACAGTCCCAAATTCTGCAACTGTAAACAGAGTTTGGGAGAGCATGCTAATCACTATTGTATAAAACATCTGTCATCCCATTCCTGAATGTAAGCACGTTAATTCACTTTCACATACCTATTTTCATTAACTATTCAAATTCAAAAGGGTGCTGATCACCCCTCTTTACCATGGAAACTTTGGGTTTCAAGTCAGAGCACTAATCTGAGCACTCAAGATATGGATTTAGGTAGCTCCACTGAGAACCACACGGTAAAACCGATCTGACCGCCCAAACGCAGCAAGTGGCCTCCCAGTGCAACTGATAGCAGCAGCGCGTACTTGAGAGAGTCATCTTTCAAGTTCAATTTACTATCAAGTTCAATTTGTTTTATGGCCTTCTACCAGTAGACCCTGAATGCTGATCATTACTGTGAACATTGTGTAACCGTGTGGTGTTCTAGGTTTTATTTCTTTTAAACAGGCTTACTTTTTCTTCCCAAAAATGCTCTTACAGGGGTAGCTAAAAGGAAGATAAACATGCAGTTAGTTACTCCACATACAGAATGGTACCTACACAAACACCGGGGATATACAGCAATAGTTACCTTCCCTATTTTGTAAGCTGTCAGCAAATGACCAAGTCAAGTCTGAGAATATAAAACATGCACTGATCTTGATATGTGGTTATCAGTAACATGCAGGATTAAAAAAAGCTGCTCAGTACTGAAAGTTGACAAGCCGTTAGGATGTATAGCGGGTGCGAACTAGAGCATCTTATTCCCCAAAATCTGAAAACTGGATGTTTACCTAGAACCCTACAATTGTACAGATGGTAATATAGTCTTTCTCTACTATTATAGGACTTGTGTTTATCCACAGTGTAATTGAATGTATTTCTACCACCATAAATCTTTTACCACACTCAGAAACACAGAAAACCTGTTTTGTAGTAAATAACATACTTGTTGTCTATATCAGATAGGTACTGCAAAGGAAAAATGGTGCTTTTAAGAGGACATCCATTTTAATTTTGTCAAAGATGCTGGTTAAAATCAGAGGCAGAACTTGACCATTGGTATAAATCTTTCTGACTAGTTCATGATTTGCTGTAATTTTTATTGTACTAGAGGGCTATTCTATCCAGACATACTGTTATTTCAGAATACCAGGCTCTATTTACAAGATTGACACTCCTAATCCCCAAGGACGTTTCTGCACTGGGTTGAACTCGTTTATTCATAACCAGCTATTAAGCTGCCCTCCTGGATATTGCTTAGAGACCAACAGCAGACAGGCATCTGCTATATGGCAGGTGCATACAGTGGTGGCACTCCCTGAAAAAGAGGACACTTGTACTTTTAATACCCCTTTGAATGACACTTTTCAACCAGGGAAAAACACGGCGTTGTGTAAGCCAAAGGCTGAGACGCTGGGGAGCAGAGGAAGATGCTGCCCCTGCGCAGTCTCCCGCAGCTCTGAAGAGAGCAAGGAGGGCGACTGTCCCAGACCAAGAAAACCTGCGAGACTCTAGCACCGAGCGTCCCACATCTCAGGGACCTTCCTAATTACAGGGCTATTCCCTGATCTGGAAGGAGGGGGATCTGTTCAAATCAAGATAAAACAGAAAGCAAAAGCAAATTCCAGTATTTTTCCTGGCTTTGAAGCAAACAGAATTCCTTACTTTTCCCAGAGAATTCTCATTCCTCATTCATTAGCGATTATTACACAGAGTTGCACTTTACTAAAGAGGGATAACTTTCCACTGAAACTGTTTTTCAAATGACAGGAAGTTTTAGAAACATGCCTACCTTCTACAGGCATTCTAGTGAGCTTCTTAAAAAAAAAACAAACAACAAACAAACAAAACCAAAAACAAACAAACAACTCACCCAAAAAACCAAAACAAAACCAAAACCAAGCCACAAACAGAAAACAGCACTGGCATCACCCTCATCCTCCTCTAGCTTTGGGCTCTGGGGTGTCCACTTGACTCCTGCTGTTGGCAACACACTGATTCATAAAATGTAGGTGAAACTGGTGAATACATAGAGACAGAGAGAAAGAAGAGGTAGAGGGTGTAATAACACAAGATGCATTTCCTTTGAAAACTAGGCTAAGAAAATTTTCTGGAGAGAGAACGAGGGAGGAAGCATTTGCCATGATTTAAAATCAGCTCTGTGCCATCTGCAGTTTTAAAGACACCTACAGCTGGTCTTTGGTAACCCACAACATGCTCTGAATGACAGGGTCAGCTCTGTCATACAATCAGTCCTGAGGCCGGTGGAGGAAAGCTAAGAATCCTTATAAAAAAAATCTCTGAAAGCTGAAGTCAATGTAGCTCTTCCCAAGAAGTAGATATAGATAATTTCTTTGGAGGTGAAAGAAAAAAGAAGAGTTTCCTCAAAACACAATTCTTACATTGTACTGTGCTTGTAGCCTTCAGTGCCCTCATTATTAATGGGCTATTACATTTGCTTAGCAACATTACTAATCAACAACATTAACATTTGTTTCATATCCAGCCAGTTGTCTTGTACCTTTAAATTGGGCTATCTTCTTTTTGCCACCTCATTCAGAAAAAAGAGTCAAGCCTCTTAAAGACACCTTTTCATTAGACCACAAACAAAAGTATCCTGCCCTAAGGAGAGTTCAAGATGATTTTGTCTAAACAGTGATGCACACCCAGTGCAAACAATTAAGTTTAAGGGTAAATTTTTCAGGGCCTTTGAATTACATATCTCCAAAACAAAACACATGAAAACAAAACAAACAAAACAAACAAAAAAACCAGAAAAAACCATTAAGTTTTCCAAGATTTGAATAACAAATTGCGTTAACAGATGGAAGACGGCGACAAAATGATTCAGAAGCCCTGGGACTATATTGTCATTTTCAACACGTCCTCCCAGTAAAACAGCATTTCTATCATATTCCTATGTATACTAAAGTGCTAAATATAATCTCTGGATTGAACATTAATAATTCTCCAGGTATCTACTAGATTACACTCTTTAATGGATTAACTGTTCTCAAAACTGTATCTTTTTTCCCCTTGCCAGAAGCCACATGACTAAAACTGTCTACTTTTGCAGATTTTTCTCCCAGATGCCTTTCTGACTTTGTTCCCCAACATTTATTACTGGAGCATAAACACAAGGGTTGGAGAGCAGCAAGCCACAAAGACCCCATGCGATGCTCCCCTCCCACCCAGATGCAGTGGCAGTGAGGAGCCCTGGCCATGCCCAGAATCTCAGACCTCCAGGATGGGCACCACCAGGGCTCACTGCATGACTCCTCAGTCACAAGGGCTTCCCTTCACCCATGCTGACACACAGGGGCAATGAGGAATGAAAGATTACACTAAAAAGTCTGGAAAGATCTACCATAGGAGAAAGCACCTTGTGCCTCTGGAGCAGATGGCCCAAGCAGGTTGGGGCAACACCTCCACTGAAGGGATGTTTAAAACCAGATCAGACAATCAAAAGAGAGCCGAGAAACCACCTTTCTGAGGCTGCTGCTTCTTGCCTGTTCCTAAATGTGGGCTCTCACATCTACTCCATGGCCTCAGAGGGGCTAGATACAGCCCCCTAGGAATCTCTCGGGTTTTCGGTCAACCACCACTGACATAAATGCATTGGATGTATTTTCTGCTTGTGGGAAACCACTTCTCTGTCCCCAGCATGTCAGAAGGGTGCAAGTGGTTTCGAGAAGCAGCAAGTGTTACTTGATTTCCTTCAGTACTTCCAACTCGACCCACTGCTGTAGCACCCAAGCTATTTGGCAAGTAAGGTTAACTCCTGTAGCGTGACCTGGCACGGTGAAAGGCGAAAGCTTGTTGATCAGCACCACAGTAACTCAAGCAACTCTTGGGAAGGAGATGGAAAAGGCACAGGTGTTTACAATGCACAACATCAAATTGTTCTTGACCCTGCTTCAAAAAAGAAAGTTCAGTTCATTTACTCAACTTTTATTTCACCTCTTATTTTATTACCCTTCATAAATCCTTGGAAAAATATGAACTTAGAATCATAAAATCATAGAATTGTTTAGGTTGGAAAAGACCTTTAAGATCATCGAGTCTAACCATTAACCTAGCACTGCCAACTCCACCACTAAACCATGTCCCTAAGCACCTCATCCAGATGTCTTTTACATACCTCCAGGGATGGTGACTCAACCACTTCCCTGGGCAGCCACTTCCAATGCTTGACAACCCTTTCGGTGAAGAAATTTTTACTAACATCCAATCTAAACTGCCCCTAGTGCAACTTGAGGCCATTTCCTCTTGTCCTATGGCTTGTTACCTGGGAGAAGAGACCGACACCCACCTCACTACACACTCCTTTCAGGTAGTGGTAGAGAGCAATAAGGGCTCCCCTGAGCATCCTCTTCTCCAGGCTAAACAACCCCAGTTCCCTCAGCTGCTCCTCATAAGACTTGTGCTCTAGACCCTTCACCAGCTTCGTTGCCCTTCTCTGGACACGCTCGAGCACCTCAATGTCTCTCTTGTAGTGGGGGGCCCAACACTGAACACAGTATTCGAGGTGCAGCCTCACTAGTGCCGAGTACAGGGGCACAATCACTTCCCTAGTGTCATGGTTTAACCCCAGCTGGCAACTAAGCCCCACACAGCCACTCACTCACTCCCAGACGGTGGGATGGGGGAGAGATTTGGAAGGGTAAAAGTGAGAAAACTCGTGGGTTGAGATAAAGACAGTTTAATAGGGAAAGCAAAAGCCACACACGCAAGCAAAGCAAACCAAGGAATTCATTCACTGCTTCCCATGGGCAGGCAGGTGTTCAGCCATCTCCAGGAAAGCAGGGCTCCATCACGTGTAATGCTTACTGGGGAAGACAAACACTGTAACTCTGGATGTCCCCCACTTCCTTCCTCTTCCCCAGCTTTATAAACTGAGCATGACATCATATGGTATGGAATAGCCCTTTGGTCAGTTGGGGTCAGCTGTCCCAGCTGTGTCCCCTCCCAACTTCTTCTGCACCTGGCTGAGCATGGGAAGCTGAAAAGTCCTTGGCCAGTGTAAACACCACTTAGCAACAACGAAAATATCAGCGTGTTATCAATATTATTCTCATATTAAAATCCAAAACACAGCTCTATACCAGCTACTATAAAGAAAATTAACTCTATCCCAGCCAAAACCAGCACATTCTCGTCCTGCTGGCCACACTATTTCTGATACAAGCCAGGATGCTATTGGCCTTCTTGGTCACCTGGGCACACTGCTGGCTTATAGTTAGCCAGCTACTGACCAGCACCCCCAGGTCCTTTTCCACTGGGCAGCTTTCCAGCCACTCTTCCCAAAGCCTGCAGCGTTCCATGGAGGAGTTGTGATCCAAGTGCAAGACCCAGCACTTAGCCTTGTTGAACCTCATACAATTGGCCTCAGCCCATCAGATCCAGCCTGTCCAAATCCCTCTGTAGAGCCTTCCTACCCTCAAGCAGATCAACACTCCCACACAACTTGGTGTCGTCTGCAGACTTACTGAGGGTGCATTCAATCCCCTCATCCAGATCATTGATAAAGGTACTAAACAGAACTAGCCCCAATACTGAGCCCTGGGGAACACCACTTGTGACCAGCTGCCAACTGGATTTAACTCCATTCACCACAACTCTCTGGGCCTGGCCATCCAGCCAATTTTTTACCCAGTGAAGAGCATGCCCATCCAAGCCATGAGCAGCCAGTTTCTCCAGGAGAATGCTGTGGGAAACAGTGTCAAAGGTTTTACTAAAGTCTAGGTAGACAACATCCACAGCCTTTCCCTCATTCACTAAGCAGGTCACCTTGTCATAGAAGGAGATCAGGTTGGTCAAGCAGGACCTGCCTTTCATAAACCCATGCTGACTGGGTCTGATCACCTGGTTGGCCTGTACGTGCCACATGATGGCACTCAAGATGATCTGCTCCATAACCTTCCCTGGCACCGAGGTCAGACTCACAGGCCTGTAGTTCCCCAGATCCTCCTTCCTGCCCTTCTTGTAGATGGGCATCACATTTGCTAACCTCCAGTCAACTGGGACCTCCCTGGTTAGCCAGGACTGCTGGTAAAGGATTGAAAGAGGCTCGGTGAGCACTTCCACCAGCTCCCTCAGTACCCTGGGGTGGATCCCATCTGGCCCCGTAGACTTGTGTGTGTCTAAGTGGTGTAGCAGGTCGCTAACCATTTCCCCTTGGATTATGGGGGCTTCATTCTGCTTCCTGTCCCCATCTTCCAGCTCAGGGGGCTGGGTACCTGGAGAACAACTGGTCTTACCATTAAAGACTGAGGCAAAGAAGGCATTAAGTACCTCAGCCTCTTCCTCATCCTTTGTCACTATGTTTCCCCCCACATCCAGTAAAGGATGGAGATTCTCCTTAGCCCTCCGCTTGTTGCTAATGTATTTATAGAAAGGTTTTTAATAGTCTTTTATGGCAGCAGCCAGATTAAGTTCTAGCTGGGCTTTGGCCCTTCTCATTTTCTCCCTGCATAACCTCACAACATCTTTGTAGTCCTCCTGAGTTGCCTGCCCCTTCTTCCAAAGGTGATAAACACTCCTTTTTTTCCTGAATTCCAGCCAAAGCTCTCTGTTCAGCCAGGCTGGTCGTCTTCCCCACTGGCTCGTCTTTTGGCACATGGGGACAGCCTGCTCCTGCGCCTTTAAGATTTCTTTCTTGAAGAATGTCCAGCCTTCCTGGACTCCTTTGCCCTTCAGGACTGCCTCCCAAGGGACTCTGTCAACCAGGCTCCTAAACAGGCCAAAGTCTGCCCTCCGGAAGTCCAGGGTAGCAGTTCTGCTGATCCCCCTCCTTACTTCTCCAAGAATCGAAAACTCCATCATTTCGTGATTGCTATGCCCAAGACAGCCTCCAGCCATCACATCACCTACAAGTCCTTCTCTGTTCACAAACAACAGGTCCAGCCTTCCCTAGTTGGCTCACCTACCAGCTGTGTCAGGAAGTTATCTTCCACACACTCCAGGAACCTCCTGGACTGTTTCCTCTCTGCTGTATTGTATTTCAGCAGATGTCTGGTAAGTTGAAGTCCCCAACGAGAACAAGGGCTAGCGATTGTGAGACTTCTCCCAGCTGCTTACAGAACATTTCATCTGCCTCTTCATCCTGGTTGGGTGGTCTATAACAGACTCCCACCATGATCTCTGCCTTGTTGGCCTTCCCCATGATTCCTACACACTCAACGCTATCATCACCATCATTAAGCTCTAGACAATCAAAACACTCCCTAACATACAGCGCTACCCCACCACCTCTCCTTCCTTGCCTACCCCTTCTGAAGAGTTTATAGCCATCCACTGCAGCACTCCAGTTGTGCGAGTCATCCCACCATGTTTCCGTGATGGCAACTACATCATAGTTTTCCTGCTGCACAATGGCTTCCAGCTCCTCCTGTTTGTTGCTCATGCTGCATGCATTGGTGTAGATGCACTCCAGTTGGGCTACTGATCCTGCCACCTTTTTGGGGGGAGAAGCCCTAATTCCTATGTGACCATTCTCAGGCACTTCCATGGTTTCTAACACATCAATAACCCTTGCATCTTTGCTGCCGCATGGATCTCCACCCCCTACCTCCACTGAGATGGCAGACCGAAGGACCTCGCTAGCACACCGTCCCTCAAACATTGGCGTGCCACCCCCAGGCTTATCTCTAGCGAGCCTGGTTTTATCCCTTTCCCCCTTCAAATCTAGTTTAAAGCTCTTTCAATGAGCCCTGCTAACTCCTGTGCAAAGATCCTTTTCCCCCTTTGAGACAGGTGCACCCCATCTGTCACCAGCAGGCCTGGTGTCGTGTAGACTGACCCACAATCAAAAAACCCCAAAATTCTGCCGGTGACAGCAGGCTCAGAGCCAGGTATTGATCTGCTGGCTCTTCCTGTTTCTTCCTCATCATTCCCTGCCACTGGAAGGATAGAGGAGAACACTACTTGTGCTCCTGATCCCTTAACCAGTTGTCCCAAGGCCCTGAAGACTCTCTTGACTGCCCTTGGACTTTTAGTTGCAACTTCATCGCTGCCTACCTGAAAAATAAATAATGGATAATAATCTGAGGGCCGTACCAGGGTAGGAAGTTTTCTCTTCACATTTTTTAACCGGGACCCAGGGAGGCAGCAGATTTCCCTAAGAAGTGGGTCTGGTCTGCATATTGGGTCTCCTGTTCCCTTCAGAAGGGAGCCTCCTATGACAATGACCCGCCTTTGTTTCTTTATGGAAGCAGTCTTGATGCAGGGCATAGGCCAACTTCACCTCGGCAACACCTCCAAGCTAGATGAACCATCATCCTCGTCATTGTTTGATTCCACTTGCGGAGCCTCATACCTGTTATGCAGGGGCACCTGAGAAGGTGGGGTAGCCACAGAGGAGACGCGCCTGCTGCGCCAGGCAGGAACTTGCTGCCATTGCTCCCTATCCCTTAAGTCACTGTGTTCAGCCAGGTGGAGAGAGGATAGGGAATCCTCCATATCGTGCGTCCTGTCTGCCTGTTGGGCCTGTGTCAGGGAAGGTAGGGTGCGATTCCAGTAGTCCATCTCTCTCTCGTGCTCCCTGATACTACTCCACCTACTCACCTCCTCCCGGAGCTCTGTCACCAAGCAGAGGAGCTCCTCTACCTGGGCGCACCTCCCACAGCTGTGGTCACTGCTGCTTCCGGTACTGCCGTGAGAGTCGGGCACAGCCTGCAGCCTGACGCCTGGGCAGCAACGTGTTCCCGCCGGAGCTCTGTCTGGGGAGCTGCGTCAGTCGTGGTGGGTGCAGAGCTTAGAGAGGCTGTGGCTTTCTGCCGGGTGGATACCATTGCTCCCTGGTCAAGCCGGCAGAGCTTCAGCGCCCTTCCCGCACGCCCTGCTATGCCAACTGCCGCGCCACGCCCTGTCTGCCTGCCCTGTTCGCAGCGCTCCTGGTCGCTAGCGCTGCCTAAGGGCTTCTTTTATACTTGCCTAGGGATGGCACATGACTCAAATCTAAAAGGCTGGAGCCCCTGAGAACAACGAGAAGATTTGCCTCCAAATGAGTAAGTCTGGAGATATTTATGATTTCTGTTTTTTTCTACACCAGCAGCATTGCTTTTTGCACCCCCTTTTCAGCCTCCCAGAAGGAGCTGCAGGGGAGCCTGAGAAACTGGCCTGTTTTATCACATCCAAAAGCTGTCCTGGCACCCACAGCTACTCAACATTTTCTTAGCTCTCTTCTGTTGTATCAATTGATAGTCCATTTTGGAAAGAAAGTGGATACACTTAATGAAACAATTTTATGAGAAGGGAGGTAAATTCAAGGTAGCCAATAAGCCTTAAAGACAGATGTCCGTAAGTTGTAAGTTGCAATAGTTGGATGTTTTTGGAGTCCTTGAATACTTAGACAGGCATCCTAAAACCAGTGATCCAATCCAGTATGACAGGTCCTATGTCCTACTTGGTGCTCTCTGACAATAACCACAGGGATGAGAAAGGAACACTTCTACCACTTTGATCCTGAAAGGCAATTTTGGGGTTTTCTAGGGCGTTCTGTTTATTTTTAACTCTTTTCTTACAGAGACTGAAGTCAGATATCTGGACACCTGCTTTTCTATAACTGTCTGTTTATAATACATTGGTTGCTAGTATGGTGAAGGTAGCACAGAATTTTAAAAAGCCCTTTATTCTGCTTTAGAAGAGTGGTGAGCTCTGAGGGCTTTATTAATTGTTATTTTTTAACTTTTTTTTTTTTAAATGAGGAATCCCCCCATACTCAGCAGGGGAAAGTTCCCCTTTATTTCCATAGCGCGAATAAACCACAGCTCAGCTAACACTTGGTTACTTAAATAAGCAAACTTGCCAACACCTCAAAACAGCTTAGAAAATCCCCCTTCCCAAGTGCTGAAGGAGCTCATACACCACACAGTGGCAATACATGTGGAAAAAAAATTTTAAACATATTATTTAAAAAAAAAAAAACACCAAAAACCTTAGGCTAGTTCTTAACATCTTAGGCCACCCGTATTTAATTAGACTACTTGGAATTACTCTAATTTAGTTTTCAGTGAATATAAATTTTCTACCCACAGTTTCTCATTGCCAAACCTGGGGCAAGTACAAAGACAGAAGGAGCCAACAAGCTCAGCATGAAGTTATCGAAATACCTCCTATTGACAGTTTCTCCAGAAAATGTTATCGGTGATGTCACACATATCAAGTATCCCAAGAAATAATATTAACTCAAACAGCAATTTTAGTAAACTGAAAACTTTTTCATTTTGCATGTGAAGAGGTGACTTCATGAAAATTTTTTCTCTTAACAGAAAAGGTTTGTTACATATCAAAAAGAAGATCAGAAGATCCATTATATGTCACAGAGTGGGGATTTCTGGTTGCGATTTTTAAAAATCCTACACATTAAAATAAAAATCACTATTGTCATAATCATGCATGACTGATATGTAATGCAGCTGTGGATCTGGACCATAGTGGCCTCCAAACAGTATATAACATCTGTGCTGTAATAATGAAATCACTTAAAATACAAACAATATATGGCAAACTTCTTTAGCCCCACGTCACCCTCGAGAACTGGATCACCTCCCCTCATCTTGACAAATATACTGGCTTGGATATAAAAAAAGTGAAAAAGTCCATTAACTGGAATAAGTGAGATCTCTAGAGTTTTAAAAATAATAGAGATGTGTTGTAAATCACAACAGAGCCAGTGCAGAAGTCATCATTACTGTTCAAATAATTAATGAGCCCAGGCTTCCAAAATAGGAAATGCCATGGTTTCAGCTTCTGAGTTACTGTATGGAACTGCTGCACAAAGAAAATAAAACACAGAAATTCAATGACCCAATGTTTGGGAGGACTTTTTTAAAAATAAAATAATATCATCAAATGACTGGGGGCGGAGGGAGGACACTTAAAAAGATTTGAATTAGAAAAGTAAAAATTTTTGCTGAACCTAAAAATCATTGCTCAGAAAAGTTTGCTTGTTGTCTGTAGGCAGCTATCAGTAGTTTAGCATCTCCAGACAATCATGTACTTCTCACAACGTGTATCCATTGATTAGTGAAGAGCAATTATTTCTAAACTAGCAAAAGGTGCAATTAGCATATTTTTAGGACCCTGTCTATAGCATTCACTGGTGCCTTTCCCAAAGCAGCAGTAAAGCCGCTAGGACCGAGTGGGAGGCTCCCAAGCATTCCCAAGTGGACAAGGAGCTATGTGCAAGCCCAGTGCTTGTGTTTTCATGCAATCCACTTCCCCACTGAAAGCACCACTAAATCTCCTCTCTTCTTCCAGCCACCAGCTGAGAGGAGTTAAGCAACACATTTCTAAAACAGTGGCTGCGAGCAGCCTTTACTTGCATACCTGTTTCATCAGGCGAGCTGGGCGAGGCACTGTCCTGGGACAGCGTAGTCCAGCTGGAGTCCTCATCACTTGGGGCCAGGTTTTGAATCCTATGGAGAGCACAATCTGTTTTGGCCCCAGTTTTTGGGTGGTCTTTTTTAGTCTCAGGGCTTGATGACACTGTGGCAACTTGGCCATCCTCTGGGCTTGATAGCTTGTTTTGTTTCCGGGGCAGGACTTCCCCATTGACAATAACGGTAGAAGCCTGGCTGTTGCTTTGTGCAGATTTATCTTCCATTGCAACAAAACTCTGCTCTAGCTCTCTAGCAGATGTCTCTAGATCTGCATAGTAATTCAGGAAGCTCTTGGTCCTCCTTGGCTGCGAGGGTAATATTTCACAGCCAGAGGAATCCTGTGGGATCGGCTCTTTGCCTTCAAACTTCTCAGAAGTTACATTTATGCCCGCAGTGGTACTGAGGTTTTTGTTGGGATCCTGCTGTCCCTGCTCGGCAGCTTTCCTGAGCTGGTTTTCTCCATTCTTCACCAGCTTTATATTGGCAGAGCTGTTCCCCAGAAGGGGCTGCGCTGCTGGATCGGAAAGACCCATGGCTGTCTGAATGTTAGTCAGCGCGTATTTCTTCCTGCATTTCGGAGGAGTGCTGTTCTTGGTCTCCGTGTGCCTAATTTCCGCGTTCAGAAGTTCATTATGAGAGGAGCGCAGGTTAAGGGTGTTTGGCGGGGTGGCAGGGTTGTTGCGGTTCACAACGTCCGTCGTGCTGCTGCTTGCCATAAACACTGCCAACGCGTCCACACTGGAATCGACTAGAAAAGCAAAAGAAACAGTCGTGAAACACATTCATTATATACACTATTTTGCTAGGGCTTCTGATAAAGGGATGTGGCGCTATACGTAATGGTTTTATAGCAGGAAAATTACCACAATCTAAGTGGGTAAGAGAATAGGCTAAAGCTTAGCTTATTAAATAAGGAAAAACAGAGGCAGAAAAACATAGATAGATCATCAGGACCACAAAGATGAGAAAAAGCAGAAAGCTTGACCCTGTACAAGGCAGTTTTAAGGCAGTTTTCTCATGTCTGATTCTGTTGCAGGCAGGCTTGGGACAGGAGAGGTGCCCTTTGCAAATGCCTGGGAGTCCAGACGTTGTCCTTACCATCATTTCATTTTAGTATTTCACCTCTACCTCCAACGAGGAGGAGGTGAAAAATTCCTTGAGCGCTCATCACTAGGAAGCAGAAAATTTCTAAGCAGACCATAGGCAGATGCTGCTCCTTTTTCATCTAGGGTAGAACTCAAGTACTGTTAATTTTAGGCCTGACTGGCCAGTCAACTGTTGCCTCTTAACACCTGCGTTTTCTCTGCTCTTTGTCTGCCTTCCATTTTTTTTGTTTTCTTTTTGGTTTTTTTGAGGGAGAATCCCTTGACAAAATATCCTGCTCTAATTCAATCAACTTTAAAAAAGGGCTGCTCCAGAGAAGATGGAAAAGATGACTTACTGTTTCTACAGCTCACAAAGTTCAAATTTAAGGATAAAACATACATCCTAGGACAGAGTACACATATTGCACAGTTAAACAAAATCATCCTTTTGTCTACTTGTAGACAAGTTTCTGATTTTTATTAGCCAGGGGCACAGCTCACATTTTGAAAAATATTAAGTTTGTTCAGGGAAAAGATTTTTAGACTATGAAAAATGATCAAAAATATATTTTTTAAAAACTATCATTTGTTCTTGTACTGCCTATTTATGGCTCCCACTAATCTGCACAAACATTCCATGAACACCTCAATTTACATACTGTAGTAGTCACTGTTGCTTGACACCTGGGAACCACATTAGAGGCCAGTTAATAAATCACTCTCACCTGCCACAGCATGAAACAGCCTTTCTGTTGTTCCTAATTCTCAGATATCACTGACTGCTTATATTGCACATAAAAAAAGTATCTGGGGCTTATCCAGGAATGAAAAGCTATAATTTGAGCTAGCCGATGACAGATCATTCCAGCTGAGTTGTGCTGCATCCTTGTATATTTGATACATGACAGAACTGACTGCTGCACAGATTTACAAGAGATTAAATATATGGATTTTAAAAGAACATAAACACAGAGTGAAAAGGAGCACTTCACAACATTACCTAAAGGCATGCATTCCCTCTTCTTTGATGTGCTGTCAAAGCTGCACACTTCCAACCATCGCTCCAGTTCACTTAAAATCAAGCAGACCAAGTATACTCTTTGTTCCCTGAATCACCCACCTAGAACAACTTCTAAAACTTGTTAAAACAGAATTTAAACTAAATTTTACAAATTTTCATGCCTGCCATTTCCTCAAGCACCAGTCAGTCTAGACCAACTTCTAGAAGACAGTTCTTCAGAAGAGAGATCACCCCACGCACACTGTGCAAAAGCCATCAGCTTAGGTAACAGTTAACAAACATCCTATAGATAATTTCAGCTTTAGCCACAAAAGACTTCTAAAACACAACCATCACATAATTTAAAGGAACTTTGTAAATGTACTTCTCAAATACATCAATAAATGTTGCCTTCTGCATCTTGCCTAAAAACAACGAAGTCTAATGCAAGCAAGGTCACATCTGATCCAACATAATGTTACCAAAGCACATGTTTTAATCTAAAAACACAAAATGGCCTGTGTTTATGGACTGGCTGCTTTATATTTTTTCTGAATCAGTTAAAAGTCTGACAATCTGGAATTTACATAAAAAATAAATTAATAGGGCAGGATAATTCTGACCCACTGCCTGACCTTTAGAACTTATAGAATTGCACAGGATCTATGGATTTCACTAACTTTTATTTTACTTTATGATTCAGCAAATTAAAACAAGCATTTATTTTTTTCATCAATAAATACAACTGCCACAATCTAGAACAAGACTGAAATTTATTCTTGTTCTTTGTTACAAGTGAGCTGTTTCATGCAACATTTGCCACTATTTTTACCACTGAAAAAAATTCTTAAAAAATAATCTTCCTAGATAAAGCTTAAGTATATGCCTGCCAGATTATCTTTAGCCAGTCTCCTGCCATTAGCATTTCACTTATCAAAAATATTGTAAGAATAATCACATAGAAACATTGAAACAAAATGTATTATGTTTTACTAATCTGCTTGATAAAGCTGCCCCATGGATTTATGACGAACACTGGCACATTGATCAATGACTGAGCCAAAGCCCCCAAAAGTCTTTGCGACCCAAGCAGTGCTTGTAAGTTGGGTTGGTGTGTGATCATAAGCAGAAAAATGTCAAAATGAACCTTCCACTGGACACCACCTCCCCTCCTGACCTCCTTTCAAAGGATCCGTTGATCAAATTGATGAACATGCAAACAGTACCACGAGGCACACACAGAGAGGAGCAGGCTGCCCTCTCAAAAGACAGGCACCTGCTCGCTGGCCATCGCCCTGTGCTCCCAGCCAGGCTCTGGGATACACACAGCTGGCATCCCTCCACTCTCAGAAAAAGATATAAAGATAACAAAAAAGGCAAAAAGAGATAAGAAATACAGATGGGAAGGGGCAGGTCTTGCGTCTCAAGGGCAGAAGTCGCTACCAGACCAGGACTAACTAAAGTGCTGGAAAACGTTTGAATGCAAGGAAATGCTTAAATGCACTGAAGAAAACCTAGACTGTGTAGACCTAGACTAGTAGAATGGCATAAGGAAGAAGAACGATAGCCTGTCCCTCTTCCTTTATACAGCACATGGTGATGCTTGAAACACGTCACTTTTCCCAGAGGAAGCACATCCCAACTTTCTAATTAAAAACATCAAGGAAATGCAACTTCTTCCTGTGCCTATAATTTCAAGACTGAAATTCCAATCGCTGAATTCCCTCTTTTATTTTGTCTCTCCCACCGACCCTGCCTCCCTCACTGCAGGGGTACCTAAAGCACGCTGGTGCTGTGCCCCCCACCAGCTAACCAACACCCTGTGCCAGGGGTCCTGCACCCAGGCACCCCACCGCAAGCAGACCACGTCCCCTCTGCTCGGGCAGCTCCTCATGCTGCCTGGCCACCAGCAAGGACAATGCTACTGGCACAGGGCACCCCTTTTTTCAACTCCTCTGCCTTCTGCTGAAAAGCAAATGCAAATGGACAAGCAGACCAGGAATCACTGAGCTGATACATATATCTCAGCTAAAGCAGGTGAACAGTGGTAAGTTATAAGCAAGTAAAAATAGGGTACTATAATAAAAAAATATCGGACTCTGGTGAAAAACTAAGAATAATTAGATCATTATCATTACTGGGAATAATAACATACTATTAAAGCGTGCTTAAAGACAGCACTTAAGTAGGTAGAAGATCTGTCATAGCAATTCATTAATGATTTTAGCTTGCTTACTTTTTAAAACAAATCACAGCCTCAACTGAGTACTTCTACCATTTAGAAACATACCTACAGATACAGATTAATATACTTTCACCACTATAATGTGTTTAACACAAAGTTGTCCCAATTTTCTAAGCATCATAGTAATACAAATAACGCTATTACTTGAATGGCTTTTATTGATGTTTTTCAATCTTGTCATAAACCTTACAGAGCTAGAAGGAGGAGAGAGAAAATGCCATTGCAAACAGAAAACAGTGTATGACTGATTTGTCTGTACCTCTAATAAGACTTTTTTGCATTGTAGTGTCTATAGGAATAGTTTTTTAAAAGCTGAATAGAGTTCATTCAAAAAGGCACTGTTAAAAAGAAAATAAAGTGCTTGCTCTTTTTCATGTATAAGTGCAAAATAAAAGTGAAATATGGGCCTGGGAAGAAGGAGGAAAAGAAGAGGAAAGTTTCACATATTTGCATAGCAGAATCTTTTAAAGGGCATCTGACCTGGAAGTACTTCTGACATGGCTCACGGGGCGTCAGCAATGCATCAGGAAATAGATTATAATTTGAAATCTGAAAAGAGGGATCATTTAAGAATTAAAACCAAAGGAAAACACAAAATAAAAATACCACATTTCAAAAGCTCCTGAGAGACTTTAAGCATTCTAAACAAACCCCGGAACTAACAGCAAGGATCTTTTGAACTTTCAATGATATTTGACAGTCATTAAAGTATGAGAAAGGCTAGTCTACAGCAATGAGAATAAGTAGTCAAAAATAACTACAATATTTTTCTTATGTATGCTTTATTAAGAGCACAAGTTCAACAATATTCTCCAGTTTTAATCAACATACTGTAGCAAAAACTTCATGACATTAGAAAATCTGGGGGTTTCCTCAATTACTCAACTATAGCTTACTCGAGAAACTACAGCAGCGTTGGTAAAAATAAACACAGCAGTAAGGTATGTTCACATGAGAATTTGCAGAATGAGATCCAGCATGTGAAACTAAGAAGCATAGTCTGCAGGGTTGATCCCACAGGAGGGAATCATAAAAAGCAAGCTAGGCAGCAAGCTTCTGTACAGGACCCTTTCCTGGACACCTTCTCATAAGTAAACCATTTTGCCTTAAAGTCCCTGGTTTGGATGCAGATGACACACGCTGGGAGCCAAGGTATTTCTATGCATTTATGACTATTTCTGCTGTTGTGTCTAGGAAACATAGGAAAGAAAGAATACAAACCTTTTCACATGGCAGATTTCCTTTCTGCAAGGATATCTGTTGAGTACAAAATGTTTCATGACAAACTCATGCTGTGGGTCTACAGCCTCAGGTCCTGTATACTTTGGCTCTAGTTAAAACCTAAGCAGGTGGAGAGAACGCCTCCATTATACAATGCTTGCAACTCAACATTAGCTAACTCCCTCTGCTTCAAAGGGTCAATTCCAATCTTAAAACATTAATTCTTAAGTATCCTAACACACAGTCTTCTCACCTCTGCATTCATCCTTCAGCTTGGACCAGCTAAATGGTAATAGTTAAACAGATGTCAGCTGAAAGCAACCTATTAAAGTCTAGATTTACATTAATGTACCTGAAATCGGAATCGAGACTAGAAGCTTTCTCAGTGTCAAGTATCATCATGCTCCTTCTTGCCTACGTATCTACACAAATTCCAGGGGATGTTAAACACTTTCTGAAGGGAAAAGGAAGGAAAACACTTGAATGAAGTGCTGTAGTAGATCAGAGCAACCAATGATGTTCCTACAGCCAGTGGTTTTCTTCTCACTGCTCCCTCCAGCAATGACATCTCTGCTGGATTGAGCTTGGAAGCTGGAGACAGAAAGCTCAGCAAAGCCAGGAAAGCAAATTCCGATGGCGGGCAGAGCAGTTTTGGGAACACAAGAGCCAGAAAGGAGCAGGGCTGCAAGCAGCTTGCATGCACGCTCTCAAACCCATCTGCAGACTTCTCCATACAAACCTCAGAGTTGCTGAGGACGGGAAACACCTCTCAAGATTATCTAGTCCAACCCCCCTGCCCAAGCAGGGAATCACTGCTGCCCTCTCCACTCCACCCTGGCTCTGTCCTCACATCAGAACAAAATCACCACTTTGACCTGCTTGCTAAATGCAGTTTTCCCCATTTCCAGCTATTTCTGCTTCACCTAGTCCTAGTGAAATCACCATCCGATAACCAGCTTTCTGTCCTGGCTCCTCCTTCCCCAAGAGGCACCCTGCCAGCCCCTGCTGCCACAATAATTACATTTTTCCTTTTAGAGCTAATCATGCTGCCAGCTGACTGCAACAGCCTAGCAGCAGTGCTGTCTCTGTTCTAGTGATGCTCTTATTAATGGAAATCCATAATGCTGATCTGTCTTTAAATAATGTTATTAAGGAAAAAACAACTTCAGACCCTGCAATGAGTTCTGGCACTCAAGTGGAGTATGCCTTCCCATTTGCCATTTTTTCCCTCCCCCTTCCTACACAGTCAGTCAAATTCCTCATCCAGCAAAAATTCAGAGACAAGATGCCTCTCAGAATCAGATTCTAACAGCTACAAAGGAAAAGGAAAAACAATAAAAATGAAAAAAAGAAACTGGCTAAATCCATTGCTCCTTTACTTATAATTTTATTAAGATAGATACATCTACATAATCAGTGTATATTTGACTATGTGACTGAAACTCTATGTTGCAGACAACCTGCATCACCTTATGCTACAAGAGTATTCTTAAATCAAGCAATCACTTGGAGAAATAAAGAGCAATTCTTTAATTTACATAAGGCATAACCATGACATGCAATCATGACTAATCCTGCATTTAGTAAGGGAAAAAACAAGATGGCATACTAAGTCTTTTCCAAATTCAATTTTCTCCCTTTAATTAGATTTTCCCCCCTGTGCAGAATGGAACAGTCTGGTAGGCAAAAACAGTGTTGTCAAGGCAAGAAGATGGAGTGTGTTTTAGCTATCGGCTTACTTATTGCAAGCACAGATAATAAGACCTTCTGTCATCAGATCTATACGTTCACAGCGACATTTGCTAAGTAAACCTCAGTCATTTTTTCTAATCCTGTTGTGTAAATTAAACTCCTGAGCCTTAACGTTCTTTTTTTTTTAAATCTATGTATAAATTACTCAATCTCTACAATACAGATCACACCTCGGACTTACTTGTTAATTACAAACAACTCTACTTGCACGTGCTAATATAGGGCACAAGCATAAACTTCATTCTCTGTTACACAAAGGCAGAAACTCAGAAATTGTAACCTAAATTTCCTGCAACTGAGATTACTAATAAAGCAAAAAGGACTTGGTCTTCCATATCCTGCAACTTCAAGCTCAAGTGCCATCCAAAAATAACTCTTACCAAGTTGGAAGGTAACAACGTGTAATCAAACCCGATCACAATTACCAAAACCAAAGCATGATGCCATATCAAAAAGAAAGCTAGGATAAGCTGTCTCAGGGAAAAAAAGGCAACCAAAATGCTCTGCAGGACAGGCAGCCCACCCATATGCTTAATGGAGTAATAGAAAGGAATCAATGGCCACGGATTTGGCACATAAAATGACTTAGACTGATTGGTATGAGTTCAGACCAGGGATTTTTCAGCCCCACATAAATTTAACTTAGGTCATTCAACAGCTCCTAAATCAGGAAGCAGAACCATACAATAGATGATTGATTCGTGAACAGGGTTAAAGAAACCCGCAGGGTCCAGCACCAGCTTTCGAGCTGTGCGTAATGGCACTAGCCCAATACCAAGCTCTTTGATCAGGAGACACAGGCAGCAAAAGTAGGAAACAGATTAAGCATAGGTCACAGCATTATTAACAGAAGGAGCAAAAATGTTAACTGAGCCCCTGTCAGATGCAATGGATGAGAACTTCCAGCACAGCATCTGTGCTGGACAGAAAAAAAACATTAAATAGATTATTATCATTAACTACCTCCCACACATCTTGTCGGTGGCCCTGCTATTTGCAGCTTGCAAACACTTGACTGTTCCTGTAAAGCCTAGAAACAACACTGCATACTCCTGAGCACAACCCGCTTCCCCAAGAACAACTAACTGCATGCACATAAATACAGACATTTTAGCTTCTCTTTTTAAACGAATACGTTTTAACAATTAAACTTCTGATGGCCTGGCATCATGATTTCACCTGCTACAACTTCATCTGCCCTCTGAATGACATATAATGAATTTATGGCTAGTTACATATTAAGCTCTTATCAAGGTTATCCAGAAATGTTTTTACCCGCAAATTACCCAGACTGGTAGCAATAGTTTTGAGCCACTGATTATCACTGCCTCGTAGCTGAGATATTAAAATGCATTTGAAAGAGCATGGTGCACCAAAATTGTTTTCTTATTACTATAAGGTTGTACTTAGTGTCAAGTTGAGCTCCAGAGATGAAAATCTGAAAATTAAATAAATGGGAAATAGTCTTTCAGTAGACTCTCTACAGCTCTATATGAAAAGAAATAAAGAATAAAAATGTGTATATCAAAAGTCTCAATATAAAGAATGAAAACCTCTAATTTCATTAATCCATAAGTGTTTGCAAATAATTTCAAATTGCTAACAGTAAGTTGAGACCTGTGAGCAAAAATAAAAAAGTCCAAGTCTTAGTAACAGGACAGAGCATTAGATTGATTGCCAGGTTTTGCAAAACAAGACTCTCAGGGCTCTCAGGGAGAAGAAATTAAGATTTTGCACATCGACAAGATTGCTTCTGTTCCACATACATTAAAAACATGCTGTATCTCACCTAGGTAAGGCTATTATATGTGCACTTTTAACTACATCTGCTAAAACTGTCTTAAAGTTGGACTCGCACGTCCTACCCACATATCCCTTGCTCCCAATGGAACAGGATGTATTTCAGAGCACAGGATGCATCAAACCAGAAAAGGTCCCCACATTTCTAGTCTGTTTTTCCTTTAAAAGCGGAACTAAAATACGGCTCATTGCACAAAGAGGTACTTCTCAGCAAGGCTGAAAGTTGCCAGCAAAGCTACATATTATCTTCAACCAAACTTTAATGGGACAAATCAGAAATACTTCAAAACATACAATTTATAAACCAACTGTTGCAGTACGGCTTAAGCTAACAGAATGCTGGGAGATGACTAAAATGGTCATACCCTACAGTAACTCTCCCAATGTAATTACAGTACTAGAATACAGGAATAACTTCAATCTCTGCCCACTGTAGCAAGTAGAGTTCCTTGAGAATGCTGAGAAACTTCTACCCATAGAGCTCATATATAAAACAAAACCACATGCTCATAAATAAGATCAAAGTATCATATTTGCTTTATGGTCCCCATAAACTAAGCAGATCAATCCATAAAGTGGAAAGAGAACATAACAAAAAAGCGACTGCACTTACTGGCATTTATATTACACTGAAGTATGGCCAGAAGTGGGATCAGTTTCAACGAGAAGCAAACTTGGCTGTAGACATTGAACAAGTGGAAAAGAACAAGCTAGTAGTATTACTGGTCTGAATTTCAACAAGGAGTCTTGAGTTCTTGACGTGCTAGCCAAAATCCTCTACTCCTTTTTCTTATCCACAAACTCATAGGCCTTCACAAGGCACTTGAACACCAAAGGAACTGGAGTTCCTGTGAAAGGGGACAAACACACGACACAAATCTGGTACCATGGTGGTTCTCGATGAACATGCACAAGCGGAGTTACCAGGAAACCTTCAGCTTCAGAGCACTCTACCTCTGGTTTCACCATGAAGAAGCAATGGACCTGTCAGGGTCCTGGGGTAGGGGTACTATTTAACTATGCTGAGAAATAAAACCAGAAGTGATGATACGCATTCAGAGTAATATACAGTTCTTAAAGAAAGCTTTTTGTCTGCAGGCTCCGAGTCAGCTCCTATATGTGGAAACCAGCACGCATTTTGGGGTTTCACCAGGGTCACCCAAGAGGCCTCGATGAAGTAGTTGTGTGAGTCTCCACCTAGCTTCCTAAGAAAGGTAGAAACCTAAACAAGAGAGTCTTTAATGGGGAGAGCAATGTAAGTGTCATGGGGTGCTTTTGTAAATTTTACTCCATGAATCGTCTGTATTCCCACGTTTTCCTCAGCTAAGCAACGATTAGGTGGAGCTTTTCAGCAATTTTACAGAAAACTGTCCCCCCTGAGCATGACCTGAGCAGTGCTAAAGCTTGAGCCTCGTTTACACCAAGGTACCTTTCTCTGGAAAGAAAAGGTCAGGAGATACAGGGCAGGATTTTGCAGATGTAGAATTTTACTGGGATGCTTCTACCAAGAGTTGCACGGTGGACGCACTCCTCCTTGGGTCAGGGTGCCTCTTTGAGTGAGGTTTCTGTTACTCTGGAAGCAGCTCCAAGCCAAGCCCACAGAGCCACTCCATGGCACGTTTTCACACCAACTCATCTTGGGCTAACGATAGCAATGTAATTACTGGCACTGGCTGCAAGACTGGAAGTTTGGGGTTTTTTCAGGGGCTTGGTGTTATTTATAATGCCACCATTCTCACATTTGTTTCCTTATTTCACTACAATAAAGCTAAGACTTTCCAGAAGTTTCACTAAGCAACAGCCCCCTTGCAAGACCAGCACCGGGGACTGCCCCAGTGCAAAGAAGGTCGCAGCTGGGCAGTCCTTGGGAAGCTGAAGAAATACCAGAGCAGGAATTTGAGTGTTCCTGGAGGGAAATCAAACCCCAAGTTTATAAAATCAGCCCTGCTCTCTCTGCCCTCAAGTATATTGAATTATTTATAAGAGCAGCTCTAGCATGGGAGATGATCAGGAAGAGCCAGGACTCAAACCTCTCCCCTCCGCACTCCAGGGGAGTGCCTTCCCACAAGGGACATTTCCTTTCATCCTCATCCTTGATTTATGAGCATTTCATCAAAATGGTATTTCCCCAAAAAGGGGGGGGGGGGGGGGAGGGGATCACTCTCCATCAGAAGTTTCTGAAATAAAACTCCAGTCAGCTCTAATAATTATATTTGCAGAATTATATCAATAAATCATTCCATATGGACCCTAATCTGAGTCATTTTAAAATAAGAGATGCCTAATATTTAAAAAAGAAATAAAAGTCCACCTCTGCCTGCCACAAATCAAGAGGGTGACTGAAGGGTGAGAGATGTGGTGCCGTCTTCCATGGGCAGCGAGGGCTGGTTGCGGAGCTCCCGGCACAAGCAGGTCCCTTCGTCCCGGTGAATGCTGACGTGCTGCCACAGGACTGCACCTCCGCCCCGGCACACTCCAAAGGTCAACAAGCACTAAAAACTACCACCCACAAATTCCTGCATTTCCTCACTTCCAATGTCTTCTGAAAAAAAGAGGGCTTTTCTTTTTAAAAGCACTCTCACAAAACCGTGCATTTTAATATTATTATTGTTTAAACCCTTCCTGAGCATTTAATGCCAGCAGAATGGCACTGGAACCAATTTCATTTTCTTGGAAACATTTTGCTCAGATATCAGTATCCTGCAAAACACTATAACTAAAATAAATGATTTTTCCAGACATACAAAACCCTTCTACTCTGTGCACAAAACAAAAGTTTTTTAGCCACAGTATGAAAGAAAATCTGAGGCTACCTAACAACACAAACAGTAGCATGTCTTCAGGAGAGCTGCTGCAGCCCATGCAGAAAAGTGGGTCTTATGAGCACATATTAGAAAAATACAAATATAAACGGAGCTCAGGAGAAATTCACGAAAGCAGTCTGTTTACAAAACCTAGCTTCTCAGTAACTGGAGACGGTACATCCTTAGTCCATATTTTTCACAAGAAAAGCACAGAAAAGAAAAAATAAAAACCAACTAAACAGCACAAGAGGGAGTGTTAAGTCAGGACAAGCAGTGCTAGACAGAGCCATGGATACACCCAAGACTGCTTTGCTTATTGTCATTAATCAAGGGAGATCACTGCTCTTTAATTACACTTTTAAAAAGTCTAAAATAGCACGCACCTGTTAAATTCACAGCTTTCAATTTTACATTTTCAACACCTCACTGTTTCTTACATCTTCAGCACCGGTATTTCAAATACATTTCCTAGCACTGGGCTTCAAATAAGCTATTTTCTATTTAAACTGTTATGTGTTTCCTTGAATATAAAAACTTTTGCTATTCTCCTAAGACTACGCAGTATTACATTCCTTAAATTTATGAAATCATTCAACAAAACAGTCAGTGTCATAAATGGATGAAATATTATCTCACCACCAAAGAAGCAATACAACTGCCATACTCCACACAGACCTAATTCTTCCCCTCACAGACTTTATTTAGGTATATACGTACGTACAGACACAAGATAAAAGTCAGGGACTAAGGCTTAAGGCTGCACCAAGTCCTTAATGGTACAACATTAAGACTGCAACAACCATGAATGTGAAATACAATAGCTGAGATGCTGCAGTTATCCATTATTTATGCAAAGAAAACAAAAGCAAAATGATGTATTTTACCAGCACTTTCACTGAGATCTAATCTGCTATCAGAGATTTCATTATGATCCGCATTTCCCAAAGACTGGGCGATTTCAATGCCATTATTGCTGGATGCCCAAAGCACTTATTATGTTAGGCACTGGGAAGTTGCACAAATCATACAGTAACAAAACCAAAAACTAAAAGTTTCCTGGTTTAGAAACCCTGACAGGTTAAGGAAAGGGAAAACTTGGCTAAACAAAGCATAAAGCAATCATGAAGTAGACATTTTGATATCTCTGTCCTCAAACAGAGGGAGCTTTGGCGCCAATTGATTCTGATGCCAGTTTCTGCCCTGGCAGATGATGGGAACCACAGCGTTTCCCCAACCAAACAATTCCAGTTCTTCACTGTCTGCAACTGCTCAACCAGACAGCAGGGAAAACATCCTAGGCTCTTCCAGTAAGAATTTAATGCCCATTACTTGTTTTCTCTAAGTAGGAATGGGAAAGACTTGATTATCTACCTCTACACTAGATCATTTTAAAGCTCTGAGCTTCAAGCCTAGGCAGGAGACACAGATATCCTGCCCTGCAGTATGCCAAGAGGCCAGGTTTGAAGGCTAGTGTCTAGATTTAATGTCAAGTGATTCAAACAGATCAGTCCAATTCTGTACTCCAGCACTTGACCACCAGAGACCTGTCAAAACTGTAACCACCATTTATTTCCCCTGTTCTAGTATAGACAATATCCCGACATTAATACCCAAGACAAACTCTTTGGAAAAGTAATATCTAAATTGGCTCTAATGCACCATTTTAACACACATCTTCATGATACCTATGACTAGTCTGCAGCAGAGAGTAAACATGCTTTACTACTTACTAGGATTTAACCTTGGGGTTAGGGAAAATCCCACAAAGTCAAGTTCTGAATACAGGACCTCACCGTGCAGTTCCTCATATCTAATGGCAAAGCCACCCTAGGAACTCCCTGTCCTGCCACAGGTGTAAGCTCTCACTGCAGTTTACTACTTGCATCAACCAACGCAAGTATGTGTGGAGCTGGATGCCTGAAGCGATTAAGGCTTTTAAAGAAGTCTTTAAAGGAATAGAAAGAACGGTACAGAAGTGAGAGGTTCTTAAACTGGCTTTGATGCCAAGAAAAGCCACGTGGGATCGTGTTCTTCTGCTACAGCAGAAAGAAGAGTGAATACAAAAGTTAACCTACCACAGCTTCACCTCAGCAGCCTGAGTGATCAACAGAAAGTGCACGAGGACCGGCAGCAGCCTTCTGGAGTCGGGGCACTACCCCACACAGCTCTCCAGGGAAGGTCACGTCAGCTCATTTCACACAGCCTGCACTGTGGAACCACTGCGGTGTGGTGGCTGCCATCTGCACTAGCATGAGAGACATCTGCTTACTCAATGGAAGGTGCAGGTAATAAATTTTAGGAGTTGCCTTTGTGCTTTTACAGAAGACAACCTTCAGTAGGAGATAACGTAATATAATCCAAGAGGATACAATTCAGAGGAAAAAACAACTTGAATAGTATTGAACTCAAGCATACAAATAATCTGGAGACGTTAGTTGCAGTTGTAAGCAATTAAAGCTATAGTGCACAGTGACATTTTATGATAAGCTCAAGTAGTTTGTTAATTTGAAGGTATCAGGTACTAAAAACTTGGGATGAGAGTGAAAAGGAATAGCAGCTAAATTTTTGACCGCTATAATAAATAAAGTCAGAAATCTTGAACACAAAACGCAGCACAGTGCAGTGTCAAGTCACCACAAGCTGCTTTTTAAAGTTCTAGAAAACACCTTTGCAGTTTAAACATAAATCAATATACTTACCATTTGGATACACACATGGGAGAGCTGGCATCTATCAGAATATGTCATTATCCTTTATAAATACTATTTCAAAATTTATAAACTTAGCAGCCTTCAAAAGTAATAAAGTGACAAATAAATTAGACCAATTGCATACATACATGAGCTGCTTGGCCGATAGTGAGCCCCTGGGTACCGCCTGCCCATAGTGCCAGTCAGCACATTACCGCACGCTGTCAGCTGCTTTCAAAGTACAGATCGAAACGCTTAACTGAGGGAGAAGAAAAAAAAAAAAGTGAAGATTTAGTACAACAGCTGTATCTTTTTCATTAAAATGCTAATGACCCCTACAAATTTCAGGATAACTACCTCTATAAATTATTCATAGTCATGTTGTCAGAGGAGATGAACTGTTGTGCTACACATGCAGCACAAATTTATTATTAGTGGTTGGCCTCCATTAATAAGCTCACATAAATTTTAAAGCACAAAGAAGTCTCAGGTCATACAGTAGCTTCTTTTGGCCCATGATACAGACAGAACAACAAACACTGTAAGAGGGAGTTCGCTTTTGGCTTTAAATACAGTTAGCCAGTAGGTGAGATTTAATAACAATGCCGTCTTAAATTTTGTGAAGCAATCACAAGCAACATAAGAAATCATAAGCAATAAGTTTATGAACAGTTTGCTATGGAAACAAAACTTATCTGTGCTACATAACATTGATCGCTTTGAATCTGTCCCTAAAAACCGAAGTGTCTTTACAGGAATGCAGGCTATTTACTAGTGTACCAGTTTTCCTGAAGTATCAAAAACCCAAGCAAACAAGAAATGCATGGCACATCTTACAGTCAGTTTGGAATAACAAATCAAAAATCCAAAATCTTAATTGAAATGCTACTGAACCTGTCAAATAACTAGTGTAAAATCTTTTAGTCTAAAAACAAGTACAAAATCTTACACTGAAGAAAGAAACAATGGGACTACAATACAGCTTTCAGCTGATTTCCAGCTTTACCTTTTTTTTAGTCTATCTGAATAGCCTTCATGTTCCCAGATGTCCTCCAATATGCACTGCATGTCAACCACTCAATTTATAAAGATACATTTCCTTTTATTTCATTCTCTCCCTTGCTGGAAGGCCCAAAAAAGCAACAAATTCTGGGGAGTGTTTTTCCTAATTCATTAAGGATTTTTACTGTCTCAGGCTGCAGCTACAGGCACAAGCTTGCTCTATCCAGGAAATAGAACTATCAGGACATAGATGAAAGAGCACTGCACCAAAACTGGGAGATTTCCACTAATCTTCAGATACCTCAGTTCCCTGATTGAGCAGAACAGTAGCTTACTCCTGAACTAGTTAAGCCTTTTATATATATTGGCATCCATGCAATTCTCCCACGAGCTGGTCTGGGAGCCAACAGAGCTGAAAACTCCACATAAAGATGTATTTTCAGCCAGATTGGGCTCTGGAACTGGCTTGTGGTGGTTGCACTAGTACTGGTAGCTAGTGAGGGCAAGTGGAAAGCACAGGACCATGGCAGCCTGTTGTCCTAGTTTCAGTTGGGATGGAGTTAACTTTCTTCCTAGTAGCTGGTATAGTGCTGTGCTTTGGATTTAGTATGAGAATAGTGTTGATAACAAGCTGATGTTTTAGTTGTTGCTAAGTAGTGCTTACACTAGTCAAGGACTTCTCAGCTTCCCATGCTCTTCCAGGTGCACAAGAAGCTGGGAGGGGACACAGCCAGGACAGCTGACCCCAACTGACCAAAGGGCTATTCCATACCACATAATGTCATGCTCAGTATATGAACTGGGGGAGTTGGCTGGGGGCCAGTGACCACTGCTCAGGGACTGGCTGGCATTGGTCAGCGGGTGGTGAGCAACTGCATTGTGCATCACTTGTTTTGTACATTCTTGTATCATTTATTTTTTTTTCTTCCTCTGCTGTCCTATTAAACTGTCTTTACCTCAACCCATGGGTTTTACTTTTTTTTTGCCGATTCTCTCCCCCATCCCACAGGACAGGGAGGGGAGAGTGAGTGAGAAGCTGTGTGGTGCTTAGTTGAGGACTGGGGTTAAACCACAACACCTGTGCTTGAAATGACTTAAAATGCAATCACATAACATTGCTACAGGCTCTGTGGATTACTTCTGAAATACTGCCACCTACAAGGCTGAATATCTGACAGTGCAAAAACCAGGTAAATATTGTTTATTTCCCAAATTAGTGCTGACAAAGCGTGTCCCGTTCAACTCTCCTCAACGGAGAAAGTTCAGTGAATCAATGAGACGGTACTGTCTTGCAACAAAAAGGAGAATTCTGGCTATTAAGATGAAAAGTGAGTAGTAAACAGTAAAATTAACTTTCAATCAAAAAACCCTGCATTTCTTTTGCAGGGCAATATGGGACAACTTGCCATGCGCCAAACAGACCTTTTCAAACTTCTGTGGTGGCCTACTAATTCAACACATTATAATGTTGCGCAAGGAAAAAAGTTGCAGATGGCTGCTTCCCCTTTCCTGATCTATAGAAATAATAATAAAAAACCAAACACATATTTATTAGTAGAAAAAAGTAAGTCTCCCCGCACCCCAAATTCATTACCATTTTTACTCCCCTCAAATACCTATGCACCAAGTTCATAATTCACAGCAGAATACAACAAAACACTCCTTAGCTGTGCAAGGAATTAAAAAAAAAAATTACTGAGGGGAAACAAAAATTGTAACCAGATGACAGTATTTACAATTCTTTTCCCTAGCTTGTGAAAAAATTTGATCAGTACGTATGGAGCTGCAAGATGACTCATTTTTCATAAATGCCTTCTTGTCTTTCTAGAAGGTGTACACTTTTCTAAAGCGATAACACTCACTAAATATCAAATGTCTACACTTGAGACACACTATTCCCTCCCTACCTAGCAGCACACCATTAGAGGGGGCCTTCTGCACCATACTATAATAAAAAAACCTAACAGATATAAATTAAAAATCCCAAACCCCACAATTATGCTCTCAAACAGTTGAATTAAACTAGAGTACAGTTTCCTAAAGAAGTGTGCCCACCATGGGAATAAACCACTCTTAGGAAGGGCCAGGTGGGGACCCAAAGGTATAACCATTTTAAATATCACATTTTAAAACCCCAGAAATCTCAGTGGAAAAGACAACAAAGATATATTCTCATTATAGCAAAGGTTTCACCAGTTACTGTATAAAATGGAAACTGCAAAGATTTACAACTTGGATTAAAGCCAACGATCAAAAGTCAATTTAGAAGGAAGTGCCACACAGTAAGTGAAGTTAAACTGCCCTGCAAAATGATAGTGATACTGGACTGTACATACCAGCAGGGACATACCCAGATCAAGACAAATGAAGATGCTGCTTGGGTTGGTTTTTTTCTTTTTTTCAAGAACTATCTTTGAATTGTGACCAGAATAGCCAAAGCAACCTGCCTTTTAAACACATTTGCTCACCCAGGTGGATCTTGGAGGGACTCCTGAGCTTCAGCAAGCTCAGGGAACTCCCACAGAAATGTAAGTAACCTTGTTGGTATCCAAATGCCATAGCTAAAGCATCTGAAAACTAGCACTGATTTTCCATATAGATCCATGAGAATAGTAAACAAAATGGAAGGAGGTCTCAAAGATTCCTTTCAAAAGATTCAAGTGCAATGTATGTACAGGTTTGGGTTTCATTTGTAAATGTATACAACTTAGATATCCACAACTGCACATAAATCTGAGTTAAACCTGAATGTACCTAATACGTCAGATCAGTTCTTCTTAGTATTAGTTTTTAACTTGCTCACTCACATTTGTTTTGTAACAAATGTGTTTTGTAACAGCTTTCTGGGGTTTTTGATTATTATTCTACTGCAAAATTGCTTTTAAAACATTTTATAGTGATTTTTATGTTGTTATGGTTAAAAACTATATATACACAAATGCACATATAGCCTCATAGTTTCTCTTCAAGAAATGTTTTGATTTGGCTCTGTGTTAAGATCTATTTTTTGTCCTTTCTTGATGATCTTCCCTGATTCGTTTCATGTGAGCAGCCCCACGCTGCAAGCAATTACAGACAACCATGGAAACAAAACCTGAGCACTATGACTGCATACCCACCACCCAGGGGAGCACCTGAAAGCACTATCCACTTCACCTCATGCCAAGTCTTTTCTAGGAGCTGTGGTGACAGAGCTACCAGCTACTCATCATCACACATAATGAGGGCATAAATCATCTTGCAGAGAGGCCTGCCACGACTTTCAGCTGAGGCTGTCATCTTCCTAAGCCATTTTCTTTGCAGAGCTTCTTTTGTTGCGGGTCTTTTACATTTCTTCATTTTTATAATTGCTACATAAGAGTTTCATTTTATTTGTATTAATCTTTTGACAATAGTGAAAAAAAAAAAGAAAAACTAAATTCTAGTGCATTTTGGTTTGGGGTTGGTTTTTTTGTTTGTTTGGTTTTTTAAATGACAGTGAAACCAAGAGTTATGTCCATACAGCAGGCACATAGGATCATGTTTGCCTGAACTAATTCCATTATCTTTTGAGGACAAACAACTCATATTCTAACCTCCATACTTGTAATGGACATTAACCTTTTTTGGGTTTCACCCAAATTTATTTGTTCACACATGCTGCTGCTTATGAGGGTATTAAATGGCCAGCTGACTCCTTGACCTTCCCTGGTTCTCTACAAGCAGCATTTGCTATAAAAACATGGGTGTTCCAACATAATTATAAGTACATTCATACTGGCTGCTATAATCTCATACAATAGATTACCAGCAGACCTACCCTCACATGCCCAAGAAAAGGGATATGAAAAAGAAAAAGACATGACTGCAAATTACCTACAGAAGTCATCCAAGTGTGACTGACTACATCATTCAACACTCACAAGGAACAGCTACACACAGCAGGGAAAGAAAAAAGGTTATTGCATTTAGTTTCTCAAGGGACACCTATTCAAGAACTTACATTCCAGTAGTCTCTGGGTGATATTCTGACAAACAACACAATCCCACCTTTAAAGTCTTGCTCTGAATACCAGGAAACAGCCCTGCTAGGGAATGGGTAAGAGGAATGCCTTGCATTGTTTTAAAAACACGCAGGGGCCACAGGTCCTACACAAAATAGGCGCACTATAGCAAAGGGTTCAGACACTGAAAGAGGCTGATTTAAAAAAAAAAAAAAAAAAACAACCACAAAAAAACCTCAAACAAAACAAACACCCCCCCCCCAAACAACAACAACAACAAAAAAAACCAAAACAAAAAATACCCACACCCAAACAAAACACCAGCCTCTAAGGCTGGTGGATGGCTCCTTTTGAGATAAGAAAGTGTATTTGTATATACACATAAATTTTATATACGTATGTACATATTTGCATATATAATGCAAATACGCTTCCCATAGTCAACTGCTTCTCACTTTGCCTGCATTCAGAGCAGCCACTCGGAGCACCACCTGTAGGACAACATTTGCAAAACACAATTTAAACAAGCAAGCAAAGTGTGCAGCCAGGCCATTAGGAATTTGTGCTGCCGATTTCTGGAGGCACATACAGAGACAGCACATTCATTTTCTGTGCTGGGAACAGCTATCGGATGCGGACCTCTCATGCCAAAATGCCTGTTGGAGAAAGCAAAATGTTGTTTACTAGCCAAATATCTTATATCATTGTGAGTGCAATAACCTCAAAAAAGGTCAACGATTCATATCCATTATTCTCTATCTAATAACTACCACCTTTTTTTAAAAAAGGTATTGTCACTTCAGGGATATATATTATTTTTTTTTTATTTTTTAAGTCTTCTGCTTCCCAAGAGACCCATCTGCCTTTCTAGTTTTGTCTGGGAGTGCTCACATGCAGGACATTACGCTTTCCCACCACCTGGCTTTGCTGAGAGGCAGGAAGCCACCCTGCTTACTGAAGGACTCACTCCCCGTCACATCCCTGCTCGCTGGCACAGGATAAAAGCCTTCTGGAAACCAGAAAGACAACCCCAACCCTTCAGCCAGGGGAATATACTGCCTGCACTCCAGCCTGCCGCACTTGCCATGGGTTTACCACACTCAGACCTGTCTAGGATGCAGTGGTAATCCAGATACCAGACACATTCAGAGGCCTGGAAAGTCCTCTCCTGCCCAAAAAGCCTGGTGACTCCACCATTTCTCCTTCCAACAAATTCACACTACTCAAATTCTTATTTCTTGCAATCATTCTTGCTCGCAATTCTGTCCTGCATACTTTTTGGCTGCCTTTGTGCTTCTAACCTCTCCCCTAACAAGTTCCTATTTGGATGCTTTCCATCTTCCCCATTTTTGAGAAGTCCTTCATGAGGGCTTTTCCTATTCTTGGTCGTCTTTTCCGGGTACTGTGTCACCTGCCTGTTTAGTTGAGGTTCCCATACACTATGTGCGGATGGATGTTGTTATTTCCCACCCTGTTCTGGGGGATGTCATCAGTGTTAGTCACTTGGACAAAATTCCTACCGTGTCCCTAATTCATATTCGAGGCCTAACTCATCAAAAACATGTTTTTCTGAAATTTAGCATTTCAGTACTGCAGCCAGATCACGTAGAGCAAGCTGAATTCAAGTCATTCATGGTCCCCGGCCCTAATCCCCTGCACAGATGATACATACTTTCTCAGCAAAACACACCTGTTTTTCGCATTTATTTATTCTACATTAAGTTATCTTAATACAGATTTGGTTCAATCAAACAGTAAAAGAAAGCATCAGGATATTTTATGTGCAACTATACAGTCCATATATATTTTAACACAAAGAAAAACACTGTCTATAATACTGACAGTTTGTTATAAATCAAGATAACTTCATTCACTCTGGTGCAGCTATCTGAACTGATATCAGCTAACAATCTCAATTTTACTTGCTCTTTGGGGGGGATTTGTTAAGTTAGAAGTAAAGTTGCAGACACACACACACAAAAAAACCAAAACAAAAAAAAAACCCAAACAAAAAACCAAACAAACAAAAAACCCAAAACCAAAGAAAAAGAGTTTAAAGTTAAGGCTGACAAGACTACTACTGCCATGCTTTGAGCCTCTGGGGTTGCAGCGAGGTGAGGCTGCGTGCCAGAAGGAAGCCTGGTAAGCCGCGGAGCTGTGCCGGAGTGCAAAGGCATTACACGATCAAAGCAATCATCACTAGGTAATGCAGATCTTCCCGTAAAGTCTAAAACAAGAGGGCAATATTTAGGGTTGCAGTGATGCATTCTGAGTCTCATTTACACCAAGATCAGTGAAAAGCATTTTTCAAAGCCGACTGTCAGGTAAACAGCAGTAATTCTAAATTAGAAGGTGCTTATTTCTTCTGAAGTTAGAGATGCTACTGTGCTTTTGTTTTCTGTGGGAAGCTTTTCAAGCACAGCTAGGTTTTCTGTTACAGCATTTCATCACTACTCTCCACCTTTCCCCACCCTGTGTCTTGTAGGAATGAACACAATGTTGCTGCTGTCTTTCCAAGAATGGATACAAAACTTGGAAGCTGAGACAAAACAGAACAGGACACTCCAGAAAAATGTCATAATTTCTATGCTTGCCAGCTCTCAATTAACTAATGGGATGAGCTAGAGCTTCTCTCTCCAAACTGATATATCTGCTAAACTAAAAACGTTCGTCAACTGTTCAGACAGAAAAAGAAAACCAAAACCACCACCTTCTTCATCCTGCTGGTATCCTCCATTAAATACTGAAATGTAATTTAAGAAAATTACTTGATTTTATTACTCAAGACAAAAATTCCCAGTTTACCCATCTTGCCCATTTGCATCTAAATGATGTAATCCACACGCCCTGCATTTTACCCTTCCACGGGAGCAGCAAGCACAGCAGAACCCGCCTACTGCCAGAAGACCAGGATTTCAAGCCAAGGCTGTTTCTAACTCCCACGATTACTAGGAAGCCCTCAAAAGACAAGCTGAGCGTAAGATCAAGCTAAGCTCAGCTGGTTTCCAGGGTGTGAGGACAGAAGAAGAGAACTGTAAAGCAATACAAAAAAAACCCTGCACTAATATTTCTCTGAACAGTTCTTTCTGGAACAGTTGTTCCACCACCAGCAGATACCTTCTGTGACTTTCCTTATCGCTGTCCCAAGCAGCCTCCACTCTTTTCTATCTTGAAAGCAAAATACCAAAACAAAATCACAACAATTCTGTTCGTATCTTATTAGTCATTCCTCCTGTCATCAGTTTCCTGTATTTATTTAGCCCAAGTGCATTATATCCCCAGTCTGCAATGCAACAGTCAGAGCATTAGCTGTTGCTGCTCCTTGGGGACCTGGTGGTAGCAGATGCAGTAACAAATGTAGTGTGGGTTGTATTTTAAAACTTCAAGGTAGAGATTCTTCTAAAAAGGTTTACCCTATCATTTTTATTTATATATAAATATATATATATACATTTATTATATAAATATATGTTTTATATATAAAAATATAAAGCTTTATATGTGTGTGTTTGTGTGTATGTGTGTAACTGCCTCCTGACCACTGGACAACCAGCTAAAATACAATTTACAATTCACAGCAGAGGAACGACGCTGAAACAAACTGTTACTTCAACAAAATGTTATTTTACCTGGGGCAATAGAAGGCGGTAAGACACTAACACAGGCTTCCTCCGTGCTTGATTTTGACCTCAGACACAGTACACAAACTTCAGCAGCCCAGACAAGCCCAAGTATCTTCAAGTATTTTTCAGAGACCATAAAACCAGAAGGCTTAGGGAATGGACAATTATCAAAGCTATTACACAGGAGCTTTGATACACTGATGGAAGCACAAAATGTTTACCTCAGAGGAGTTAACAAGAGGGAACACAAAGAAAGGTCCAAATAAATAGTTCAGTGGAAGCAAACTGAGAACTTCTCCTTTTGACACAATAAGAGGAGAAGGGAAAATACAAATTAACCGAAAGAGTGGAAAATAGCAGCTGATAAAAGGAAATTAATTCAATTAATATTATCATTGATGATCTTGTCACAAGGGTGTCAGTGAAATCTGCTGGTGACACAAAATTTGGATGCTCTGCTGCAAGGAGAAAGATGGAATCACCAAAAGGAAAATTGGATGCTGAGAAGGAGCATAATAGAAATGTAATGAAGTAACACAGAGCACAAGGTCATTCATTCAGGGAATCACTAAAATTCTGCTGTCAGTGTTGGGCTGTGATGCAAATGGTTGGATGTGATGGAAACGGTTGGACGTGATGGAAGAAAGAGACCCAGCTACATCAGCAGGGTACTACTGACCTGCTGAGCTTCCAGTGTGATGCGTGCATGGGGGAAGGCAAATAAATTCTCTGGTTACAGCCCTTCCTGCAGAGTAAGGAAAACAATGACACCGTCCTGTGAGGTAATGCCCAGATCTCATCTGAAACAGCCCGGTAGCATGTGGTCCCTCACACACCAGGGATTAATGGAAAACACAGGAAATTGGAAGACAATCAAGGTACCAGATTTCTGTCTTGAACAAGCATATTAAGGGTTTGGCATACAACAAAACAAAGGCTCAGAGAAGCAACAAAAACTCTGAAGTGTAATGTTGGCACAAGAAACAAGTGCACGTAAAGCAGTCCTTGCTAAATTTAGGCTGGAAATTAGAACATACCTAACATCAGAGAAAGGTGGTCCAAGAATGGATTTCCAAAAGGGTATAAAATAATCTAACAAAATAATCTTAAAAGTTATGAATTGTTGGAATACGATGGGGGTAAGCATCTGAATGGGAGATACTTTTCTCTGGTGTAATATTTATTTTTTTTTTTAATTAAAAAAAAAGAGCATCACAATTTTTCTGTGGAATTCACCGAGACGTTAACGAGAATCTAAACCACCACCTCTGGACAAAAATCCAGCAGGGTTATAAAACTGCATGGTTAGTGAATAACAAGCATATCCAGAGTACAAAGTTAAAAAAACAAACAAACAAACACCACACAAAAACCACCAAAAAAACCACAAACACAACCACACACACAAAAAACCCCAAAACCAACCCCCCCCCCTCCCCCCCAAGAAACCACCAAAACACTAAACACATAAGATTTGGAGTATCAAGTTTCAAAGGATAAGATGGTTTTCATCTAACAGGATTTGGAAGAAACTTTGTGAACAGATTTTTCACTCTGCCTTCTGTACAATTTCTTGGCCTTCTTACTTCTCTGAAGCAGTCAAAACCAGGAATGACTGAAAGCAGACGAACTATTTCTGAGGTATGATTCAGGATTTTAATTTCTACTACTTTTTTTTCCTTAAAAAGCTTTCCTTAAAAAAACCTTTTTTTTCTAGGTGCAGTTACCAAGTGCGTTTCTGAATGTCTCAATTTGCCAAAAACTGGACAACAGCTACAGCTCTAGCAATATAAGCAGTACATTTCTTTTGCTGTTGAAGGAAGGACTAGTCTTATTTGTAGGAAGCAAGCAACTCATACATTTTTGACAAGAAAACAATTCAGCCCCCTGGGGTTTTTTTGTATTGTTTTTTTAACCCACAGGGATATGAAGGAAAAATAAATTGAAGGTCATGAGGAACTCGTATGGACAACAATGCTGTAGTATCCAAATAGAGTACACATAATAAACCTCTCCTTTGTTTCCAGTTTTGGCGGGTTTTATGGCAGAGCCATTCGATACAGAGAACTCTCATACAACACCTCTATTGACTAAACAGTTGTTCATCAGCCATACAAACCCCCTCACCATTATAGTAAATAAAGAAATGTTGGAAAGAGTAATTTCTGCAGCATAATAGGAGAAATATATTACTTTAAGATCAGTTAATGACATAAGGAAATAAAAAGCCTGGGTTTTTTTACGTCTTTCTAGAAGGAAGCTACACACACTACCTCTATAGCTTTATAACAAGATCTCATGATTAACGTATCGGTGTCGTACTGAAATACTTATGAAAAAGTTAACAAAGTAGTAATTACACTGAAAATTATATCGCAGTTTTTGTCAAAGTACTTGTTTAGCCTCACCTTCCCTCAAAAATAATGGCTACAAGAGACAGCCAAATCATATAATGAAGGATTTGTAGTTTTATTTAACTAAAAAAACATTTGAAAACCATGCCTACCATACTGAGATAAGACTTTTCGTCAGCCTTTTTGGATGCTGAATGATGTACAGACATGACCCATCCTGCATCTGAATCCAGGTTTATACTAGTGTCGGTCACCAAAATCACTTGCATAAAAAACAGAAGAGTAGTTGTGAGACAGGCTCTCGTTGGGGCTCTTTGATTCTTTCTTCAAAGCTAATGATGACATGCATTTAGAGTAATATAAGCATATTCCTGGGTACCTCCTCCCCTCTCCATTCAAAACCCATATTGTATGGACAGCTGCTGCAATACAGCATAAATTGTTCCTAAGCTGGCATGCCACATGCCATGTTTTTCTGTGACAATGCAGTGGAAAGGATTCTCAGCATCCAGAAAGAAAAAATTATTAACTGAGTCACAAGTCAAGATATGGTTCATTATCTGCAGTTATCACATAAGAGTTCCACCTTTCTTGATGGAAGAACTTATTCTTAGGAAAAACCAATTTTTTTTATAATTAAACATCTGTCAGAATAATCAGAATAGAGTTTCATGTTGTCGTTGATGCTTCCTAATCCTAACTGAGCCATGAATAATCACGTTAAATATTGCAATACTCCATTAAAAAGCAATTTTATTTAACATTTTCTAAAATACTGTTAATTTCTACCTCATGGTACCGTTTTCCATTTTTTGGCAAATAAGATGAGCCTGGGGACAATAAACTACCAGCTCAAGACAAACAACCAGCTAAGATTCAATTATTTCTTTTCAGGTCTGTCCTCTCCACAACACCCTCCCCCGAGGCAAGAGCTGTGTCCTTGGATTGCAAGGACAACTGCTACCAATAGAGCAAGAAATGTATTTCTTTTTTGAAAGTATGATATACTAAGGTAGTAAAAAAGGCTGAACCATGTCCTACACTACCCAGTACTACATCTTCTGCTGCTGTTACCAGTGGCAAAAGGTGATGATGAACGACAACAACACTGGGAGCAGAAGCACAGGCTATTCCATTCACTTGCTGCAGTTTGAGAAGTTCCCCCACGGTTTCCTTCACAACCTATTACTATTATTAACCAAATCAGGCACCAGAGAATTAGTCTGATTTTGTGAATAACATCTTCCACAAACAAGCAGCTATTCTCTCCAGTCCTAAGTGACAATAACATAGCAGGAACTTTCTGATAGCCTCTGCTGAGCCACAGAGAGGGCTTGCAGCACACTACTGGGGAGCTACCATGGAGGTACTGCAACCATATTTGCTAAGCAACAAGTACGATAGATGAGCTCATATGATTTCAGCACCAAAACAGGCTGCATTAAGGTCAATTAGAATGGGACACATTAAACTCATCTCCTACAGGCTCCCTAAGAAGTATCACAGAATACGTGTCTTTTAGGCCACACTTGGACCTGAAGATCAGGTTCAGCCAACCTCATTGCTTTGTGGCCAACAGTTTTAAATGACTCTTAAGAAGAAACTGTTTAAGTGAAGAGGGGTCACCAATACAAGTACATCCTGAGGTGAGAGCTACCATGGATTTTCCACTAGCCTATTAAACAAATTGTTGATTCTGGTTCAAACCCTAACAGAGAGGCGCACACACTACAGAAATTACTCTCTCAGCAGAAATACTGGAACAGCTGTGAAAACTGAACTCTCTTGTTATTAGCAGTAGAGATCCCACTGGGGCATGGGAGGAAGATGCTGATGTGGCCTGAAGGACAACCTGAGCTATTGCTGTGTCCACACAGAGTTTGTTCTTGGCGTGGACTTCCACCTTTAAAACGTATTCTGTAGACATGTTAAACATACAGGTGTTAATCCAGTGAAATCTGGAAAAGAATTAGTCTACGCTACTGCATCTGTGATCTCAGAAACGATGTGGTGAGCACCAGCTCCACTGCGAGCATGACACCCATGCCTTGTCTGCAAGGCTTGCTAAAAGACTCTGAAAAGCAGTGATAGCTGCTCAGGTAGCTGAACCCACACCAACTCCATTTCCTCCAAAATCCACATTTATCACTAAGTGAGTAACCTTTCCTTTTAATTTGAAAAGCTACTATCTGACAAACTGTATCCTCCCTGAGCAGCTGGGGTGAGGAGTTTCAACTGCATTAAACAATGACCGAAGCACTACTCCCCTCAGCTTGGCATCAAGGCAGTCTGCCATGAGAATGCTGATTAAAGATTAGCAGGGATGGTCTCACAAGGCTGTCTGAAGACACATAGCTAACACCAGGCCAATGGCTGCACCATGCCCTGGCAGAGTGCTTCCTGACAATAAAACAGAGGCCAGCCAAGCGTCACGCAGCGAGCAATTCACCTAAAGATGCTCTGATGGACAGGCCTTTGGGGAACTGCACATGGTTGCAAAGAGGAGTAAGATGAATTAGGGTGACTGGTCCTATTAAGGTGAAGGTCCTCAACCCAATAGCTTCTTCCACAGGGAGAAGACTGGATTCTTATATAAGGGAAATTATGAGACTCCCTTACTGATACCTAAAATGACTCAGGACAGCAGAGGACTTACAGGCTCTTCTAGTGAAAGGGAGAGGACCAAGAGGGAAGAAAAGAAAAGAAAAAAAGAAGAAAAAAAAGACATGAGAATGACTTAGTATACGATACAAATTAATAATCTGCATGGCAACTCTATGTTTTAGAATAATACTGCTCGGCTCCCATGTAAGAATTGAGGCTCTGTCAAGTAGGTATAGAGACTAAAGAAAAACAACCTGGAAAGAAAAGTTGCATCACTAAGCCCAGCCTCTTGTGTATTACGGACCACTAAGTCTGCTTGATTAACATACACAAAAAGCATGAAGACCAAGACTAACCCTGAACTCTTACATGAGCCCTTAAGAGCCATCTTACTGCACTGGCTAAAACATTCATGTCTCACGCAACTGCATACCAACATGAGCTTAGCCCTGGCTGGAGTCCCATCATTCTCTTTGTGCAAAGACTGCTTTAATAAGAAATACCTCGTCTCACCAGAGTGTAGTTTTATCAGGGGCGGGGGGGGGGACCAAACCATAAAACCTCTGAAATTCTTCAGGATGAGAACTCCTGTGTTAATAAGGAATTCTCTGGGAAAAGTAACATGCAGCATGAAAGATCATTTTCTAAATTAAAGTCCCAGCTAGGTACTAGCATTTATCTCCTCTCTACATTTGAACTAACCAGCTAAAGAGGAAACTTCCAGTATAAGAGTTTGCAGCTGTGCACCCCACAAGTAAAGCAAGAACTTGAGGCATGCGTAAGATTTGCTCAGTGGCTACAAGGCTGGCATACATCTGAAAGCTCTGTGAGCTCACCTCCAGCAGTTACCTCCAAAATAACACCCCTGTAAGGATCACATCAGCAAAAGCCCAGAAGAGTGCGGCTGCATTTCAGGAAGGTGGAACAGCAATCCTGATGAAAAGACTTTCTGCCTCTAGCAGCAAATGGTGCAGTTTCTCCACAGGGCTCTGCCAGTACAACTGCTTCTATGGCGTAGACAAACCTACAGGCATGCTTAGCCCAAGCGTTCCAGCTAACAGCACTTTCTTTGCGGGCAAAGTGCCAGACCTCTCACATAGCTTATTTCTGAAGATGAGAAACCCCATGGCTTGCTAGGTACTGGGAAGTACATCCTCAGCCTGTAAGGTCACATGAGAAGGAAGGGAAAGCCACACCGCCAGAGGCTGTTGAGGAGCATGCCACCAGATAACCCCTCCACATAGATGGCCCCAGCTGGTGCCACAAAGCAGCTGCTGCTATGGGCCTCCCTCCCACTCCAAGACCCACACAGAACCATTTAAACACATCGCAGGAGACTGCACTTCTGCTGCACAGAATACTGAAATCCAACACAGGTGTCTGCATTAACAGATAGTATCACTGACACCACAGAGGAACAGCACTACTATGAAACACCTCTGTTGCATACAGCCTTTTCTCACATGAGGTGGCAGAACAAGTTGTAGTGTTTTGTTGCACAAATACAGCTAATCTGCACGAATGGATAAACCAAGAACTGCTCTTGCTGGAGTACTAGAAGAGCTGGAGCATCTTTATTAACAAACACCATGATAAACAACGTAAATACTGCATAGAAATACAAGTACCTCCAGTCCCTGTGCTGGGAGAAATCTGAGACTTCAGTGTTTGAGACGTGGGACAAGAAAAGTGCAGAAAGAGCCCCCCCACCCCAGAGGATCCCTGGACACGGAGCAGGTTACTTACTCTCCCCAGCTCGTTGGTGGAAAGCCAGTAGCAGAGCACCAAGTCCTGGAGTCCTGGGCACGAGCACCCCCTCAGGTCACCGCAGAAATCAGGCAAGCTGCAAAACAAAAACAAGTCACATATTAGTTTTCATTATGTAGAGTCAAGGAGGGATTCATGAAAACTACTGAGCTCACAAAGATGCAGGTTGCCAGAAGAAACCCACACGGCCACCCTCTGTGGCAGCAGGAGCCTGGGAATCAGATGAGCACAAGCTACTGAGTAACCCAAACAGCCACCTTCAGTTTAAATCCTTAAAAACCATCTGCATTCAATAATGCGCACAACAGGAGAAGTAAAAGCACAACAGAGGATCCATATATTACAGCGCAGGGATCTTCCCAAACCGGGCAGGTGTCGCAAGCTGCTGTCGGACTATGACAGCTTGCACGTGTAAGAGACACGCTGCAAAGCATGCTTTAAATTCTCTCTCTCTCTCTGCACTGCATTACAGACCTGCGGTTTTCCCCATGCACGAACACGAAGTATCACAAAGAAAATTAATTTAGATGATAGAGATGAGCCCCAAGTTAGAAAAAAGCAGCAAAAAGTCCTCACTAAACAGGACATTCATAACCTAATTTAGAAAATAAAGTGAAAAATCATCTTTTCAATTATGCTTGTGTTCAGTAGACATCAAGTATATAATTTATTTTTGCAAAGTCTGTATGCTGTAATGCAGTCATTCCCTAACCATTCCGGCCCCTGGTAAATGATTACATTAATGCTTTGGGGTTTGGTACTGAAAAATATATTGGGATTGTTGCCACATAGTAACAGAAGCGAGGTTATCTCCCCATCAAAAGATAGTCCAGCAGCAGCAGCAGATCTGTCAGTCAAACTATGTTCTAGGATTCAAGATATTATTCAACTTCATATTTGTTCTCCCATCTGGAGAAAATAAATATGCAAGACTGAAGACACAAATCTCTTCTGCTATAGAGCTTAAAAAAATTTCTTTTCTTTGTTAAAGCAAAAGCCAGGCTAAATAAAGCCAAATTATATTCCATTTTAAAGAGAGATTTATTTTTTCCTGTCCTTGTTCTAACAGAAATCCAAGAACTATAAATCCTAGAAAGTACTGAGACAGAACAGATCATTTAGGAGAGCTGAAAATGTTCTCGTTAAAAATCATATTTGTCATTTGGAAACTTGAAAATAGACCTTTTTAGAAGCCAGATGAAAAATAATTTTAAAATCTAAAGCTTTCTGAAGAAATCAAGAAAATACACTCATTTTCATTTCAATAATGAAATTGCATTTAAAAAAAAACTCTTCAAGGGGGCAGGAAGAAAACAGAACAATGCTCATTAATATTCTAACCCAATTTAGCAGGCACATTTGTGAACTTTTGTATCAGACAATCAGATTTCAGTATTCAAGAGAGAGAAAAAAAAAGAGGGAGAGAAAGAAAATGCACATTGTGTTAACACCTTCATACCAGTAAAGCCAAGAAACAAGCGATTTCCTTCTGTTTGAGATTCACGGGTTTTATATAAACAAAAGTTTCTGTGTTAAGTACTGAGACCCCAAACTTCTCCACAGACTGGGCATACATGCTAGCTTTTTTCCAAATAATTTTAAGGGATTTCTTCCCATGATAAACAAACAGATGCATCCATCTGTGCTAGCACGGCCATTTTTACAATTAACCGTCTTCATCCTATATATGAAACCTAATTTGCTCTAAACCAAGCCTAGTGTAACTGCAACAGAAAACAGTAGTTAATTCAATAAAAAAAATAGGCAACAGCTCAAAAAGCATTTTACGCCTGAAACAAGACAATTTTTCAGTCCAAACTAAGATGGGGTCAGCTGCCAGTTCTGAGATCAGAGGAAAGCCTGAAATACAAAATACAGGTCTTGAAGGCAGGAATGAACAAGCTCTCCAACAAAATAGCAGATAGGAAATTGCAAAACAAAGTTTCAACAACAGACATCTGACCTCAGATCCAAAGGGATATTTACACTGATGACAAATTCCTGAAATTGTGCTATCGCACACCCAACATTTTCTATTTCCCAGCTGAGAATCTCCCCCCGACCCTGAGTGTCCTTCCCTTTCTCTGCACCCTGCTGAACATGTCCACCTCTCCACCCACATTTTTAACCACGTTGCCTGCCTTGAAAACTGGCAGACTTGAAAATGACCCAGGGATGAAAAGAGGATTATTTTTTTTTTCTTCCTGTTTATAAATCTTAATATTTCAAAGAAAAGCTCAGCCAGCCAACAGTGCAGCAAGCTCATTCTCCCAGACCTATGCAAGCTAGAATAATTCATTTAGGACTTTATTAAAAGCAGTAAATTGGAAGGCAGATAGCATACAGCCACTGATACTCTTCTTAGAACATGAATTAGCAAATGTTTAACGCCCACAGATGACAAAGTAGGAACATACTGTTACAATTACTGAAATAAACAACTGTCTGTTTGAGGTAATACTAGGTGCAAGTTTAAAAAATTGAATAGTGCCTATTTCCTTCTTTTGCAAAGATGGGGTGATAGCTACATATACTTAAAGTGGGATTAGATATTCCTGGGTACTTAGATTTCCACAGGACACAGACCTGCGATCCAGCCCTCAGGTAGCCTCAGAAACAAGTGATCTCACAGGTGCCAGCATGCAACCTGATCTTGGGCACATCACAGAATTTCAGTTAGAAATAATAAAACCAAACAGAAAACACCAGCCAGCAAGGAAAAATTTGGGAGTTGTCGCCCCTGTTGAGATGCTAGAACAAAACTTACTTTTGTAGATCTCCCAAAACAGACAGACATTTACCCGATAGAGACTCTGCAAAGATTTGTAATGTCTAAACTCAGATCAAAGCTACTTTCTTGAGGTTTAGCAGGAATTCACTGAGCTAGGAATCGCTGCAGCTTTTTTCCTCCTGCTCCACCGTAGCCTGTGCTTGTGCCTGGTGGCTTCCTGCGAAGACCTAAGAAGGTTAGCAGGTTTGATTGCTCTCCTTTCCAACCTCCTTGCTCCTGGTAAGGAACTTTAAAGTTTAGGTTAAATATAAAAGAGGCAGGTTTCCAATCACCAAATTTCAACTGGAGTTATTCAGTATCAAAATAGGTTTTATACTTCAGTGACTCTTTTTTCCTGAAGCACACACTATATAAATGGTGTGTTCCTCAGCAATGGCATTGCATTTTTGTTCTTGCCTTTAAATTAGAAAAAAAGCCTGCACCAGCAAGGTTCTCCGATGCTGCTGTTGACTTAAACTGAGCTACTATGATTTAAATCCTCTTACTCTTAAAACTGACACCAAAAAATGAAAACTCATCAACTCTTTCCCCTTCCCTGCTGGGCAACTGCTTCTCCGACGGCCCCAGCAGAGAGTAGCCAACCTGGGCTTGGCAGTGGCACATCTCTCCAAGGAGAGCAACAGATAGTCTTCCCCTTCTTCACCTTGAAAGCTTGTTTTGTAGGAAAATAAACCCACCTATTTGCATTAGGGAATACAAATTTTAAGGATTACATCACTCTGGAGCACCCTTCCTGTATCTTTTATAGTAATTGGCTATAAACCTGCCTGTGTTGGGCAGAGTGGAAGGGTGTAAAATCAGTAACATGCAAGTTGGCAGGGATCCAGTTGCTCTGGGAAAAATAACTATAGATTTCCCAATTCTTCTGCTTTTAGAATGGAAGCACAATTATGTACTTATGCATGAGGTTGAGGATATTACATGTGTACAGTGCTCATCATAGAGATGAGTGAACTGGTATCAGTATGAAACTGGTATCATACTCCAGTTTTCTCTAGCCACACACAGACATGCAGGCATGCTGCATTTACATTATCAGACTGAGGACTCTGCCTTAAATTGCCTTTTAAACCAGAATCACAGGACCCCACCTACCCCTCCATTAAAATTTCCACCTCTTCCTCCAATTTAAAAATAGAAGAAAGAAGTCATCCAGCATAACATCAATAATTAATAAGTACAGCATGGTCATCTATTTTAGGGACAAATTTTTCTCTTTCCTTCTAGAAAGCACATTACCAGTTTCTAACTCCAGTCCATCAGACAGCCTCCAGGTGAGCCTCACGCAACTGCCCCAAGAACCCAGGCTGCTGGGGTTTATTTCCAAAAGGAGGAGAGAAAGAAGAGCTGAGTTTTGTTCTGAGGTTTCTAGAGGCCTTAGTCTAGAAATAGTTTAAAAGAAAAAACAAAAGGAAACTAACAAATTATGTTTTTCTTACAAAAAAAAAAAACAACGAAACCTGCCAGGTGTATTAACAAGTTGCACTTCAATCTGACAGACATGGAGGACTCCCATAACGTTAATGACAGGTAAAAGACTCATTAAAGATGGGGTGGAGGAGAAGGCTACTGTCACCGCCTCAAGAATTCCCTGATGTTTTTAGCATCTACCTTTCTCTGTCTGAATCTTACCATCTTTGACAGTAGTTTTTGCCAAATCCACAGAAGGAAGCATCTTACACATTAATTCACTTACTGCCCTAGAGGGCCAAAAGGAAAAGAGCACCACTTAGATGGTATTTTACCTTCCCAAATTTTTGAAACACAATTTTTTGAAGGTCAGGAAGAAGCATTTCTTTCACAATTAGTGGCTAAAACACTGAAATGCACATGGCACTGTTTTATTTATGAACTCTGAGAAATCCAAGAAAACTGAAGAGATTTAGTTATCCATTATTTGCAGGAGGGGTTCCACTCTTCCCCTTCCAGGTTAAAAAGCATATTCTGGACACCTTCCTGGAAAGGGCAGAAGATGGGTCGAGTCCTCCTGGGCCAAGAAGGAACATGGGCATGGGTCTTCTGCCTCCCCACAATGTGCGCTGACCACGGGGTCACTATGGCAGAGACTGTGAGGAGGGAAAGTCTTGATATTTATGAATGATACCTAAGTCTGTCCCCTTCGTTTTAGTGATTCTTCTTATTAAAAATGTCCAAAGTGGATACTGGGAGATGTTTTTTGTTTTATCCTTTTAAAGGTTTGCGGGGGGGTGGGGGGGTGGCTAAGAAGCTTTCCTGCCAGTCTGGACCAAATCTGTATTTTCATTTTAGCAAATCCTCCCCACCATCATGCTCAAACCATTTACACAGACCTCCACGTTGCCAGTGACTGCTACCAAACACCAGGGTGTCACTTTGCTCATCTGGCTGCATGACTTACTGCATTTCTCAAGTCTTGCTGCTTGCTGAGCTGTGCTGCACAGACACCAAAGCAGAAGAAAGCAAAGCACTGGGTTGACACTGAAGCAGAATTCATCTTCAGCCTTGGAGAGGCTGACATCTCCCACTGCACGGCACTGGCTCCAGCTCACCTGGTCCTGTCAGATTGCGCACCCCAAAAAACCCACTTCCGTTCATTTTCTGCTTCTATAGTTACCCATAAAACATAATATCCTACCAGTAAAAACTTTTATGGAAATACCCTGCCCTTATGGCCTGAGGGAGTTGGTATTTCCACGGGTGAGTAATTCAGCTTCCTAAGGATGAACCAGCCAGCCAGGGCAAGGAGCTGTTCCAGAAAGACAGATGCTGTTCTGGTGCTAGGTCTCAGCACACGTACATCCAATGTGCAAAAGCCAGGGGAAGAGGAGGAGAGCACAGAAACATCCTGAACACAGTTCCCACACTCCGGAGCAGGCGGTGTGCAGTGCGCTGCGCATCCTCCCAGCAGCACCACTAAGCCTTGTGTCCACCCTTTCCATCCCTAAGCCCACCCCTTCTCTCCAGCTTTCAGCACCACTGCTATCATGACTTGGAACAAAAAGCAGACAAGTAGCTGCTATTACAAAACTGTCTGAGCAAACATCTGGGCTGAGGCTGACAGTTTCTAGGTTATTATTCCAAAAGCACAGCACGATCAACGTAGGGGTACGTATCGCTCAACAGCAACTCTCCAAGCACAGTCCGAGTACCACTGCAGCATGTTTTCCCCCCAGTGGATGGCAATCAAGCCGTATTTTCTGTTTGCTCATCCCTCCTGACCCAAGCTTTTAAGCTCACAAAAGCCCAACACACGATTTGCTGTTAGCACTTCAGCAACAGAACAAGTGTGCTTTGAAAACGCTCACGGAGCTGCATTAAAAAGAATTAAAAAAAAATTAAAAGTAGAAAGAAAAACTTGAATCTATATTTGAAAACAAAGCAGCCTGGAACTTCTCTCAAAAAATCTTATTCTTAGCACAATGGAGTGCAACTTAGCTAGCTGAACAATTTTCCAAATACATGTTAAGACTAAAACTTACTTTCACACAGGTGTAAAATTTTAAGGAAGGAATTGAAAGCCTGGGAATTCATGCTGACACATGTAACAGAGACCAACCATGAGGGTTAGAAGCAACTAAAGATGCTCATCCACAAGCTGTCTGAGAGAAAAACATCTCCAAATGATTCGACTTCTTAGCAGACATACCATACTTGAGACCAGGTTTTATCTGTCACTTAGAGAAAGACCTGTGGGTGATGAGTATTCAGGTCACACACACCTTTTCTGCAGCAACCCACAGCACAACTATTCATGTGATAAACACCCACTTCACAGCAGAAGCCAGTGGGAATGAATAATGCAGGAGATCCAGTCACTCTACCACATATCAAACCCATGGGATATGGAGGCAGCATTTTAGCTTAAGTCATCCTTCCCCCTCCAGGGCACAAGCATGCTCTTTAGTTATTCTCTCTCCACCTCCTGTTCTGCACATACATTAACAGGTCAAACCCAGCAAAACAGGATGAATCACTGCAGAAGAAATAAGGACACAAACAGAAATGCAATACACCCTCTCACAAGATGATGTTCAGATATTACATCACCTGCTCAACTCATGAGCGCCACAAACCAGAGACACAGTTTTCCCAACAAGGTAGTCCTTTGTTCACATTTCCCAAGAGATCTACTTCCCCACCATTAAGACAATAATTTCACAAAGCATTAGCTAAAACCAGGATTAATTAAAATGAAGCCACACTGAGCCTTAGCTTGTAACCTTGCCTAAATGAAGGCAAGTTATTAAAAGTGCACCGCAAAACTGAAGTGAAATCGGAATTTGCAAGTCAGGTCCTTTTTAGAATCACAGAATCATTTAAGTTGGAAAAGACCTTTAAGATCATCATTGTAGACAATGTCCACAGCCTTTCCCTCATCCACTAAGTGGGTCACCTTGTCATAGAAGGAGATCAGGTTGGTCAAGCAGGACAGGCCTTTCATAAACCCATGCTGACTGGGTCTGATCACCTGGTTGGCCTGTACGTGCCACGTGATGGCACTCAAGATGATCTGCTCCATAACCTTCCCTGGCACCGAGGTCAGACTCACAGGCCTGTAGTTCCCCAGATCCTCCTTCCCGCCCTTCTTGTAGATGGGCATCACATTTGCTAACCTCCAGTCAACTGGGACCTCCCTGGTTAGCCAGGACTGCTGATAAAGGATTGAAAGAGGCTCGGTGAGCACTTCCACCAGCTCCCTCAGTACCCTTGGGTGGATCCCATCTGGCCCCATAGACTTGTGTGTGTCTAAGTGGTGTAGCAGGTCGCTAACCATTTCCCCTTGGATTATGGGGGCTTCATTCTGCTTCCTGTCCCCGTCTTCCAGCTCAGGGGGCTGGGTACCTGGAGAACAACTGGTCTTACTGTTAAAGACTAAGGCAAAGAAGGCATTAAGTACCTCAGCCTCTTCCTCATCCTTTGTCACTATGTTTCCCCCCTGATCCAATAAAGGATGGAGATTCTCCTTGGCTCTCTGCTTGTTGCTAATATATTTATAGAAAGGTTTTTAATAGTCTTTTATGGCAGTAGCCTGATTAATTTCTAGTTGAGCTTTGGTCCTTTCTCCCTGCATAGCCTCACAACATCTTTGTAGTCCTCCTGAGTTGCCTGCCCCTTCTTCCAAAGGTCATAAAAAGGCATTATCATCTGTGCTATAAGTACAAACTCTCCCAGTAACTGATTTCAGTTATTCATTCCTATTCTGGAGTACTGTTATCACTGTATAATTCTCCCCAACCTCTCTTGATATTCTGCAGTACTTTCCGGCTTATGCTGCACACAACAGGGTGCTCCATCTTAGAGCATCCTTGACGCCCACCATGCCAGGGCAAGGCACAGGGCTTACGGCATCATGGGACAAGGCACTTGGCAATGCCAGCTTGGCTTTTCTGGCACTCTCTGCTTTTCAGCATCCTGCTTAGACAACCACCCTGCCAGCATTGCTGGCCTTTACGCATCTTTCACATTAGCCTAGGCATCCACGCACAGTGCAGATTTATTATGCCATTAGAAAGGTGTCTTTGTCTCACATCTGTGTTGTTTCATACTATTTCTTTTATATTATTTTCATATACACAAGAAAATCTATATAAGAAAATTTGTCCAGCAGGAGACCAAATTGCAGTCATTAAAGCTCAGGCAGACTCTCAGACTGCACGCATAAAATGAGTGCACTAAAAAAAAAGGCAGAATAAAAGGCTCAAGTCTGTCTCCAGTTTTAGCCATAACCAATTTTAATGATGCTGTTACAAGACCTGGTAATTTTGGCTTCAAAGCCAGCTAAAAGACAATGAAGAACCTTTAACTTAGGCAACATGTACTAACAGAAATCATACTGATTCTGCACACCAGGACAACATACTCAAAACTTTTTGCACAATAGGTGCTTAGCTGTAAAAAGGGATCATCCCCTCTACCTTACCAGCCTCTGTCATTCTGGTTCCGGGGAGGGAGGGGAATAAAGTTTAAAAAAATATTTTTACCTTTATTTTTTTCCCCACACTAAAATATCTTATGTAAGCCTATGAAAGGTTTGGAATATATCATTACATATGTGCTTAGTAGAATTAAGGCAGAACCAGTGTTAGAAGTAACTATCAGACCTGTCCCATGTCCATCACCTCAAATACAACAACTGTTGGGGTTTTGGGTTGTTTTTTTGGTTTGGGTTTTTGGTGGGATTTTTTTTTGGTGGTTTTTTTTTTCTTTTTTCTTTTTTAAACAAAACAGGGTCAGTGAGTACTTGGAATATTTCTTGCTCAGAATAGCCGGTGGTTACTACAAAAAAAATCCTTATTTAGCTTACTCCTTTATTAATCATCTTTGCTGGTTAGCTGACTCACCACCTAGGGTTGATCTCTTCAGGAAGTAAAGCAGATGAAAAATACAGCAGCTGTGGTCTCACAATTCTCACTGAGAAAAAGATATTTAGATCAATTTTTTTACTTAGACTGCAGTTCTAGTGCTATGCAGTATTTTCTCAATTCTCTACCTCTGATAGGGAGATCTATTAATGGTGCAATAACCTGATGAAAAGTATGAGATTAGTTTTCTGATCATCTTCAAAAAACAAGCACATGTCTTCCTACTGTGTCATAAAATCTGCTATGAGGCTAAAACCTCTTACCTAATCCATATACTTCAGGATCTTTTTCTTTTTTTTCTTTAAACCAACCTGAGGCCACTGGTAGAAGGGATCCTGCAGTTTCTCCTGAGAAAATGATGATTAACTACTCTAGCAACAACAGGAAAAAATATGCTTTCCACAGAAGAGAAATTAGAACATAGAAGATACAACATAATCAGCTACAGAAAGGTCATGAGAAGCACTACTTAAAGAGCAAACTCCAAGCATGGCTGTCAGATGACAAGAAATTTAGTACTTATATGCCAGAGATGTTATTCCTGTATCACACATTTGCTTCCTGCATAGACCAAGGACTTCCCATTGTTCTTAGTATGACCTCTCACTTCAGAACAGCATTGACTACATCTTTGCCTTAAGTTATACAAAGCTTTCCTTAACCATCCTATAGGCTTCAAAAGTTTATTCCCCTAAATTTAGCCATACTCTATCCTGCAACACACAAGTATATTCTTAATTAATTTGAAAAACCCTTTCCAACAACTGCAGACAAAACATCATGTCCAAAGAACTATATGCTGTAGGGCTGCACTCAGCATTTCTACTTTGTTAAAAAAAAAAAAAAAAAGGCATTTCTCAGTAATGACTTCTGCTCATGTATGATTACACAGCCAAGAAATACAATACATGCTCACAAGTCTGCTGTGGCAATTATTCATAAGATAAAAAAAAATCCAAGATTTTTATTTAATTTATTAAAAAATATAAATGAAATTAATTAAGAAGCTCTTTCAAAAGACAACCACTTAGAAAGTGTTTTATTTAACAAAATAACAATAAGGCTGCAGATTAATTAATAACTATATTGCCCAAAATATGCTCATTTAGGTTCTTTCCAAGTTCTCCATTCCTAAGGTTTTAAGACCTAGATTTTTATTAGCAAGTATTGTGTTTGTTTGTTTGTTTTTTAAATAAGCTCATACACATACAAACGAGAGGCAGCTATGTCTGTATTACATCAAAAAGTTTCTAAATTAATTTCCTCTTGAACTGGAAAGAAATTTTCCTACAAGATGTCACACATACTTAATTACACTGCCAAATGGTTATATTTACACTTCATGTCAATACCAAAAACTCAAACTACAGAAATTAATATGTTGCTGCAATACCGCTGAGTCCTCAGTGAAACACCCTGTACATCGCTACAACCACTTTAATTAAAACACAGGAAATACCACCTCAGGACAGACCTGATAGCAGCTATTACCAGATGCTCCAAAAGGAAGCAACAAAATTCAACCTAATAACGTTCCCTCACCCTAGCTCACTTATAACCTCATCGTCTCTAGCTATGAATTAAAACCTCCTGCCATCCCCTTGTTTTAACTAAGTCCTCGATGCCAGATAATTACATTGAAATTTTTCCCCCAGTACAGTGAATTTTTTCCAATTCATGCAGAACCATCTACACCAGTAGGAAACTGAGGGGCATCATACATAACCATAGCAAGAGGGATCTCATCTCTCAATGCCATGCTCCCAAATTGAATTTAACACAGAATAACTCTCCCCCCCCCCCCCCCCCCCAATAAAAGATTGCCCTGGATAAGTACTGCAGTGCTTTGTCCTAGCACCCCTGAATTCCCAACACACCCACTCGTGCTGTACCAAGAATGCCAGCTATGTTTAGCATTTTGCTTGGAGGTACTGCAGGAACCTAGGGTCAGCAGTAGCCACAGGCGGTCAAATTTACTCAAAACAGTTAAGTTAATCAATACAGGAAAAAAAAAAGGTAACCTCTTCAACAGAGACAGTAGGGCTTGATAGCTTCTTAGATGAGTACTGATAATGACTAGAAGCACGAGACCGATGCTGGCTTGGACAGGAAAGTTCTGGTGCTGTCTGTGTATCGATCCTCTCCAGCTAAACTGTGACAAAAGATGAAAAGTGTTATGAAATTAAAAATGAAAAAGAAGGTGCTCTACAACAAGAAGCGAAGCATGTAATAGATAGAACAAATTGAACTGAAGTACTGATGGAGAGGTCTCAAGGAAGCCTCCAGTAAATCAATGGCAATTTAGCCACTAATTTCACTGAACCCAGACTGAGGTCTGTGCCGCAACTGAAAAATAAAATTCAAAACTCTTTTGGAGCTTACAAGTATTTTTCCTCACACATGCCACCTTGAAGAGGTCTCGGAACCTGTTAGAGTAGAAGTGCAGAGTTACACCTCTAGGAACAAAGTCACCAACCAGTCAGTCACACCAAGGTTGAACACAGACGGCTGAAGTGGGACCACCTGGAAGCCAAAACATTAAAACTCTCTACCGGGCCCTTCAAAACCTAAACGGTGCCAGAAGTTGCTAGAAAGCAGCATGAGAAGTAAGCACCTACAACCTCAGATGAAGTCCACAGAAGCCAAGAAGAATTCCCATTGTTTCCAGTTTACCCACCCGGGCAGCTGGCTGTGCTCAGAGCTACCGGGGGAGAACCAGTGGCTCCAAGACTTCCTGTTAGAGATGTGTGAGTGTGTATGTGTATATACATATGTATAAGTATACATGTGGATGGACACAGGCACACATTTTAGATGCCTGCAAGGCCAGCCAACTCGCAGTCTTCATTTAAAATCAACTTATTCCCCCAGTCAAAAGCAACAGTGAAGTTTAATATGGCTATTAAGCACAGTATAAATTCAAAATATACATAAACAAGAGCTGGAACTGTCTAACTTCATGCAGGCAGAACTTAAATGGAATAGAGAGTCCCGGACTGAACAGGTTAAACTGAGTATGAACAAGCAGTGCTCACCTCAGCTTAAGGAATCATTTCATGTACATTCAGCTGCAGAAAGTAAAAGTCAAGGTTGCTGTTCCATAGCCAGCAGGGTGAAACGCTTTATGTAACGGTACAGTTTTACATCTATACTGATTTAAGCCAACTGTCCCTTTCAGCAGCAGTTGGCCTTTAGACTGGCTCAGCCTCCACAGCGACACTGTCACAAGGATGCATCTTCTTTGAGAGGTTAGTTTTCAGCCTGGGTCCTCAAATTGATCAGCTTGGACAGGGGGCCACAAGGGTGCAATGGAGGAGGAAAAGGTGTGTTATAACAGCTTGAAGAAGATGGACAGACACCCTTTAACAGTTGCTGTCGGCAACAGCTTTTAAAATGTTAATTTTGGATCAGTCCAAAGTGATGTGAAACTGTGCCCATAACCTTTCACCATGCCTTTAAACTTCATTGAAGATGTCACATCTAGCACATGTGATAGGCCAGGAGCACCACCAGCACTAATGACTCAGATGACACACGTAACCTCACCAGTGTGCTCGACACTTATCCTGCCCACCTTCAGTGTTGTTTAAAAAAAGGAAGGGGAAAAAAAAAGAAAAAAAAGAAAGAAGTCTCATTGGGGTCATATCTGAAGTTTACAGAAATCCACACATGGGTTCATATAAATTTCAGATGGGAGCCTGATCTAATTTCAGCACAAATAGGTCCTCCTCCTTCTCTGAAGGTCCAGAAGGAGGATGAAGCAGCTGACATAGGGACAGCCCTGCTCACTCCTCGCCACCTGGGAAAGGAAGGGAAGGGTGATCCCAACATCAGTCAAGCAAAAGCCCCCCCAGGGGATCTAGAAGTATCTGGCGTACGCTGCCTACAGTAACAAGCATTTTTAAAGAAATGCCTTTTGTTGGAAACATCAGCCAGGCTGGGCAACACCCAGAAGCCCTGGGAGCTTCAGCAGATGCAGGAGGCAGAGAGCAGCAAGCAGCAACGGGGTTTCACTTAGAGAAACATCACGGAAGTCCCTATACACTGGATAGCTGGCCAGAGAAATATTTACCTGACAGAGAGATGCCAGTGCTCTTGCAAGTCAAACCATTTACGCAATAGTCGCAATAGTATTAGAGTAAAAATAAAGCTTGAGAAAGCACTAACACTATAGTTCAAAGGCAGCTGAAGTTTAGAAAATGTAACAGAAACCAGGGAAGCGTTCTGCATCCCTTCCTAAGGGAGACAGACAGCGCCACAGGCAAAGGTACTTTCAGTCACAGTAATTTAAGCACAGTCTTAAATCAATGAAGAATGCTTTGGTGTAAGTGAGGGGAAAACCTTGTTCATAGCAGTAATTAGCAGACCAAACCTGTTCCCAGTGAAATCAGTGGGGCTAGGATTCTGTACCCTGTTTCTGTAATTAGCACCAGTGGTTTTTTTATATTCCTTCTCAACTATGTATACATTTGGCCAGGTCTTTATCAAACCTATTTAGAGAATCAATGAGAGAAATCGAGAAATCAATGCATTAAATAAATACTTTTTTAAAAACTACCACATACCTTCCATATAATATGCCAAGACAGATATGTGTCTAAAAACCTGATTTGAGAGAACGCCTTAAAATTCTCAGTGCATTCGTGCCAGTCGTCATCTGCCAAATTATATCCCGGGGTGTTTATTACTGATCATCTTTCCAATTAATCCTGTTTCTGTCTGTAGTTCTAACAAGCAGCTTGTTAACTCACTTAAAGATAGTCTGCTAAAAGAAATAAAAAATATATATATAAAAATTTGAAAAAAATAATCTATTTCTAGTTACAAAAAAAAAATTCCATAATTAGTATAGCACAGGCATACTGCTGTATGCTTAAAGCTTAACACAGAGGATTATTAAAAAAAAACAAAACAACAAAACCAGTTACTGCCATTCAGCAAGTATTCCTAAGAGACAAGCTTTGCTACTCATTTTTTTGCAAGATCACCATTTTAAACCAGCAGAAAATACATAATACTTTTAAAAGCTCACCATATTCAATGAAATACTACTTTAGAAGATAAAGTCCCAATTACGGATACCTGTATGCAAAATGTACGCTGCAGACGTCATTGACTGGAAGCGGACCACTAGATTACGAACTACAGCCTTCTTTGTTGGTCATCGTACAGGCACATGAAGATTTATGTTTACATTTAACACAATCCTAATGTGGCTGATACAGTCAGCAAAAACAGAGCTTTCAAACCTAACGGCATGAGGTAGCTAAGTTATGGCAAGAGCAAGTTATTTGACTATGGTGCTGCATTAGCTAAGAACGGGGTAGTCCACCGCACACCTTATGAAGACTGGACACAGAACATGAAGAGGCACTTCCAGAGGGCTGACAGACCAAAAAAGCAGCAGCAGCTTCTCTTCACACTTCTGTATAAGAAACCGGTGATAAGGAAGAGGAGAACAGTCAAAAACCCACAAGCAGTTGCCACCTTTTTCACAAAAAGGCTTTCAAAAACCCTGTAAAGCCCAGAAAATCCGTAACTGGGATAATTCTGTGAATCCTGACAACCAGAAAAGGAAGTGACTGTGCTTTGTATAAGCCAAGCAAAGATTTCTATTATGATGGCACCATGAAATGGAGGAGTTCAAGATCCTTCAGGCACCGAGGAGAGCGCACAGCGAGCTCACTACCCTGGATCTCAGGAGGTCAGACTTTGGCTTCTTCAGGGATCTGCTTGGTAGAGTACCATGGGATAAAGCCCTGGAGGTAAGAGGGACCCAAGAAAGCTGGTTAATATTCAAGGATCCCCTCCTCTGAGCTCAGGAGCAATGCATCCCAACAAAGAGGAAGTCAGGCAAAAACGCCAGGAGGCCTGCATGGATGAACAAGGAGCTCCTGGACAAACTCAAACACAAAGAGGAAGCCTACAGGAGGTGGAAGCAAGGACAGGTAGCCTGGGAGGAATACAGAGAAATTGTCCAAGCAGCCAGGGATCACGTTAGGAAAGCTAAAGCTCTGATAGAATTAAATCTGGCCAGGGACATCAAGGGCAACAAGAAAAGCTTCTATAGGTAGATCAGTGATAAAAGGAAGACTAGGGAAAATGTGGGCCCTCTCCGGAAGTAAATGGGAGACCTGGTTATCCGTGATACAGAGATGGCTAAAGTACTCAATGACTTTTTTGCCTCAGTCTTCACAGGCAAATGCTCAAGCCACACGGCCCAAGTCACAGAAGGCAAAGGCAGGGACTGGGAGAATGAAGAATCGCCCACTGTAGGAGAAGATCAGGTTTGAGACCATCTAAGGAACCTGAAGGTGCACAAGTCCATGGGACCTCATGAGATGCATCTGTGGGTCCTGAGGGAACTGGTGGATGAAGTTGCTAAGCCACTATCCATCATATTTGAGAAGTCATGGCAGTCCAGCGAAGTTCCCACTGACTGGAAAAGGGAAAACATAACCTCCACTTCTAAAAAGGGAAATAAAAGACCCAGGGAAACTACAGGCCAGTCAGTCTCACTTCTGTGCCCGGCAAGATCATGGAGCAGATCCTCCTGGAAACTACGCTAAGGCACATGGAAAATAAGGAGGTGATTGGTGACAGCCAACATGGCTTCACTAAGGGCAAATTGTGCCTGACAAATTTGGTGGCCGCCTATGATGGGGTTACAGCATTGGTGGGTAAGGGAAGAGCAACTGACATCATCTACCTGGACTTGTGCAAAGCATTTGACACTGTCCCACATGACATCCTTGTCTCTAAATTGGAGAGACATGGATTTGATGGATGGACCACTCAGTGGATAAGGAGCTGGCTGGAGTGTCACACTCAAAGAGTTGTAGTCAATGGCTCAATGTCCAAGTGGAGACCAGTGACGAGTGGCATTCCTCAGGGGTCGGTACTGAGACTGGCGCTGTTTAACATCTTTGTCGGTGACATGGACAGGGGGATTGAATGCACCCTCAGCAAGTTTGCCAATGACACCAAGCTGTGTGGTGCGGTCGATACGCTGGAAGGAAGGGAAGCCATTCAGAGGGACCTTGACAGGCTTGAGAGGTGGGCCCATGCAAACCTCATGAAGTTCAACAAAGACAAGTGCAAGGTCCTGCACATTGGTTGGAGCAATCCTAAGCACAAACACAAGCTGGGCAGAGAATGGATTGAGAGCAGCCCTGAGGAGGACTTGGAGGTGTTGGTCGATGAGAAGCTCAACATGACCCGGCAATGTGCGCATGCAGCCCAGAAAGCCAACCGTATCCTGGGCTGCATCAAAAGAAGCGCGACCAGCAGGTCAAGGAAGGTGATTCTGCCCCTCTACTCTGCTCTGGTGAGACCCCACCTGGAGTACTGCATCCAGCTCTGGGGCCCCCAACATAAGAAGGATGTGGACCTGTTCGAGCGAGTTCAGAGGAGGGCCATAAAGATGAACAGAGGACTGGAGCATCTCTCCTATGAAGACAGGCTGAGAGAGTTGGGTTTGTTCAGCCTGGAGAAGAGAAGGCTCCAGGGAGACCTTATTAGCAGCCTTCCAGTACCTGAAGGGGGCCTACAAGAAAGCTGGAAAGGGACTTTTTACAAGGGCATGTAGTGACAGGACAAGGGGTAATGGCTTTAAACTGAAAGAAGGTAGATTTAGATTAGATATAAGGAAGAAATTCTTCACTATGAGGGTGGTGAGGCACTGGAACAGGTTGCCCTGAGAAGTTGTGGATGCCCCGTCCCTGGAAGTGTTCAAGACCAGGTTGGATGGGGCTTTGAGCAACCTGATCTAGTGGAAGGTGTCCCTGCCCATAGATGATCTTTAAGGTCCCTTCCAACCCAAACTATTCTATGATTCTACGGTTCAATGAAATAAAACAGACCCCAGGAGAGGAAATAAATACCCAAGTCATCTGGCACATTTTCCCTGTCTCAGCTGCAACAGACACCAACCCTCCCAGACCGGGGACAGCATTTCCTTGCCAGGGTCACATCCACTTCCCTCTCGGTAAAGAATATTTTTAAGCAATTTCAATTCTTCCATGTATGTTCTGATGGCTTATTTGTAATTGCTCATGCTTCTCAAAAAAAGAGAAGCTACCAGGTAAAAAAAAAAAAGATGCCAAACGATCTCCTCACTTCACTAATTTTGGGAAAGATCAATGCTGACATTAAAATGGACAAAAAAACTTCTGAAGGGATACCTTTTAAAGAAGAGTACAATCCTCTTTTCCTTCAAATTAGCATGGTTTTTCCCAAAGCCAGGTCACTGTGGTGGGTTGACCCTGGCTGGATGCCAGGTGCCCACCAAGCCGCTCTCTCACTCCCCTCCACAAGCAGACAGGGGAGAAAAAAAAATATAACAAAAGGCTCACAGGTTGAGATAAGGACAGGGAGAGATCATTCACCAATTACCATCATGGGCAAAACAGGCTCAATTTGGGGAAATTAGTTAATTTATTACCAATCAAATCAGAGTAGGGTAATGAGAAATAAAAACTAAATCTTAAAACCACCTTCCCCCCCCACCCCTCCATTCCCCCGGGCTCAACTTCACTCCCGATTTCTCCACCTCCTCCCCCCAGCAGCACAGGGGGACGGGGAATGGGGCTTGTGGTCAGTTCATCACACGTTGCCTTTGCCGCTCCTTCCTCCTCACACTCTTCCCCTGCTCCAGCCTGGGTCCCTCCCACGGGAGACAGTCCTCCACGAACTTCTCCAACGTGAGTCCTTCCCACAGGCTGCAGTTCTTCACAAACTGCTCCAGCGTGGGTCCCTTCCACAGGGTGCAGTCCTTCAGGAACAGACTGCTCCAGCGTGGGTCCCCCATGGGCTCACAAGTCCTGCCAGCAAACCTGCTCCAGTGTGGGTTCCTCCCTCCATGGGTCCACAGGTCCTACCAGGAGCCTGCTCCAGTGTGGGCTCTCCACGGGGTCATAGACTCCTTTGGGCGTCCACCTGCTCCAGCGTGGGTCCTCCACGGGCTGCAGGTGGCTATCTGCTCCACCATGGACCTCCGTGGGCTGCAGGGGGACAGCCTGCCTCACCATGGTCTTCACCAGGGGCTGCAGGGGAATCTCTGCTCCGGCGCCTGGAGCACCTCCTCCCCTCCTTCACTGGCCTTGGTGTGTGCAGAGTTGTTTCTCTCACATATTCTCAATCCTCTCTCCCAGCTGCAATTGCTGTTGCAGTTTTATTCCCCTTCTTAAATACATTATCCCAGAAGTGCTACCACCATCACTGATGGGCTCTGCCTTGGCCAGCGACGGGTCCATCTTGGAGCCAGTTGGCATTGGCTCTGTTGGGCATGGGGGAGCTTCTAGCAGCTTCTCACAAAAGCCACCCCTGTAGCCCCCCGCTACCAAAACCTTGCCATGCAAACCCAATGCGGTCACAGAGGCCCGACAGACCGAGGTGCCACCAGGCCCGCCCAGTGGCCCAGTCTGCAGCCAGCGCCACGCTTGCCTTCCCCTGCCCTTTCTGAACTCCAGCACCATTCAACAAGTTACAAGCCAAACTGTGCTTATACAGTGGATAGTCTAACCAACTACTTCAAAACTTTATTCTTGGAGTTTAACCTACACATCACAGTGAAACAGGGGGCATCTGCCTGTAAATACAAATACACAGTGTAGCAGTCTGCCTTTTCCAAACATACACTGTGTTGTCTCCAGCTGTGAGGAAAGGTTCGGTTTTAAATAGTGACTAAAAATTCTGTTGTTTACCATTTTTCATTTAAAAAGTACAACTGTTGCTTTGAAATTAACATCAATTTTCTGATGCATGAAACATGACAGATGGTATAATTTAACCCAACTTAGACAAAGCCTATCTTCGCCTGATGAAGATACAAGGTACCATAAAACTTTAAAATACTGTGCTGCCTTCACATATTTACAACAAATGCAATTCCTTTAAAAATAACTCTTGAAAACACTTTTCTTCTAATTTGTCTATTACACAAGAAATCTTTTTCTAAACGTTACTAAATAAAATAACAGCTAGAAACTAAATCTAAAGAAATCACATACCCAACACCTTTTTACTGCAGACCTTCCCCATGACACAGCACATAGCTTATTCACCCATACATAGATACAATAGGGCCCTGTTCAGAGTAACGGTGGCAGTCAAGTTTTATGCAAAAAGAAAAAAAAGTGATGGTGATTACTGGAGGTAATGAAACATAAGAACAGCGATTACAGTTGGAAAAGAGACAGATACTACAGAGGTTTTAAATAAGTGATTTTATTTCACCTGACAGTGCTAAAAGATCAGATTCTTCTTTTGCACTTAAAACTTGTTTCTCAAGCCTCCATCTCTTCTTCAGAGATTCGGTTTAGCAAGGATAATATTTCTTTTATTTGCACTGTAAGAGAGCACACCTGGAATGCCAATAAACCTCAGACTTCCTTAGGCTGAATCACCCTCTCAAGTACCATAAAAGGTAATTACCTACAACCATGCAGCTGTGTGAGGTATATTCCTATTAGTTAGCTACAACTTAGCTAACACTTACAGGCACCTCTTTTTTTTATGTATCAGTTGAACCAGCATCACTTACAAGACTTCTTTAAATATTAAGCTAACGAAAAATCATAGCTGAGGCTAAACATAGAGTAACAGCTCAGAGATTGGAAGATCAAGGATTTTATTTTACCAATAACAGTGAGAGGGGCCTTGTACAAATTGCTTAAGCTCACTGTAGGATGGTTTACAAACCTAAAAACCGCAACCACCACAAGTAGTACCTGTGGCTTCTTGACAGGTGTGTTAAAACAACCTGGAAGAGAACCTGTAACATCCTTTAAAAGTGTATTAATACAACTCATTTTGACACTGCTTAGAGACCCTCCATTGAGGTATATCCTGTGCACAAAACACAGAGTCAGAGGAGTTCTCCTCTCTGCAATTTCCAAACCAGAGAACCATAGCAAGGTACAGGAAAGTGATAAACCAGTAAATGAGGCATGATAACAGCCATACAAAACCCAAGTCACCTATTACTCACAAATAAGAGTATCTCAACAGTCAGAGGAGACTCAGACTAACCATTCTTACACCAAAGCCCCTGCAAGATAAGATTGATCTTCAGGAATTCAGCCAAACCTGCCCACACGAGGCAGGCAAGATGAGTGAAAAGCCTACTGTCACCTACTGCTGTAATGCAGCTTGCTGCCTAGAATCACACATCTTCTGATATTCTTAACTCCTAACTTCCAGGACAGGAGAGGCTTGCTGAAAGTCTGCAAAACATCACCAGAGCCATTGATGAAAGGTAATATGCAAGTACACATTATCATCAATAAACCTAAGCTATACTGTTATTTTGTGCTCTTATGGTTTCCTTCATTTCGAATAAAGCTAAGGCACTTTATGACAACAAAAAAAAGGCAGCTATATAAAGATTGTTTTGTTTTAAGCGATAAATGAAGCAGCAATTTATGCTAGCTAATAACAAGACAAATCTACTGTATCAGTTTAACATTCCAAGGGATAAGAATAAACAGGTAATAAATACCCACATTTGAGTGAAACACAAAGCTAATGTTAGTATTAATCTTAACCCATAGAAAACCCAAGGGTCTATAAATGGTCCTGACCCAATAGCATTTCTTCTAAAGCAACCCATTTAGTTGCTCTGTTTGGTGGAATGCAACTGTGAACAACAATAAACCTGAGAATGAACAATTTACAAACTACAAGATAATTAATATATCCAAGCCCATGACTGGAGCATGTAAGGAGCTCTTGCTTTCCTAACAGAGCTAGTCTTTCAAATAACTACTGCACCAGCTCACTAGTGATCAATGCTGCAATCCACAGAAGCAATTTCCAACAGCAAGATGTCTCAAAACAGGGTAGTTGTAATCCTCACTCATTTTACTACGCTATGGTTGAGTTGTGAGCAAACATGCAGCAAATTAAGTCAACTTCTTGTTTTAGATCAAGAAGCTCAAGACCAATAAGTTGTTAAGGTGTCATGAATCCCAATTTTCGCTTAGCTATTGCGGGAGATCATGCTCAGTGTCTTGGAGGATATAACCAGATCCTTACAGGACATCACCTACGACAACTAAACAACATTATGAAAATGCACCTACTTATACAGTCTTTTCCAAAGCATCTAACACTGATGCAAAGTTCCATGAAGGGATAAATCTTTCATGGGGAAAGGGAGAGACCTGAGCTCATGCACAACACCTTAGCTCTCCCTAGAGATGATGCTGCTGCAGCGTACCCAACTGCGAGTACTGGCTGTCAGAATAGCTCTCAAACACAGTGACTGATTTAAACCCAATACCAGCTGCAGCAGTCTTCCACAGCACAAAAGCTTTATACTGCCGATGCTTACACTAGAGAAGTATTAGAAACATTTATTCTCAAAGTCTATTCACGTTTTGCAGCACTTTCTTTTCTGACAGATTACTACAATATAGTATATATCTGATGTCTGCAAAACTCAAGGCCAAACTGGTGTCAAAGGTCCTTAAGCTAGCAGTGGCACAGAACTGATGCAATTTAAAACGAACAAGGAAATTGCACCACGTAATCCACAGGATAATTAGTGTATATTTACTTTGTCAGAGGAAAACAAACAGGGTGAGTAAAAAAGGCTCAGTAACCACTTTACTGCTGGTGGAGAAGCCAGGTTCTGTACAGGCAAGAGGCAATTTCTCACAGTACTATTTCTTGTGAGCATGCCACAGAGGTCAGTCTCCTCTTCATCACACCTGAAAGGAAACCCAAAGGACTAATACCTCTGGGAACTCACACCCACAACACAGGCATAAAATAAGCACAGATCAGAAACAGCAGCAACGGCAATACACAGCAAGATACGAAGGATTCAAGAGTAGGAAGCTGCGTTTTTACCTACTATGAAGTGCTGAATGGAGATGAATACCCACTGCATTTCAATGTCTGTCTTCAATTTGGGTAATTCCAGTTTGCAAGAGCCCCAACAGATCATCTCTCCCCTATCCCAAGAAACTTCTGATGTTTCTGAAAAAATAAAACCAATGCACCCAAAATCCAACAGCACTGTGCCCAGTAAAACAAAAGTACTATGCAAGTTTTGCTTCTCTGCAATGGGTCCTTCTCCCCTTTCATAAGAAACGTTTTAATTTGGATTTCCAGAGCACTTCTGTTCAGTGCCATTCCCACTTACCTGGTGGGCTCAGCACACCCTGAGCCTCCCAGACTACATGGGGGCTAAGGTGAGGTTTCTCACACCTCCTGATCCTCCTGTGCCCATTCTGGCACCCATTTAATTGGGCAGGGAGCCTACGCAGAGAACTAACCCAGCAGAACACGCAGGGGGACAGAGGGAGTAGGATGAACCCAGACAGTGTATTTAACTCCCAGTGACTGGTATTAAAAAAAAAAAAAAAGGTGCCCCAGAGCTGACTGAAACAAGAAGGCAGGGCCACATCACACAACATGTGAAAAAAAACCCAAACAAAAAGGAATAAGGATAGCCTCTTCCAGCAGTAACTCACTGGCTTAGCTGTAGTATTAATTTTCATTCTACTCAAACCCATTTGGCTAAAAGGATGCTCTTCATTCTGCGAGAAGTCCTCTCCCAGAAAACCTTCTGTACCTCTAACATACTCATCCTCTCTGTTTTAATTATAAACTGAAGAAATTCAGTTGAAGCTCTTGTTTCTGCAGTGCTCAAAACTGAATGGCTTACACACCTACATGCAGTTCTTAAAACCACAGGGCTGCAAAGTTTGGTGATTTCACTTGACACTCCAAGTTATGATAATTTAAAAATAAACAAATACAGAAAAAAGGAGCATTGTTTCTCTGAAAGCAGCATAACTCCACCTCCTCATTCATCACCATGCTAAGGCATGTCCTGTGTACCTGGACATGGCTCGTGAGTAGTGCAGGTAGATCTTGCATTGACCTCCCTGCTCTCATTGAAGTCAGAAGCTGGGGACTTTTAAAACTTTCACCTTTGTTTTCTAGACTCCAGTTTAGCAATTCTGTGCTGTTTTGTGAATCTCTATTCCTTTGAAGAGGCAAACACAGAAAAGCCCTTAACCTAAAAATGTTTGAATTTTGGTAACTGTTGAAGAAACTGAAAAATAAATAGTAAATTTATTAAATAATTAAATATTAAATTAGAAATTTCTTTCTCGTGAGGACAGAAAAAGAGCCAATAGCTACAAGCAGTGAAATACCATGTATAAACCAGAAGGCCAAAAAAGCATACTATTAGTTTGCAGCTGAAATTGTTTCAAATGCAGTTAAGTGTATTTCAAGCTACATTTATATTAGTGCACTAGACTACAATTACTTGGCAGTGCTGTATCTAAATTCAACTTTTCTTTATCATATTACACCTTAGTAAGAACTGCCTTTAATTTTGAGGAGCTAGTGGAAGAAAAAAGAAATGCAACTCCATATTAGCACAAATCTAAGGAATAGAATTGCTTGGCTAAAATTCTACCATCTACTATTTTTGCAAGCATCTAAAAACACAGCCAATAGTCAACTGATATAATAGTTGCTAGATTTGCTGAGTAGGCTTTTTAGAAAGCGGGACATGGAAAAAGCAGCAAAATTGCAGATCCATTAAAAAAATCACTTTGAGTTCAGATCAGTTTCTTATCACAGAAGTTTGGTAAAATTGCTACTGAAACAACTATTTCTCTTTTGGCAGGACATCAAGAAAACAGACTTGAAACTTTATCAAATACCCATTAAATATGTCCCCCAGATCCTTTTGACCTCAAAAAGAAACGGTCTCAGCCGCGGTGAACAATGCCTGTATTATTCCTCCTCGGTTTCAGAGGTACGTTCAGGCACCAGTCCTCCATGGGGAGGGATTCGGTTTCCCTACGGAGGCACCTCAAGCCAGGCACATTGGTCAGACCAGACTAGAGTGACACGAAGGTGAAACACCCTCCATTGCCATTTCTGCAGCATGCACAGCACAGAGCCAAAGGACAGCAACAGACCAGCACCAGCCCCACCAAATAATGACAGAGTCACTGAGAAAGAGGAGCAGACCTCCCAACACTGTCCTCATGCAACATCATCCCGTTCATTAAAAAGGTGCCCACGTTTTCCGGACAAATACAGCAAAATTGACAGTATCTGCAAAAGCTTCAGTGCTCCCCAGATAAGAAGTGCCATCCACCTCACCCAGCCAGAGCCACTAGGGCAAGGTTAGAAGTTGAAGTGGTGAGGGAAAAAAGTAAAAGGGGGGGGTGGGGGGGGGGAATTCAAGAAAGTGGCATTAACCTCCTCATCCAGAATTGCTACCTGGTTTTCTCCAAACCTGCACCAGGATGTTAAGCAGCTATTGGAATGCCAACACCCAAAGAAGTACTGCACAGAATTATCCAGTCCAACATCTGAATGTTATGTAGGCACGGGGACTTTATTTGGTTTAATTACAGATGACTAGTAGAGCTAACTTAGAAACTTCCAAGAGCACAGCATCTCAGGAATACAGCTACATTGCTTGGAGAGCTGTTGGGAAGCTATACCAGCTCAGATTTGCCCATAAAAATCCCCAGTTTGCCCATCCATCATATGGTGCAGATGCTTTTTGGTTTCCCCCAGCTGCGTGCTGATGTAAGGGCACAGCTCAGTGACCAGGCTCTGGAAACCTGTAAATTTCCATTTTGCTTTTTGGATTCAGTTTTTAATTATCAGGAGGAAAAAAAAAATCCTCTACTCTGTAAAAATGCAAAACATTTTTATTTCTGTTACCAAGCCAAAAACAACACCAGATGGAAACTCATTTAAAATTCTTACGTGCTTAGCTCTCTTTCTGCAAGGAGGTTACTACTACCAGCCAGACAGCCCTAGGAAAAAAAAATAAATAAAAAAATCAATGGAATATGAAAGTGACTTACATTATATGAGATGACTGGAAAGAGATGAAAACTGATGAAACCACAGTGACTGCTTTAAAAAAAAAGTTTTAATATTTACTTTGAAGACAATGAAAAGTGGTGAAAATACCATCAGGTCTCACCAGATAAGACATGCATAATATGTGTTCCTAAGGACAGCGAGGGGAAGCCTGGAGCAGCTTTACTCTGCAACAACTCTCAGCTCCTAAAAGGATATTAGGTCACAAACCGATTTGCTGTAAATCAGACCATAACTTGCAGAGGCCAAAGACACCCAAAAGCCAGCTGGCCTCCATCCCCCATTCTTGGGCTATGTAACAAGTTGAGTGAGAAAGCCAGACCAGGGGAGAGTCTGAGTGGTTCCCAGGAGAGCAGCCCATTTCCAGACAAGACATCTTGCTGCTTCCTGAGCTTCTAGCTGCAGCTTTAAGCTGGCTGCTCTGCATGTCACTGGGTCGCATTTCCCACTGGAATTACAGGAACAGTTCTGTAGGGGACTCATTCATAATCCATAAAATCTTGAGTATTTTGCAGCTCTTACAAAGAATGCAAAGCAGCTTTTTCTGGTCTCATTTACCATGGCAAGTCTCAACAACAAATTGGTGTTAAAAGCCAGTAATGGAAAAGTTCTCTGATACTGAGAACACTTTGCAAATAGTGTAAATACAGCACTTTTACTGCAATTTTATTCAGAATGTGTGCAGTAGCCCTTACTGATCAGTTACTGCAGAAATCTGAACAATGGCATGTCTTTTTAAGAAAGTGAGAGCTGTGGAAGTTAAGTGTTATATTTACACTACTTGCAGAGCATTCTTTATTTAGATTTCTATGGTAACCGGTAAGTAAGAGGACCGCAGTTCATATTTTGAATGTTTTCATTCCCCATGGTCCGAAACAGCAGAATCACTACAACCCTTTTTTAAGTAGGAAGAAGTGATAAGCAAGCATATTACTGACTTAAACAGTCGAGTCGTTACTGATTAACTTGAGATGGAGTTCTTCATCGACACAGCAATAATACATTCATTGAAGTTACCCTGTTTAAAGTGACTCAGCAGCAAAACCAGCCTGGTATGCATTACCCACCATGCAAAACTTGTCAAAATTGCATTTCTGCATCTCACCTGTCAAAATACAACTTGCACAGAGGAAACAAGGACAACTTTGTTCTCCCTCTGACCTGTAAGTAATCAGGGACCAGATACATTGTGAGAATCAGTACCTGCTGCAGGGGTACGACATTGTTACCGCAGGAGGAAGCATCGTTCATTACTAAACCGCAGCAATTAATTTGAAGAGCGTCAGACAGCATACTGCAGTATACAGTCACCCTACACCTCCAGAACAGCCTATAGCCAGGCTGGTCTCACTGCAACTTCTGCTTGCTGTAAACACTACAGGGCCAGCATGAGCAGCGCCAGCTCCCTCATCCACACTGCCTGTTTATGGGTTTTCCCATCAAGTCCTCCTACATGCCTCTGGACTAATTTTTGGATAATAAAACATCAGGGAGGACAACACAATTGCTCTGTTCTGCAAATAAATAATCAGAGCTCAAAGAAAGTGTAATTTTTTTTAAGGGAGAACTGCAAAGCAGAACAAAAATCTACCTCTCTCACGATGTACAAAATATGTCCATTTTAACATCAGAAATGTATGTAATCTCAGGTACTCCCCTCCTTTTGCTAGTCTTCATTTCTGAAGAGGACACCAGCCCCAGACACCAGTTAGTCTTTAGCCCCAAATATCCAAGACTAATTTCCAAAACTCTCGGAGAAATTAATCCACAGCCAACAACTGATTTCTATGGAATATTCCTCTCCCACATCCAGCTACTGTCCTCTCAGCATTTTGGCCGTCAGAGATGGTACCACACACCTACCTTCTGGGAGCTCATGAGCAAGTCTGCAGCAAGCACTTCCCAACAGGCCAATTTTTGCCCAGTACATCGAGTTAACTTTCTGGGAATTACGATTCCTCCTTAGCCAAAGACTATTTTTATCAAGGAGAGAGGAAATCCTCCCCCCGTCTGCTGCAAGTTTTATCATACATCCACAATTCCCAAGTGAAACCGCACAGGACTTCGAGAACTACCGCACTGCAGCAAGACTACTGGGGGTTTAGTAGCAAGACAGCCCAAAAATACCTAGAGGAAAGCAATTGCTGAATGCAGCATAGCGAACGCCCTCCATTGCCACGTTCCCCTTCCCATTGCCCAGAAGCCAGACACAGCACAAGACAGTCAAGGCAATCATTCTGTGCCTACCTAGAGTCATAGCTAAGGACTGCTTGGTCTCAAAAGTCATCTTTTGCTGAACCTATTTACCACAGGACACAAAGCTCCTACCACCAAAGCTTGATCAGCACAGGGTCAGCCTGGATTCAGCAACACTTGCAATAGGACAAGCGGGACTTCATTGGTAGCCCCACAGCACAGTACCTCCATGCCCTCATTGCTGCCTGGAGACTGCAGGGAAAATGGTGGAGGCACTCCACCTCCAACTACCAAAATATCCTTGAGCACCAAGAGCCGGGAGCTCTTCACAGCTCAGGCAACTCTCAGAGTCAAAGTAAAACAGTGGGGAAACACTGGGGAAGGTATACTTTACTACTAGGGCCCCATGAATGGGCACCATTTTGCCTAGTTCCTCCAGGGGCCTGTAAGCACCAGCCACCCGCTCCCTCCCACCAACTCCCCCTCCTCAAAATAGCGGCGCCTGAGCACGGACAAAGGCATCCTGTTTTAACGCACCACTTTATGGCAAGAGCATGAAATGGCAACACTAGGCAGTAGTCCAAAAAAATAAAGAAAACAGAAGTTCTGTGGAACAGAAAGCTCTTGCAAAGCACCGAGCTTCAGTGGGACGTGGAAGCCAGTGAATGAGCACTCAGTTTCGCTAAAATGCTTACTTCAGACCAGTAAAGCATAACACTACACAGTGTAATAAATTTGAAAAATAAGAGCTGCTTAGATACAACAAAACTGGAATACATTTTCTACCTGTGGCTTATATTCCTCCCTTGATGTCATAAATCCAATTAATTTCAACATCACTAAGGAAAATGGAGTACTTCAACTTCCTCCCCGGCAATCTAATGCAACTAGCTAGTTTAAACGGGGACAAATGACAAGTGCGCACCATGAGACACAGGTCAGCCAGAGACATGCCCCTTGCCAACAAAACTGCAGCATGTTCACCTCTGCACCTCCAAACCAAGCCTCCTGAACGCTCTTCACAGTAAATCTTTCCTTCAAAACTTCCAAGCATGAGCTTTGCTGAATTATCTACTACTATCTTCTAAAAAGCACACTGCAAAGCTCTCAAATATTTCCTCCCTCTGCACTTGGACATGTTAAGTCATGTCTGAAAGAACCACAACAACCCACCGTTTAGGTGGTACACTTTACTGCATTCGCTCCAGAGAAGTTACTCCAAGGCATCCCCCTGCACTCAAACTACTTCTCTGCTTGGTTACGCTAGCTTAAAAATGCACCTCCCAGGCATTCACTATACTGCATGCTGACTAAGGTTTTGAAGCAGTAGCAAACTTCAGTCCACAAGCACTTTTATATATGCTTAGACAAACATCTCTAGGGAGGGAGTCATTATATCCAGCTAATTCCTTTTTGTACTTACTGAGTGATTCCCAGCCTGTCTCACTGACCTTGGCTACAGCATCTTCAAGAAACATGCCATGGTAGGAATATCTCTATTCACCCTATACTCGATGACTAGACCCAGACTATCCCTGCTGGAGCTCAGAAAAGGCAGGAGTAGCAGGGAGATGAAGAACTGAAAGAGGCATCCAGAAGCTTTAAAAAAAGAAAGAGATATATGCAAATGCCTAACCATATTTTGATCCAAAACATACAAGCCAGCAGCCACCCCACAGTGAAGCAGTTCCTTCTAGACAGGTGATATACTTATCCTACTTAAGCAACAACAGTCCCAAGGACAACCACCAAAAGAAGCAGTTTGGAGAGCTACTGCACAGTGGGACGTGAGGCCATGCTAGCACCTCGCACCTTTGGTTTTTTGTTATAAACACCGAGGCTCTGTTTTGTGAAAGCCCAGACCGACTTCCATCACAAGAACGACAGGAATCCTCCAGAGCATTAGCACCCTTCCCATCAACAGATAAGGCAAATCACCCTCTTTGTGCACCTACCTAAAATAGCACACTGTTCAGCTATGGTACGCTGTCTGGGCAGGTCCAAGAAAGTTAACACTGTCTTGTTCCAATCATGTAAAGCGGCCTTAACCCAGCAGTAGATGGCCGCTAGGTCTCCCAGAATCACAGCAGCATAAAGGCCAGCATCAGTGATGACAACAGCCAGGACAGGATCTCTCTGCTTTCAGCCCTTGCTTATCTTCAGGAACACAGTTTCCTTTGCTAACTGGAAGACATGCATGTCAGTGAAGTGTCTTTAGCAGTCCACCATCGTATACATCCCCAGGACAGAAAAAAGCCACCTCATTTCTGTTCATACATTCACAAGCCAACTTTCCGTTGCACAAAATACTGCAGCGTGATACTCCTATGCAAGGGCACTTGCTTTTGAACACAAGAGGTGACTGGGGGGGGGACGACAAACCACAAATCTGTGATACTTCCTTTCCACAAACTACAGCGTGGAAACAGAGATCTCCATAAGAGGAAACACTGCACATGCATAACAAAAGAGCTGTCATCCTGGCCACCTTGAGAAGTTCTGCCATGCTGGCAGGTAGCACTGTAAGCCACGGGGGCTGCTACTGAAAGAAATACAGCCAGCTGCAGACCAAAATGCTCAGAAGAACAAGGAGGCAGGACTTTGGATGGCTTTTGCTCTAAATATTTCTAAAAGGACTAAGTCCTTTAAAACAACTAATTTCCTTTTCTTCCGTTTGCAGCATACTTTAGTTAGCTTTTTCGTTTGTTTTGATTGAGCTGATGTTCCTGCTGTTCACACAAGTAACCCAACAACTTGATACCTGAACTGCTCAGTACTCCTTCTAACATACAGTTAATATGTCACTGATAATCAGTTGCTTAAAGTGCACAGAAACTATATAGACACACCAGAAATCCCTGTGCAGTTCCAATGGCTCCACACCACAAAAGGCCCGAAAAGTCCCTGGAAAAATACCTCTAGCTTCCAGGTACAATGAAAGGAGAGCCCATGTGCACACAGTTCAGCTGATCCACCTAACAAGTGACAGGCTTCTGGAACTGAAAAAATAAAGTAAAGCCAGGTTTAATTAACCACAGAAAACCCAGGCTAGGGCTCGGGAAAGAAAAAAAAAAAACAAAAACACACACCTAACAAAAAAACCACACATGAACACAGCTATTCATAAGGAACTCCCTAAGTATGTTTTGCTACATTGTTCTCCACTAAGAGTTTGCATTTTGAGGCTGTATATAACCATCCACAAAGTCTGATGAAAGTGGAACCGAACACCAGCAATGGCCCCTCTGTGCTTGGGCTGGCTTTAAAAACAACCAGCCAACAACAATCAGTTGTAGGCAGTGTGAAGGTAACACAGTTATATATTAGCATTACAGAAGTTCAGATTCTTCTACAATTTGGGGTATCCTTAAAGCATTACTACCCTGCTTTTGTGAACTATTTCTGTCAGCATCCCTGCAGCACCATAAGCTAGCTAGAGAGAAATACATATCCATTGCTAGGAAAGGGCCAGTTGGGAAATGCAGCAACAAGTCCAAGACCAGTCACTCAGTCTGATCCTCTGCAGGGAAGCAAACTGAGCTGAGGAGAAGATGCTCAGCAGCACCCCACAAGCCACATACCTGAGGTGCCCAGCCTCTTCAAGGCACAAGGGGGAACAGGGAGCCTTCCTTGCTTCTCAGCACCAACCTGAACAGTCAGGCGCTATTTTCTATTATCAGATAAGAGATGGCTTTTAGAAAGTTAAGAGAGTCTGACAGCTAATCAAGCAAATTCACCCCAGGGAACTGAATGCTTACTTTCTCCAGAAATCATGAAACACATCCAGTTGCTTCTAATATAAAAGTCCAATTATGTGGCAACCCATACTGCTAACACTGTAGTCTAACACTTGAAGCTTGCCTACAAAGGCATCACCGGCGAAACCACCAGCTTACACTGGCTTACACTGCTGCTGAACAACACCTTAAGAGCATATTGCAGTAGTATTTTTATTTATATTAAATAATGCAGAGCATAGAAATATGTCAAAGATACACTTTGAAAAGGTAGTCGGGTACTTTATTCTAGACACAGCTTTCAAACAACAGATCATTGACAAAAGAGGAGACCTAGGAACACCACAGGGGTGTGTTCTCCAAATATTTTGTTCATAGGGTTACCACAAAAAATGCAAAAGGCCTCCAAAAAAACCCCTACTTGGATCTAGCCAGAAACGCATACCACACAAGCACAGTCCTTCCACTAAGAAAGCAGCCTTTGGGGTGGCTTTGTTTATGAGCTGATTAGGCTGTTTAAAGCATTCAAAGGTACCCCACCTACAAAAGAGTACATTCCTCAGGGTGTGCAAAAACAAAAAAAGTCCTCTTTTTCACTGAAGATCTCTAAAACTGTAACAGAGAACAGATTGTTTCCTAACATCTTTCATACAACCCTGGTTTTGTTTCTGCAATTCAAACACACTTTTCACAGTATTTAACTTCCTCCTCATCTTAATCCCTTAAATTTGATGAATATATCAGCAGTGTTTTCCCCACAAAAACCCAAAGCCAATTTATAAAACAGTAAGGCTTAAAGACCTTCAGTTATAGTGCTATAAAATAATATTATAGTAGAGTCTAAGTGTTGTTGCTTACATATATTATAACTTCATTCACATTACAAAGTAGAGATGCAAAGGACAGAATGCCTGGACAGGTAACTTGTCACAAGTGGCAAGTATATTTTTTTAACCAATAAAGCCTTTTCTTTTAAATATAGTCTTGCAAATGTAAAAACGAGAGTAATACAAGTTACATCAACTAAGGTACAGGAGCACATTAGAAACATTAGCAATGCTGATTGTAAAGCACAGGGATCCATCCCTGAGATGGCACCAGCCCAAACTGCCAAGGCTGCATGTTGCTGCCCAAGCTCAACCATGTTGCTTCTGGCCCTGAGCTAGATCGCATGAGATCAGCTCAGATCTCCTCTGCAGCCACAGTACGTTTATATGCAATGCAGATAACCCTCCTACGATAAGCAAGTGTAGGGGGACTGTTCAACACAAGAAAAATTACAACGCTTGACTGAACAAGACAGAGCAGTCAAGTAGCATATGCAATCCTGACCTGAAATGTTCTCCTTGGGCAGGTACTGGGTACCAGTTAAGCAAAAGCAAGCTGCAAACTCCTCATTCTTATTTCAGTATACGAGCTTTATGAAACAAAATGTATAGCAAAGTAAAGGACAGAAGACCATACGAGCCGCATCACCTGCACAGCATGGCTGACCATGAATGGAAGCTCCATGTTAGAGCCTGACTCCACTGAAGTCAGCTGGAATTCAGCAGAGCACAGACAGGGTTTCACCAGCTTAGGTGTCCTAATCTAGTTCTCTATTTACTACATTACACTGCTCTTCAACTCTTGTATGTAAAATCCTTTAAAACGATAGTTGCCAGAGCACTACCTCAGAGAGGGAAGAAGAAGAAGAAGAAGAAAAAAAAAAAAAAAAAAAGAACTGTGCTCTGAAACCCTGATCTCAGGAGAAGATACTGGATCAGATTCAGATCAGGCTTACGCAGATGCAGGACAAGAGTAACTGTTCTTGCTTCCAACAGTGCCAAATTCAAAATGCTGTTTGGAAATGTTAGACAACTCTGTAATCATCTCACTCAGGGGGTTACTGCTACGCTTGCTTGTATCCAGATTAAAAACTAGTCAGGAAAACCATTTGCTTGCATTATTGCATTTTTATCTTGCCATAAGCACCACCGTCTAAAGTCAGCTTGCTTCCAAGTTTTAAATTGAACAGATAAAACCTACTTGAGAAATTATATTCATTTACATATCCAATACTAATGACCACTTTATTTTTTTAACCCTTTCCTTATTCCTTCACTGCTGTTAAAACTTGGGTTTAATTTCTTTCCTTCCAGTGCTTTTGCTGCACATTGGCTACAATTTTGCAGAAACACATCCTACCATAAAATCGTAGTCATGTGTCTGGGGAGACTCCAGAAGTTGAGCTACTTCTTTTCAAGAGTACAGAGCAGGCTGCACTTCAGATTTGAAAACTCAGGCTAAAGATACTGCAGAGCAAGGGATCACTTGCCAGACTCCACTTTTTCTCATTTAGCATATACTATTACAACACAAAATTGAAGTGATCCTCTTTTACCAGACACCTTCATCTTCACTACAACTCAGCACTAAATAGCAAACGTGATGTGGCAAGTTTTGCAAGCACTATAAAGGACAGAAATAACTATACTATCCTAAATTAACACCACTTGGGCATCTCTGCACCTGAGATGTATTGGGAGGATCACAAATACAAGCCAGAATGAAGTCGATGCAACACCAAGTTTTCGATGTTTCTAAAGTAATTGAAATTTCAGGGGGAGGGACACGACAGGACGACACACAACACGACATGGACACTACTTAAATTAAGAAGAAAGCAGCTACAATCTTGCAGAACAAGAGAAATAATGGGTACCATCAGCACACTATATACAGAAGCCAATTAAAAGATGGAAAATATTTGACATGCACGTATAGAATTATTGACTAATGTTCAATCACCATTTGATCTCAGCAGCTGGGCTTGCATTAGGAACAGCAAGGCAGCATTCACACACTGCTTGATAAATTTCCCCAAAGTAACATACACGCCATTATCTGGTCTAATCTTCCAATTGTTCCTCAAGTCAAGCAATTTTGTCTGTATTTGGCTACTTTTCCCCCCCCCCATAAACTCATTTTTTCCTCTCTCTCTGTATATATTTATACATGTATGCGCCAAGATCTCAATATGTGGAAGTATAGGCAGACATAAAGAACCTTTTATATAAAAACTACAACAGAAACCTGAAGCTCTGACCATTGTAATTTGAAAACAAAGTGATCATGATGAATTTTTAAATTTTTATTTATTTATTACTGTTACAATGCTTCCTTGCTTTCATATTCTGGCTAAAATCAGAAGTGGAAATGACAGAAGAAAAGGTGGTTTTTAACACCATTAATTTTAAGCCAGAACAGAAGCAGGAAGTACTGGAAGTTTCACAGGAAAACTGGTCAGTTCAGCTTTATTGCCGGAAGCTACCCCAACATTTCTTTTAACATTTGAATACAGAACAGATATGAATCTCTAAAAATTAAGGTTCACGTGCAGCAAAAGCAGAGCAACACGTGAATAGGTGCTGTTATCAGAACTTTAACTATAATTACATCAAGTTCACCACATGTATGTATTCTGGTGTGATGTTTTATTTAATAAACCTATAAAGGCTTGGCTCCTCAGGATAGGGACTACACATTTTGAGTTTTAAAAAGCCATCATAGGTCATTAAAAATTAATATGGAACTATGACCCCAGTGCTCATGAAAAGTTTGATTACTACTACACAGAAATACTTGGAAAGCCGTATATCAAAGCATATGCTTTTCAGTTAGGTACCTAGAGATACTGAAATCATAACAACCAATTTTGGATGGAGGTGGGGGAAATCAGCTGGAAACTGGAGCTAAGCCCCCTACTTGTACAGTTCTGAGCACCCAACAGCATCTGCCGGCTGCCCAGCTGTGCACCCGCATCTTGCTGCACATGGGACCCCCTCTCCAAAAGTTTTAACTACTGTAAGTTTTTACACAGTGGAATCAAATACACACTTCCATCATTACTGCTTAGTATTAATTCCAAACAATGGCTTTTTAAAAGTTAATAGGATATGCATGTGTATATAAAAGGTGGGCTAAAAAATGAAAGGAAATAGAGTTCTCATGTCTGAGTCATTAGAGCTGTTGTGTTTCTTGGCATAAAGCTAAATAAGAGGGGAAAGGAACAAGAAAGGCTGGAAGATGAGGCTGGAACACATCCAAGTTTTTAATGCTTCTAAAGCAACTGACATTTACTGGCCAAAGAAGAAAACACTTCAGAACACTTCAGCCAAAACATTTTTTTTTTCCCTAATTCTTAAATAGCTGTAGTTACTAAGGCAAGACTCTGTCCTGTTCACCCGAACTACACTTCATTCTTTGAACTAGTACATTACGCATAAAACTATCAATGTGGATGTATTTTACAAAATTAATTCAATGCAAAAAAGAACCCATACCCGACTGCTCTTTGAAGGCCACCAGTAACTGCCACACAAGCCCAAACTTCTCTCATCACCATGTAAAGTAACCCTGGCCAACCATGACACGCACACCGGTGTCTGAGAGCAGCTCCGACATTCAGTAGTTCCTGAAGGATTTCGAACGAGGCGTGCTTTGCGTAGCCTGCCCAACCAAGGGAGGAGGGAAAGAAGGACTGCCTCGTGCACCTCCCCAGGCAGCACGGGCTTGCCAAGATAAGCAGGCGACGGGCCGGTGGTGGGATGCACACATATCAAACCCTGGTTAGGAGACCAACAGCAAGGGTGAGAATAAGGGCTCAGTGTGCGTAACAGCAAAGATGAGCAGCAGCCTGTCTCCCATGTCCTTGTGTTTTAAAGTATTTCATAGTCCAACGAACTGAAAGGAAGAGATTAAAGGTAGGAACAACAGCAGATGACAATTTCTGATGTAAAGCAACATCTGACAGGACTGTGAGGAGTCTGCAGAGAGAAGTAAGTGACATGGATGGACAAGAAATATAACGCCAATGGAATTCAGTATTAACAAATGCACACTGAATGCAAGCTTTTATGCTAGTTATAAAATCTCACAGAATTTTTAATCAAACCATTAATTAAAGGCTCTAGAAAGGGACTGGGAACAGCTCAGCAAAAGTCTCTGTTCAAGATACAGCCATGGTTTAAAAAGCAGAAAAAAAGGAAACACAAATTCCATAGCCTTGCATGACCAGAATTGAGATGATGTATAACAATAGTCTAATAAACATCTTCTAGAAGACAATAGTGCACACTGCTCTGTAATAACATGCTGTGCTAGTCACCCCACAAGATGCTGCTAAACCAGCCAGGGTTACATCTCCTTCAAAAAGAGGTAACATGTCCGGATCTGGGAATGGAAAAACCCTCAGAATAGACTGTCTTCCTGAACAATCCCAATCTGCTGAAATACATCCAAGTATGGTAAGACAGAAAATTATTTGGAAGAGGAAGTCTGGAAGTTTCTGTTTGCATACACAAGAATGTGTGTGTGTATAAATACAAACTAAAATTAATTCCTGCAGGAAGTCATGGAAGTCAAGTATGACACGTTTTACGTGAGGACCAAGACCAGGCACAGTTGTTCCATTTATGCAAGGTTTATTACTAAGATTCATTTATCGACAACCTTGAAGGCATGGGTCTACCTCTAACCATTACAGACCATGATAAAACAACAGTGGGAGAGATCACCCCATAAAAACCAGAGATGCTCCTACTTTTTCCTCTGGAAACCTGCAGCACTGACACCTTGTAGATGAGATATTGGAAAAAGAGGGACGCAGGGTCTGATCTACCCTGACAATCCCGACAGTCTCAAACAGCATGCAGCACACCATCTATCTAGCAGAGATAAAGATCACTCCACAGTAGGTCTGGCTTTGGTACCAGGCAAAAGGAGCCCTGCAGAGGAGCAGCAGTACCTGCTGAAACTGGACCGGGCTTTAAACTGAAAGAGGGTAGATTTAGATTGGACATAAGGAAGAAATTTTTATGATGAGGGTGGTGAGGCACTGGAACAGGTTGTCCAGAGAAATTGTGGACGCCCCATCATTGGAAGTGTCCAAGGTCTGGTTGGATGGAGCTTTGAGCAACCTGATCTAGTGAAAGATGTCCCTGCCCACGACAGGGGGGTTGCTGGACTAGATGATCTTTAAAGGTCCCTTCCAATGCAATCCAAACCACTTTATGATTCCATGATTCTACCTGCCCTATAATCTAATCTCTGCCTTTCCTGGCTATCACCTACGCAAAGCCAGCCTGGTTGGGAAAACAAGGAAGCACCAACCACAGAGTGCCAAGATCCAAAAAGATACAAGATCCAGAAAGATGACCATACAACCATAAGGCCCAGCACACTGAAGTCTCTGATCCTCGTGCAGGCAGGAATGACAGCCCCACATGAACAGTACAAAAGGGCCTCTCAGAGAAAGGCTTAACTTTTGCAGAGCTGGCTACTGCTCAGGAAGGGAGAGAAGCTCTCATTTGAACACTCTGTGATCTCAGACCCACTAGAATATTGACTTCGATGACACTTTGGTGCATTTTCCACCTGGAGATTTGTCAGACCTTTTTGGAAGCCATCTACTCCAGCCACAGAGCTCTCCTCCTCCTCTTGTCACTCCACACATAATAGACACAACAAGACCCTCTACATAAACTGCACAAAGTTTAAATTATTTCAGAAATTGCATACTCAGCATCTGGGAACATACACATTCCTTAATGATTTTCTCAGTACTGCATGTGCTGCTAAAGACTTTCCAACCCCTTCACCACAGGAAGCATATATTTCAAGTCTTGTGTGGGCAAAGATCTATTTTCTCAGAGAACTAATGTCCTAGCTTGAAGCTTAGATAAATCAATAGCCCTTAGATTAAAGCACCTTGCTGCCCTTGAGACAAGCCCAGAAGAATTTCTTCCCAACTGAAGAAAAGTAACAGTTTTATGCCTTTTTCTGCCATTTCGTAAGCCAGGCAAATGTGATTAATTCCTTTGTGTTCAGAGTTAATTAAGTGGTCTTTGGGGACCATCAAGATTTGTCATGTCATCTGCCTTTCTGTGTTAGGAGAGCAATCAGTATTGTCGTCCAAGTCACTGCTTTTCCAGGACGTTAGCTCCTCCAGTGGGTAACCTCTTCCAGCTCATGCAAATCCCATCTTCTCTACAGGGTCTCCTTTTAAAAGCCTCTTTGGCCCAAGACACAGGCCCAAGAAAAGTAACCCATTCTAGTCTGCACGGGCTCATTCACTTTCTCTCCCTACTGAAGACCCAGTCATCATCTCTACCCAAATGGAAGATGAGGACCAGGTTCTCTCACTCCCCTGATATCAATATCATTGAGATTAAGTCCTTAAATGTGATGAATGCCACTCCATGGTTGGGAAAGAGCTCAATGGTTACCTTCCAACTATCCACCAAACTGTGTTCAGATAATCCCCAGTAGGGATGGAATATCAGTAATTACAATAACTCATCAATAATTATTTCAGTAAAGGCGCTACAGGAGTGCCATGCCAATGATAGAGCTGCGTACACACATCATCATTGTAAAATACTTACGGAGATGTAGCTTGTAATTTCCTTCCTTCTGTCCTACCTCTTCCCACAGAAGAGTGAATCACCACCACTTACCAAGCCTGCCTAGTTGGAAGACATGACTGTCCTCAGTGAAGGAGATGCAACTGAAAGTCCTCTGCTGTTTCCCCTAGAAACTCACCAACTCCAGTCATAGAAAGCCCATTTCACTGCTTACTGCTCCTCTCTACATTCACCTCTGGGTTGTGTTAGATTTTACTCTCTAGTAGACCAACTCACTTCAGTTAACAGCTTGCAGAAGAAGATGGCTTGTCCAGATCTAAGAGTTTCACAGGCGTATGAAAGGTGACCACTTAAGACTTAAAAAGATCAGAGCAAAATAAAGACTTGAAGGGAGCAGTGCCTGTATAAAGAGAGCAGTTCCCCAACAACAGCTATCTATACCCAAACATACAAATGTAGTTGCTTGTCGTGTAAGCTTAAGATTAGTGGTCTCCTGATGAAAATAGTAACCGTTTCAATTCAATTTCAATTATTCCAGAACAGCCAAAGACCCATCTGTATTTTCAGGATGTCATTCAGGTATCTGTGGACTTATACGCAGCCTGAAACAAAGAACATGCACTTGCAAACGAAGGATAGGAAAGTGCAATGTACAGTGAGCACAAAACCTATGCTTCAGCTGTACCAAAGGATGTTCCTGCAAGAAGCAGGGCGATGCAAAACCTGAAATCCCACCTGCTGCCAGGACCCAAGATACTCACAGACCGCAGGCCAAACACACTCCATGGAGGTGCCTGGTTAGTCCTTTCCAGAAACAGAGTGGAAGGGTGCTCTCTCTGTTACCACAGGGTGAAAGTCCCCTTTACACAGCAGCTCTGCAGCAGTGGCGCTTGCACAGAAAGAGGAGGGAACTGAGACTGCTTGCTCCCTTGCATGAAGATGCTCAGAGCCCAACCCCTCAGAGGAAAGCTGCAGCCATGAGGCGGCTGTCTTCTGCAGACGCTAGAAGCCAATGCTCCCCTTCAGACATGAGCCATGTTGTGCAGGCAGGGCTCCATCAGAGAAGGTTAACAGGCAGAGATTGCGTTGGGTGTTAGTACACAAATATATACTAACCCAATAAATTAAAAACAGATGATTTTTCCCAACTGTGCCTTCCAGCACACTTTGCTCAATGAAAAGAAAACGAAAATCTAGAAGAGTTGTTTCATTTATTAACCTCTGCAGGCTCACTGCAATCACAATTGGGCAGCCTAACTGCTCAGAAGATTATTCCAGTGATTCAACTGCACCACAATACAAATAAAGATATCTGCATAAAGTGGGCTGCAAAGTACTAAAAATTAAGACCTAATTAAGTTATACATTTGTGCATCATTGCCCTCTCTATTAGAGTTTGGAAAACTGAAGGCAACATGCTATTATACATCATGTGCTATTATTCACATAAGTGCCTAAATTACAGAGTTTGGGAGATACTAGTTACATGCTTATTAAAAAGCCATTTAATTCATCATATAATACACAGACTTCTTTCGAGATTTAAACAGGAAACATGAAAGCAGCATCTGAATAGCAAGTCTCAATCAGAAATTATTTCTGCTGCCATAACAACAGTTTTTCCCTCCAGATTTTGGTTTCCCCTCTCACACTGAGCCACAGCGGGGGCTGGAGGAGAGCTTCTGGAGTCCAATTCATGCCTTTTGCATTTACCTTCTTTTAAAAAAAAAAAAAAAGGCGTGCTGAGTACAAACTCTGAGAGGAGTTCACAACTCCTCAGAAAGCTGTGTAAAATTGCTGATATAAACCAAATAAGAACAAAGTTTAAATCTGATTTATTCAGGTCCTTTGTCTGAATGTTCAGACCAGAGGCTCTTGGGGGGGGGGGGGCAAGGGGAGGTAATCATCCCCATTGGATAGAGCAGTGATACAGGGCCGGTTGTTTAGAAGCAGAGGACATCCTTGGATGTGCAAAAAATGGTTAGACGTGGGGATACAATCAAGTTAGTTTTTGCAGCGGATGCGATGGAAGCCTTGGCCCAGCTTGCACACACACAAATGAAGATGCCGAGTAGCTGTCAATCGTATAGCCCTTAATGAAGCCCTGCTGATGTTTCACACCCAGCTGTCACTTTTTCTTTTTCTTCCTTGTCCTTTTCACCTTGTGCCTAATTGATTACAAGCTTGGCTAGCACTGGAATTTGTTCAGCTTCACAGGACGCTGGCTAGGAGGGGAGCACCAAGGAGGGGCTCTGGCAGTGCCAGTGGCTGTGCCGAGCAGTCGGCCCCCAGCCGAGGCAGCAGCATCCCGCCAGCCCCATCTCTGGCAGCAGAGCATGCCCGGGGACCGATGCCGGAGCCCAAAGGACACCCCAGGGCAGCTGACCTCCGGGCCTGCGCAATCAGCTACTTTTCAATAAAACTTTTTCCACCCAAATTCAGGGTTTTATCAGCTTAAAGAAGCTATTTAACATCAGAAATAGCTTTCTAAACACTCCTCCTTTCTCCCCCAAAGGATTTCAGAGAGTATCAGGGAGACAGAAGAAAACTTCCTCTCAGAATTTAAAATATTTTAAAATGTAAATATATATTCAAAACAGGATAAAATACTTAAAAGAATTCCTAAACTGTGGTTTGTTTCATGTGAAAGGGTTTATCATAGAAACCACAGCTGTTAAGTTAAAACGGTGTCTGATATTCCATTTTTAATCTCATCATTATTCCCTCAACAGTAATTCACATTAACCACAATTCACATTTTATCTTAACAGTTCATAAGAATTTCTGAAGTACTAATTTATACAACTTCTACTTGAGTTAAGAAGTCCATTACCATCTTCACGTCAGAGACAGATAAACTGCAGCTGCCCCAACACTGTGCGATATGGAAGTCACATAAGCGACATCTTTCCCAAATTGCTCTTTTAACCATTAAATATGTGTGTCCTCAGTTAGAAACACCAAGCAGAACAGAGTCATCCTCCACAACCAGCTTTTACAACCAAGGATGCCACACGCTGCTTTTGTAATGGTAAGAGATAGCACCAAGTTACAGTGTGACTGGCTCCAGCGAGATGCACGTTATCCTTCATTTGACTTCTGCATGTATTCTTACCGCTTGCTCTCAGTGACATGGGCCTGAAGCTCTTGAAAAAGAGAACAAATCTAAAACTACATACTGCATGTAGCCTGAATTGGGTCTTTGAAGGTTTCCAAGTTACACTTCGTTTGGATTCAACAACTAGCTCTTGTAAGAGTCAACAGCAGCACCTTTCTTGTATCCTTGCAGATGGGATGGCCGCGCCTACAGCTAAACCCCAAACCTTCACTTTATAACCTCCCCCAGTTTCTCTGCCTTAAATCTTAAGAAGCAAAGGAGGAAAAAAAGAAAAAGAAAGTCTGGAAAGAAATGGAACAGAAAAAAAGAAAAAATGTAAAGGAAATTTTTAGCCTTTATGCTTTGACCTTTCTTACTGTAAGTTCATTCAAAACTAAGAGTGCAGTTTTCAAGGCACAAAAATAAAAAACACAGTATAAAAAAAGGACTTGAACAATAATTTTAAATTAAAAAGAACATTAAGGAAAAGAAAGAGGCTGGAACAGAATATCTCAATATTAACACTTTTAAAGAGCTAATCAGGAAATTCATGAAAAGCAATCCTTAGCCATGAACATTTGGTGGTTTTCATTTAAATGTACTGATGTTGTGATAACAACTTTGACCAAACTTTTAACTGCGCATAGGCATCAGGCAAGTTTAGAAAAGAAGTCATCTCTTTTTACTCAAGAACACCCAGAAACTTACATTTAAGAAAGCCTCCTCATTTCAACTTAAAGAGCCCCCCACTCAGCACCAGGGAACACTTCTGCAGCACAGCACAGCCTGTTGCGTTGCAAATGAGCTGGTGAGCTTTCCCCTCCTCGCTGGCCGAAGAGATCCCTGCTGGGAGAGAGGATGATGAAACATGTAAGCAACTTCAGTCAGGGTTTAGACAGCTACTTTCTACGCAAGTCTTTCTGGTTTCCATGCTGTGGTAAGGCCAGATTGATAAAAGGTGTTGAAGGCAGCTTAAAGGCACTCTGGAAAAACAAAACACCCCAGCAACAGGAGTCGGGAGCGCAACATGACTGGATGTGTTCGCAAATCCTGCCAGGAGCATGATGCCTGTTGTAAAACGTGGCTACCCTGACAAGGCAAAGGAGAAATGCTCCTGAACACATGCTATTCAAAGCCTGTGTCAGCTCAGGCTGCCAGGCTGCTAATTCTTGTTGTTTGTAAGTTTTTAAACAATCTGTTGGCTAGTCTTTCAAGGAGAAACAGCCTTGCACTGACTTGAGGTCATTTATGAAATCTTTTCTTGTCTTAACCATCTGTAATAAAAGAAGAGCTGAGCTGCAAGTAAAGGAACAACCAGCCAGACAAATTTCCCTCGTGCCAATTCCTGGATGTCACACGATCCCTATAGATGTATCTACCATGCTAGGTATCATCTACGTGACCAAACACTAGCTTGCAGCTGGCACTCATAACACCAGTGCTAACAACCAAGGAGGAGAAATCTCCCCAGGGGCTATGGAAAGCGATGCCTTAGGGACACCTGCATCTCAAATCTATGACTCAGTAAGAAAAGACAGATGCATATCTATTTTACTATCAACTGCCCAACATTACTCAAGCCACCTCCCTCTACTTTTTCCCCAAAAACACATTAGCACATTTACCAATTATTTAGTATATGCAGGAATCCTTACATAAACTAGACATTAGAGCACGTCTTTAAATTCCCCAGTACTGCCAATGCAGACAAATCCTTTCGTGATTAAGCACAACGTGGTTACATGGAGAACTGAAGGCAGACACCTTCGCGGCACAAATCCGGAACACCCATACTCCTTTGTTCTGATGTCTTGTAACACGGTTGCCTTAGCAACATAAATCATCTTATTGGTCATTAAATACTATTTTCCATATCATGTTAAAACTGTTCCACAATACAGTGTTTTTCTAAATATAATGCTTTCCCCAAACAATGCTAAAAACACTCATTAAGCTAGGCAGTTTAGTATGACCAGAGAGTTTAAAAAGAAAATGAAGAGAATTTAACAGCAACCTTTAATTATTTGTTTTGTCAAAAAAAAATAAAGAAAAAAAAAAATCAGAACTCATCAGCCACATCGAACTTTCCCATTCATTTGAACTTGGAGGACAAAGTTGATCTTTCTCTGTATTTCTGGTGGCACGGGGACACAAGCAATGCTACTACAGGTTATCCATGGGGGAGGGAGGAGGGAGGTGTTCTGTCCTGATTACAGTTAAAAGATACTTCTGTACAGAAAAACCTCAAATAACACTGCAAGTTCACATTTGCCTTGGCAGGGAGCAAAACACAAAAAGGGAGATGGAGGAGAGATGTTTATGGCCCAGCCCGCCAAGGCAGACTGAAATAGGGCCAAACGGCACATGTGCTTACGCCTCTGCTCTGTGCCACAGCTTTCCTACCTCTACCCCGCTGAATCATGTACGAAACCATTAGTAATCTTCCATGGCTGTCCTCCTGCCTTCAACACAAAGCCTTGCGTTTTCTGAGTGCTGCTCTGTATCAAACCCACTGCAGTCTGTAAGCAATTGCTAAACACTTTTGAGTCCAAACACAGCTACCCTGCTTCACAATATACTGCAGCCTGTTCTGGGAAGAAAAAATAAAAATAGCCAACTCAATAAATCTTTAGCTTTGGGTAATTTTGCCTTGTGTTTTGCAGCATCTTTATAGCAAGAATATAATTCTTGCTATAAAGGCATGCTACTTGTCAAGAGCAAATGTTTTCAACTAAAGAATACCTTGACCTCAATATTTCACCAGTCTAATTCAGTCTCCAGTTCCCCCACATCAGAAAAGTAGTTTCTCTTGGTTCTTGGATATATATCAATTTTAAAGAAGTGCCAGCTGAACCATTAGGACTAAAAGTGCACCTCTGAAAAATGATATCCTGAAACTATAAAGGTCACACAGTCTGTCAGGAAAGAGCATCAAAAACGTGCTCCAACTTGGCTGGTCCTTAGACACTGTCAGCCTAAAGCCAAACCAGTTGAGAGCCAGATACTTCAAGCAAAAGCAAAGCTGTCTCTGGCTTGCGCTCTTCAGGATGCAAATGACCCAATGTCAAGACGCTGTAGTATTTGGGGAGGGAGAAGGCGTAAATTCATATGAACAGAGTGACATGCCTTTCAAACATGATTCAGGTCCCACTTATATCAGAGGGAAGTACTTCAGCCCATCTATCCCATTTGCATCAGCAAGCCAAAATCAAAGTTCTGCAGGCATTAAAGTACTGCTTAAAATACAAAAGCAAAGCTGAAGAATCAGACGTTGCTAAGCAAAATGGACAAAATATTTTTCTGGAAGGTAAAAAAATGTTTTCCCAGAACATCAAAATCCCTGTCATAACCCAATAGCAGCATCCCAAGCCATTCCGATCCAAAGGTCTTTGAGGATGTTGGAAACAACATCTTTTACAGAATTAAGCATGCACAATGCCATATTTAAGTCCTGACCATGAGACCCCTAAAGTTAGCACTCCTCCTCACAGTCAGTCTTATCTTACCCCAATTCCAGTGGGTTACTTAGAAGTAGCATACCATACATCATTAACAAGGGTGGCAAACACCTTCCTTTAGAGAAGAAAAACCTATTTCCTACACTGTTCTTTGAGCCTAACACAGCACAGAGCTTACCACTTGAATAAAAGGTTCACCAATGACTCTATATATAAAATCTCAAATTGCTGCCATGAAGATTTTAAATACAGTAGAGTATTTAGGGAGGCCATCCCTCATCCTTGCTCTAATATCTTCCCTACCTACCTTACAGAGCTGCCTTCATTTGCTATGCAGGTCTGCAAGGAACAAGAACAGACACTACCTGGATCATCACTCCCTGTCTTTATGGGATGGAGATAGAATAGGCAGCTCCTAACTTACCTACCACAAACTGTGGAAGGCTGGTAGCAAGAAATTCCTAACACTGCTCGTAGGACTGCCTGCTCTTCCCCAGCACTACGTTCAAAGGCACAATCACTCACCCACAATAGGGCTACACTGACATTTTAAAAAATCGGGGAGGAGAGATGATGTTTGGTATTTTTAAGTAGGAACAACTATAAAACACAAACTAAGCCCCAGACCTCGGGGGCTTCAGGTTACACACAACCTGAGTATGAACTAAATTCAGATAATGATAGCGTTTAATAAATAGAAACATATTATGCAACCTTCTGTATTTAATATACTGTTATTACAATTATGTATGCAGTAAAGTCCACGCCAAAGCCTTTGCAGCAAGCAGAGAAAAATGAAAATTCTGCTGATGCTTTTTGAATCCACCTCCTGGTAAGATCCAAGAGGCTAAATAGGAAGCTGCACCCACAGCCTGGGAAACTGCATAGCCACAAGCGGTCCAAAGCCCAGGAACTATACAGCACCTTTCCCCTTTCCCAGGCTGAGTAAGCCAGTCCTGTCATCCTTAGTGTCACTTCCAAAAACAATGAGCAAAGTCTCATTTCAATTAGCTTTTCCAGAGCCATGAGCAAAAGAAGAGTACTGTACGACTTGGGAAAGAAAAAGTGTTACAGAAAAAGGCAAACTGAGGCGAAGCTGGAAAGGAAACTGGGAAAGACCAGAGAAAACAAGACACAAGAAATCCCAGAGCATCTCCCTGCAAAATGCTGGGTACTACTTGGAGCAAAGCCAACGTGTGTGTTCAGAATGAGGAGCCTTCTTATACCGAGTTCGGTTTAAAATTATCCTTCTCACTTCTCATTATCAAAATGATTCACTTCTTCCTAGACGAGACTTCTACAGTACACTATATAATGGCATGACACATCTACATGTCCACATCTCATTTAATACCAGCAAGATTAACGCGTCTTTTGCGCATTCCTAACTTCTAGTTGCCAAAGTTTTTGTGGCAATATCCCATTGCTAGTCTTCCCCAGCCTAGGGGTCTCCTTTGCTCTTCTATTGTTTCCCTTTAGCCAGACCCGTAACTGCTTTGTAACTCTAATGACCCACTCCTCTACTTTGGAGTTTCCCACTTCATACCATAATAAGTGTTTTATTAAAGACCAGATAAAATCAATATATTTATCCTAACTCGCATTTTAAGGTGGGGGAAAAAAAAACAAAAAGGGTCATTCACTCTGGCACAGTCTACCTACGGATAAACTTATGCTGCATTTTGTCCCATTTTCCATTCATGGTTTTAATTAATCTTTCCTTTAATATCTGTTTTAAAACTTTACATATCAAAAGACTGACTGTTTCTTCTGTAAACACACAAAACTGTGCTTCAAACGCACCAGGGCTGTTACCATTTAGGAAAATAAATAACTTTTGCACATGTTCATATTCTATTAGAACCAAAACGAAGAAATATGCAAAGAATGAAAACACAATACTTCACTGCTCAGGGAAGAAGTTTAAAATCTGTTTTAAAAAAACCAAACAAACAAACAAAAAAAAACAAAAAACAAACACACACCACACTACCCAAAACCCCATGAAGTTCTCTTTCACTACAAACAGGGCTGATGTGTATGTGGAGAATAAAAAAATATGTTTAGTGACCCAAGAAAATAAAAGCTTTTCCTACAGCTTCTGGTTCACTTACTCCAAGTAGCAGCAGTCTGCTGAGAAACAGAAATTCATAGTTTGTGTTTCCCCTCCTGATAGGAAAAACAACCCTAAGAAAACCCACATTTTCCTTAAGAAAGTGTACCTGCTAATTTCTCGTCTGTATACAATACGCCATCCAGAGCAACGGCATTTCTATCTCTGTAACCAATACCAGCACCCACCAACACTGGGAATTAGCCAAGCGACTAATTGCAGGGAAGGGCGACTGTGCCACAAGCCCTGGGAGGAGGTGTTAAGCCGCTCCGTGCCGGGGAAGGGACACACGAGACCTTCCAGCTCGGCTGGCGGCACGCAACGCTCTTCCTCAGCAATCCCACACAGCTGTCCTGAGTCACACAAGTGTACGTTTGTACAAAGGGGTCACTGACATGAAATAAAGCCACCAAATTTAAGCCAATTTTGATACTGAGAACATGAGAATTAATTCAGCAGAGTAAAGCTCTGGTTATATATTCCAAGTTTATTTGGAGCAGCAATTAATGCTCTGTATGCTGAAGACTTCCATACACATGCCAGTCTTAATAGCAGTCACTCAAAAATTCACAGAAAAAAATTCCAAGTATTATTCTCACTATGCCTGCTGGGATGCCCAGGCAGTGTGTAACATCCCTTTCATACCGCTCAGAAGTGTGGCACACATGCAATTAAAACACTAACAGACTTCCTTAATAATAATAATAATACTATGATCCCAAATCTGGTGGCTGGCCACAGCTTAACGAAACAAGAGCAATTAGTGATCTAGACAAAACCAGGATGCAGGCTTTGTTTCCTCTAGAGAAAAAGACAGAAGGACCTAAATGATAACGATTACCAGTGAATATTCACGCAAACAGATCCCTTCTGATAAAAGTAACCTGGAAGAGTCTGGTATGTTATCATCACTCTTAACTCCTATTTTTATCCTACCAAAAAAAAAAAAAGGGGGGGAAAAAAAAAAGACTAGTGGTTTTGTATCGCCAATGCCCCTACTCAGAAAATGAAAATGGTAATTATTCCTCCTTAAAAACACCACGGGGGGGGGGGGGGGGCAACAGCTGGAAATACCCCCGTTTCTTACCTTTCTTTTTAAGGCATTTTGGGATGACAATCCTTTTGCTTCAGAAGGGGCACCAGGGACCCATAGAAGCAAACAAGGTGCACGCTCCCATGCCCCAAAGGCCAGGGATCCCAGCTGAAACACGCCTAGCACAAGTTTTACTGAAATACCTTCTCCTGCCCTTGCAACGTAGGCCAGCAGTCAGTCATCACCTCACAGGAGTAAAATTCAAAACGTGCTGCTTGCCTGGATGGTAGCAACGACAGGCCTCCTCTGGCAACACAATCATTCCTAACATCCAACTTGCATCCAAAGTTCTCAGTTCAAAAAATTAATACAGTTAAAGAAATTCATATCTCACAATCAGTATTTTGGGGGGACATTCCCTGTTATGTCGCCTGTCTTTTGCGCCTCTCGTGCAGGGTTTCCTCAGACGTAAAGCCAGCCTTGGTCTCACCTGAGGGAGGACATGTCATCACGAGAGAGGAGGGCACGACTTCATCTGCGAGGCCGAGGAGCAGGTCTAACATCACACGCCAGCTACCGCGCGATAGCATGAGGCGCCTTAAGAGACAAGGGAGCTGAGGACATCAGATAGACATCTGGGCAGCTCTGACCTTGGCTGGCCCGCTCCTAAGCCCACTTCTGCACTTCTCCAGTTCTGCAAGTTGCTTGGTCCCCATAGCTTTTATTATTGTAGGTCACACCTCTGAGCAATCTAATCATGCTTGTTACAACACGCTGTGGAAGTGAGGAAGCCTTCTTCAGGGACAGCTGGAGGACAGCGTAAACCCCATCACAGCGGCAGGACCTAAACGCAGCATCTACCTACGCAATTTCATTTTGGATGCAGGAAAAAAGTCAAGACAAGACTTGCTGTTCTCCCTTTTCTCCTTCCACAGTGGCCTGCGATTCATTTTTGAAGACAAAACTTCTCATTTCTAATATACATGAAATGTTTATGCTTGCCTGACTTGACGTGGAAAGGACAGCATAAAGAGAGTAACTGGGTCAGGGGAGCAATTATCAAAAGTTAGATTAATGTGGAAAAATCCATGTGACAACAGGAAAACCAGTAGATCTAAAAATTCCTGTAGGCATGCCATTTCTTAACTTTGTATTTAAAGCATCTAATTAAAAGCTGCCAACCCCATGCTAACATTATAAATACTTTGCTCTTTATCTTTCATTTTAAGAAAAAGGTTGTTTTAAACACAGAAATTGTTATACCATGAAATAGCAATGAGCATATGAAGAAAACGAGCATGTAAAAGTCTCCTAAGACTACTCCTGTTCAGAAGCAAGAAAGCAAGCTTCCTGATCTCAATTCTTACAATGAGCTGCCTCTCTACAATAACAGTTCAATTTCTGAAGCCATCTCTGGTGCTTGTTAAGGTAACAGCACTACAGTTAGACCTCCCAATAGACTTGCCTTTTTTTTTTTTTTAAATACCTGCTCCCCATCAGAAGGGATCAAACCCAGACTGTTATTTCACTACAGTGCTTTGCCTCTGTCAATCTTCAGTAGCCACTCAGTAAAACCAATCTGCTCCAGCTGCATTACTCTCACCTTGCAAAACTGAGAGGTTCTCTGCAACTGAAGGTCCTTTAAAGGAACTGTTTTGCTTTAAGTTTAAGCAGTTTATTGAGCTTAAGATCCTGTGGTGCTTTCTAGTTATTGCTAACTATGAAAACATCAATTTCAAAAGCACTAATAATTTTACTACCATTTTCTATATGGTGTGCAGATACTTTCTACCTCAGATTGTATTAGGCTCCAGAAGAGCCAAGCGTTCACGTGGGCACTGCTCTGCCTGGAAGAAAAGGTTCTTTCAAACACAGCTTTTGAGAGGCAGAAATACGGCTCATCCATGAGCCTGCCACATTCAACTGACAGCCCTTTGGAAAATGCTAGTTTTTAATCATCCATTTTTACCAACCAGCTGTGGCCGTTTGACAAGCTTTGGATTTCTGGCCTCCCTCAAGGCCTTTTAAAACTTCCTGTTGCTCTGTGAAAGCATTTGAGTTAGCTTATGCTTCTGAACTAGAAATAATAAAAGCTAGACACTACTACATTAGGAATGGCCAAGAAAATGCAAAGGAACATAGCTTGTGTGTGAAACTCCTAGACCCAAACTTCAGTTTCTGTGAAAACAAAACAAGTTTATTCTCAAATTTAGGTACTTTTAGAATCTTTCAGGACAAACTCCAGCCTCTCCTTAAAACAGACAAAGGAGGGAAAAAAGGAAACCTAAAAAACATTTTTAAGTGAGTTTATATTGTACTTAGTACAGAGTATGCCTCCCCACTGCTCCACAGAAGAATTTTATTTCAAGGTTAGTGCCTACTTTCGTGCAAGTGATTTAGGCTTATTTTACTGCTGCGTTTTTCAGCCCATTTCATCATTTAACTCCTCTGTGTAATCAAAATTCCTCTTCATCTATTTATGTGCTTGCTCCTGCCTCCACCTGAGCCCTCTGGCAAGTGCCTTTCCTAAGCCAGCCTTTAGGAGCATCAGTATCTTCATTTTGGAATCACAGGGTATGTGCATCACTCTCCTTAGAGCATCTCCTCTGCCATTTTTTACAATCTGTGCAAATTCAGCTTAATCCTCTACCATGATGGATCTAGAATTTCAACACCTCCTTTTGAGCTCACCTTCTGCAAGGAGGCTTCACACCTTTCACATTGCATTTAGCCATGCCAAAAACATTTGCTTGCAATCTCAGTTCAAAGAGCAACCCCAAAATGGGGAAAGCCCAGTTCCCCGCTTGAACGCTGGCTGCTTGAGGAAGTTCTCAAGCATTCGCATTCAGCAGCAGGGAAAACTCGGGACGTGCTAATATCACATGCCAAGCAAGAACGCCCTATGAGAGCCTGATGCCGCTATGCAATCAGTATTCACCCCATTAGTTTGAGAGAACTACTGATACTAGTCAAACATCAGCATCCCATGAATTTTCCATCTCTGTACAGCAGCAAAAGCAGTATAAGCAGCAGGAGGTAAAGCTCAAAACTAGTTAGGTTTGAAGTTGGATCAGTCACTCGGCATCTCCTGAATCAGCTCCACGCTGTCCACTCCTGGTTTTACCACCGGCGTGTTGTGTGGGTTAGCAGTCTTATTTTAAACCTTGGCACACACGCTACTTAAATAATCCACAGATTTAAAACATCCTCAGGACTTAGAGATGAACCTTAACAGCTTTCTGGGAGTAATAAGATTTATTGGGCCAAAAATTAAGGTGTTACAAACTCAAATTTCTGATTTATAGCAGAAGCTCATATTTCTTAATTTAAGTCCTAGTGCAAGCTGGAATACTGTCAACCAGATCAAGTGTAATTTTTTCCAGCTCTATATTTACACTTCAAGGATTATGCAGAAGCACAGAGCAGAAGCAGAGAAGCCAGCCAAATGCCTCGACGTGAACCTTTTGGGGAAGGTTCATAGAAGTTTGGCTTATCTGTGTTCAAATGGGTTTTCAAAGCAGTATAGATCTAGACATCCATGAGAACTCAAGGAAGGAGGACCCAAGCTTTAAATTTAGGAAAATAATCGTTTTACCTTGCACATGCACAAAAACTTGGACAAGCATTGCGAGGAAGGCGGGTTTCTCTTCTGCCATGGAAGGAGGCGCAGCCGAAGAATTTCAGCCTCGCCCATATAAAATTAGCTATTTATTTTGGATAAATCCCACAAAATGTTTTCCACCCAGCTAGCACTCCTACCTGCTGGTTTAGCAGCAGCGGACTAAAGCGCTGTGCTGCAGGATGGCAAGCGGCCAGCTGCCGACTCCTGTGCCTCTTCAGAGACAGGGACGATAGGTCTGCTCATTAAAGCCTCCGGGTTACTGCAAGGCAGGGACAGAGGCAGCTCTTGGCTGCAACATCCCTCGGGCTCCCAGTGTCACCAGAGCCACTGCTACCAGGGAAACGCCTTTCATACAATTCTTACCAGCAAGGTCTGTCGCAAATTTAAGGATACACCTTGCCATATCCTGCCTGTCAGCCGTTCCCATCACTGCAACATGCACGCACATGTTGAAAAGGAGAGAGAAGAGAGAACATCACCTCCTGACTTGCTGGCTGGCCTGGGGAAGCACTGAGGGATACCCCTTTTTCTGCCCAAAAATGAGTGAGTAAAACCACATCCCACCATTGCGTCTGTTGCTACACACTGGCTGGCCAAAACAAAAGCATGAAGACTGTATTTCAGAACCAGCATACGGTAGTGCTGGCTGATTTTTAGCCCAAAGCAGGCTAAGAAACAACTGAAACATGACTCCTGCCATGTACCCCATGACTTCTGGGGTACAAACCTTTAACGATGCTCTGAGAGTCCCATCACTCCAGGACTTCCTTGACATGAAGCCTCACTGACATCCCTGGGAGCCTCCCAATTGTCCCTCTTGATCCCCCTTTCCCCAAACTGATCCCTTACTGAGAATACCTGAATTTTCTGTGGTCTTCCATTAGAGTTACACTTCAGTGCAAGGCCATTACAGTATCAACATGCTGTTAGGCTGCAAAGACACATTTCCCAGGGACCACTTATGCAGTTTCCTTGACAAACAGCACCATCTTTATCACATTAGGACATATGTATATTGGTTTTCAAAAAAAGACTTACTGGTCCCTAAATGCCCATGCGCCTCTAACAGAGAGCCTCCTATATTTTGGCATATATAGGACTATTATGTTTACCCAAGTTTAAATCTACACTTGCAAAGGGAAACATACAGGGTATTTTACTGAAAAAGTTTAGATGTGCCAAGAATTGGCAACAAATGCAGTTAGATGAATGCTGATGTAACAGCATGCAAAAATCATAAAAATAAGGTTAAAACACATTTCTGTAGTCAAGCATGGTTTGCTAGCAGCCCTTGCACGTGCTTAAATAACAGCACATGTTTAAAGCCAACATTGCTTTGTCACCAAGTTATTTCAATATCCTTGGGTAGTCATCTTACCAGCTTACAAACTTATCTAACAGTAAGTCCAATCTCAAACATTTCTAAGAAGCAAACACCAAATAATTAAAAACATTTTTATTTTTTCAAATACACAGGTATCAAACATTTTTCTTATATTTGATAACTTTTTAAGCTAACAAACCTCAAACTCCTCAAAAAAATCAATCTTATTTGCCTGAATACATGCAGCTTTTCATATACAGTTAAACCACTCCCTTTACCAATGGTTCTCATGTTGTTTCACTGTCTTCCTGAAGCGTGGCAGGAAAAACTGGGGGGGGGGGAGAGAAAAAAAGAAAAAGGCAAGCAGGCTCCCACAGGACTCTAAAAATATGAGTTATTTCCCAAGCAGGCAATTCTCACTATCTTTCAGATTCAAGTGAAATTATCCTTATAACCTTTCCCTTTCTCTTTACTTATCAGTATCTATCCAATTTCTGTTGTATTTTTAAGCTGACTTTTATATCTATACCTTTGGGGGAAAAAAATCAGAGTAAAACTTAATTTCTTAAAGGGCAAAGATTTTTTTTAACATTTCAATTTCTTCTAAAAATCTCACACCATAACAAGAATTTAACAGTAAGTAACAGAGAGTACGATGCTGTTTTGTTAGCCTGGATTAACAGAAAATCTGGGTGGCATATTGCCATTTTACACAAGCACACACCCACCGCGCGCTGCTATCTTGTGAAATTATGTATCATTGAGATGGGGTTTTAATCTATCAACATTTTTAATAGGCTTCAAAGACTCCAGTTACCCGGATCCGCCCTGCTCCCGCCGCAGCGATGGGAAGGAGCAGACTGGTGACGCTCATGCCACCCCACACGTTCCCTTGCCCTCTGCGGCCAGCGGGCTCGTGCGAGGGCAGCACAGCTTCCCACCCCACTTCCTTCGCACCTGGGGCGAACACTCCTCTCCCAGACTGCAGCACTCTCCTGCAGCAACAAGACTGGAGCAACACGGGCCAGTTACGGGTGGTAAATGATAGCATACGCAGGTCTCTGCGGTACGGCAGAGGAGAGGGCAGAGCTGCAGCAAGAAGAGGAAGGAGACGAAGGCAGGACGAGGGCTAGTGCTATGGTGGGGTCTCTCTACTAGCACTGGATTTCCTTTTCCAAGCCACATCAGCCCCACACCACCCCCCCGCCTCCCTGGAGATCAGGTACCCACTCCGTCACCGCAGCACTGGACTCCCTCTATCCTAGCAGCGGGGCTTCTCCCCAGATGTTTTAAGACATTGAAACAGACCTCAAACTTTCCTGGTATGGCAACACAGACTTTGCCTGTTATCCATTTCCTACATTTTCCTGTGTCGGATGAAAATGACTTTATACACCCAGGAAAAACGGCCATTTAAGCTTTCAAGAGGGAAGAAAAAACAGCAAGAAACTTTTGCATAAACTACTTTCATTCCTTTGAAATACTTTACATCATTCTATTAAAAGGAGTTACCAAAAATCTAACTCTGTCCTAATACTTTTACCCTTGTGCCTCCTTCTGCTGACCATCTCCAAGACATTGATTTAGAAAGCATGCAATCAGCGCCAGCCATTTCACAGTCAAACAGAAGTTTCCCATGACAAAACCGCTGGGACACCCCCAGAGTGCTGCTCCAGCTGGGTGCGTGCCCCGGTGAGACCACGCGCTCCCCAAAGAGCACCGTTTTACACCCAGATGGGTATAAGGGAAACGATCCCATGGAGATCCTGCCTCTCCTGCTCACATACACAGGATGCTAACGAGACAAGGTCATCACGTAGTGCTGGAGGTTTCCTTAATACTGGGTGTATCACAAACGCCCAGGTTCCCTACTGTATTTACTTCCAGATGAATCTTTCCCTAAGTTCATAGACTGTGCCCTATATGTATATATCTTCAACTCATTTAAACAACCTAATTAAACTATCTTTCCATTACGCTACGTTTAAATCCCAATTTAATCCGGCAAGCACTGAATTCTCCATGTGAGAGCAACCCTCCTCCTTACTTCTCTTCCCTGCAATTCCCTTTCATCTTTCACACTGGTTCTCTCCACAGCTTCCTCCATAACTACACAATTCAATACCTTGCTAAGAAACATCCCTTCCTAACAATAATCCTCTTTACATTTGCCTTGTTAATTCTATTTGCAAACATGGGAGCAATGAATTAGTTGTCATATTTACCCAAACTACTGCTTCCAGTTCCTTATAATGAAATTCTATATTAAATACATAGATAGCTTAATGTCAAGCTCCTCATTTGCTTAATTAGGCAGCTGGCCAGTAAGCACCCTGCAGCATCTCCCTCCAACCCATCTGAGAAATTATACTTACGAGGTTTCAAATAAAGGCTTAACTAATTTGTGCCAATATTAGTCACACCAAATTATTGTCATTTAATAACTGTTTGGAGGGCTTTCTACCCCAAGAAGACTGCAAAGGAATGACATGTTTCTACAACAGACAACAACAAAATATGTAAAGTTCATGGTAGTTTCTTCTGTTCAAAGAAGTTAATTCATAAAGGTAGGGAACATTTAGTGCCTGCCAGCTTCCTTCCTTTAGAATCTGTCCTTTACACACAATAATTATACCAGGAAACCTCCCTCCATAACCAGCCAACAGACATAAGAAAAAAATCAGTTGTGACTAACAGAGTCCTGCACAAAACGCATTTTAGCACCGCTACCAAACCCAGGGGGTATTTTTTAAACACTTATTCTACACTTGAAATCTGCAGAAGTAGTTTAGAAATGTTCCTTTTGGTGCCTTTGAAAATTAAACTGCAGTTGCACTAAAGGGAAAAAAAAAACCCAACCTTCAACAAAAGAACTAAACACACCGCAAAACTGCTTAAAAGCGTATCATAGCAAAGCATGTCTAGTGCTTCCAGGAGGGTTTTCCCAAGGGCAGGCAGAGCTGACGCTTGTCTGACAGGATGTGTTACCTGGGGTGCAATATAACCCGGCAAGGAAGACAAAGGAAAGAGAAAGATTTCTGTTAGATTTCTACAGAAAAAAAGGACAGGCAAACAATAAGAACTAGATGACTAAATCAGTGGGGTACAACTCTATTTTGGCATAGCTACAGAAGGACACCACTGAGATTTTAGCAGAGTTTTTTAAATTGTGAAGTCCAAAAGATTAAACTGCCAAATATAAGTCTGCCAGTTTTCTTAAAGTACTTTACAGCAGCAGCACTATTCATAAGGTAAAACAAACCAGAATTACAAACACTGGCTATCCGGTATTGAGATCAGAAGCAAAAATGTACATATTTTATTTTGCAGCAAACCTTCCTCTGTCACATATTATTACTCTTAATGCACTACTACTCAGGTTAGTAGTTTACATTCACGAATATCCTAGAGTAAACTGCATCTGACTTCATTCATCCGAGATCAGCATGCAGTATCAATCAAACGGAGTGCAGACTACTGATAAAGGCAGAAATCTGCATCTAGTTAATCATCCTAATTGTTATGCAGACCACTTTAAAAAGGCACTAATCAGTGTTATACACAGATGCAAAGATTGTTCAGTAGAAGTTACCATCTAAACGCTTACCCAAATATCACATTTTCAGGGGAGACGGAAGCTCAGCACATTTTAGTTAAAAAAAATAAAATAGATTTGATGGTAGGACACAGAACTTAGAGGTTCACCTTAGATCTTAAGCTAAATAGAGTTTGATCTTTTGAAAGCATAAAAAAACCCCACCACACAAGGTCTACTTGTCATCCTGCAGGTGATGGAGGCCAAGGGCCCACTGTCTTTGTCAGGGCAGACTCCTACACTCATTTCCCATCACCTCGCTGCGGGGTCTGCCCTTCTGCCCTTGGTGACAGGCTTATGCAACCAGGACCTCTCAGATGAGGCACAGCTAAACCAGCATCCATTAGCCATCCCAGGGCACTCTCTGCAATGCTTTGGTCAAATTCTTCTGCCAGAGCTCTGTAACCTCCCGCTTGAAACATCCTTTGCAGAAGGTGAATGGAAAGCAGCAAAAGACACAACAAACTCAGTGGGGATCCACGGAAGTACAGAGCTGCAAAGCCTGACACCTCTACTGGGCTAATAATTAACTCAACCCATGCTAATGATAGAAGGAGATAATTTGGTCACCTGGATAAACAGTCTGCTGGAGAAGAGTCAGTACAGTTTGTACAGAGAGAAACCCTGCCTAACAAACCTTTGAGTGCCAAACATGGACAAGGTACACCCATTCATTCTGACCTAGCTGAACTTCCAAAAGGACTTCAACCAAGTCCCTTACCAAAAACTAAGGGCTTTCTTAAGGAAACTAGGCAGGCAGAGGTAAGAGGAAAGGTCCTGTGTGGAAAGATAGATGGTCGAAAAATAGAAACAGGGTAAGGATAAGAGTGAACAGTCTCTTCTTGGAGGGAACAGAAGTCACCAGTGAAGTTCAGCAGAGACCCGTGCTCAGACTTTGGCTGTCTGACACATTCATGTGAGACAAGGAAAGGGGAATGAGCAGTGAGCTGAGGAAGTTTGCTGATGACAAAAAAATGTATTGTGGTAGCAAGGCCAGGATGTGAGGAATTCCAGACAATCCTGGGAGACCCAAGTTAATAACGCTGCAGAGGAAAGCTAATGCAAATAAACACAAGAAGTATAAGAAGATGCACATGGGAAAGACACAACCACAGCTATACATAACTGAGGGATTCCAAACTGACGTACTCCTGAGCAACATCTTGACATCACAATTTTACAGATTCATGAAACTAACTCACTAGCAGTCCAAAAAGCAAATCAAACATTACAAATCATTGAGAAAGAAAACAAAACATGGTTATGCCACTGTCTAGCTTACCTACATGTTGAAAATGGTATATAGCCCAGATCCTCCCATCCTAAAAGGACATGTAGAACCGGGATAGACTCCTGGAAAGGGATGCTCACATTCCGGAATGGCTTCCATACAAAGAACATCCGAATAGGCAACTCTTCAGGCAGGTCAAAAGCGAACTTGATGAGGAAGACAGAGGCCTACAAAGTCATGAGTGGCATAACGCAGGATCACTAACCACCTCTGCCACACAAGAGCTAAGAGCCGCCAAATGAAGGAAGCCAGCTGAGAACATGCAGGAGGGAATTCTTTACACAGCCAGAAGCAGAGCCACAGACAAGCAGCACTCCTGGCCATGGAGGCTGCAATGAGGTCCCAGGGGGCTGCAGACAGACCAGAGAAGCATTTGGAACCAAAAGCCACCAAACGTTTTGAAACAGTGAAAGGGTGCACCCAGCTCTGGCAACCCCAAGCTGAGAACAGCCAGAGGCTCAGAGAACACCTGTAGAAGAGGTTTTCAGTAAGGTCATCCTGTTCTTATTTTTCCTTGGGCATCTGCTTACAGGGCAGGGGGAAGAGAGAGGTTGCAGAAGACAACGGATCAAAAAGGGAGCAGGCTGAAGATAAAGGGTTAAAAAAAATAGAAAACTAAAGCAGGACACCCCACAGAGCATCCCAACAGCACCCTCTGCTCCTTAAAGCTCTGGGGACAGCAGCGATTAGTCCTCTGCCCAGACCCATAATGAAACAATGAAAGAGAAACAGGCAGAGATCCTGGGATCCTGCCCATCAAGTCTGGAGCCCATCAGCCTAAGGAGCTGTGGCCAGCTCAGACAGGGGCAGGAGAAGGCTGGCAAGAAAATCCTATTCTTTCATAGGGTGGCAGATAGGAAAGCTATAAATCAAAAACCACCCACAAGCTCAGGAAGAAGCTTTGGAGGAGCCAGAAGAGGAACTGCAGCCTCATGCATTAGATGTACACGTCCCAAGGTCTCCTTTTCCCTGCAAAAGGGATGTGAGTCACGGAGTCAATGAAGCACATCATAAATGCACCCATTTTAACCTCTCCTTGATTAATTTTCTCACATTTTATTTCAGCAGGCAACAGATTAGCCTGAAGTGTAAGTCAGCCTGCAAGAGCACCTCATCCCTCCTGATGGCAAGAGATCACTTTCTGCTACGGGGTAAGGAAACAATGCAGAAGCACCTAGAGGCATCTCCAAGGAGCTGCTTGGAGGTGAAACCAGCCACCACATGGCTTGCTCAAGTCCTGTGTGGCCTACTGGGCTACAGAGATGAACCCTTGGTTTGGCCCATCACAGCTGCTCTTTCATTTCTATACTTATTACATCTCCTAGAAGCAGTCAGGTACTGCTGACAGTCATAGGACCCATTACATAGCATCCGCAGCTTGTTGTATTCTGTTGCACACACAATATTTTTAGAACCAACTACAGACTTCCGTATGAGTTCAACTACTGCAACCACCACACTAGATAACTCTCAGCTGTTCTGCATAACAGCAAATGAGACAAACCCCATGCACAACTAGCTCAACTAGACTTGTTTTCAAATTTGCTTTAAACTTAATTTATTCCAGTCCTCCAGTCACAGCGTAGCTTGGAGCACTAGTCTCTGCTCACACCATCCGGGTCTGCTATACAGCCCCCCAAAAAACTCATTTTTTGAGAGGATTTATGAATTACTTCAATACGAATAAAAAAGGTTTTCTGCAGTTCATTTTTTAACCTGAAGGATAATAAGCTCAAACAGCTCACACACACACTAATGTATAGTCTCATTTTGCACAGTTTTGACTTAAAGAAAAAGGAATTTCCACACAATTAGATGCAGCTGTAAGCCAACATTTATTATTTTGGAGGGGAAAAAAACTAACTTGCAAAACATTTCAGAAAGTGGCCACTAAACACATCACAAACCTTTCTAAGTAGCGATACAAATTGTAAAGCAAGCATTTTATTTTTATGCCAGTTTTGAATGTCAGATTTTAAAAATAAGAAACACTAGTGCAGAAAATCTATATTCAGTTAACTCAGACGTACAGAAAGGCTTTTCCTGAGTCACCAAGCCTCATCTCCTACTGCCACAGCCAAGCACACGATATCAGCTTCCTCAATATATCCTCAAGAGCCAGTTAGGGGCTTTGCTCCCACTTCTCCTATTTGAAGGCTGTTCTAGAACCTCACTCCATTTAGGGAAGAAACTGTCTAAATTCCAGCTTAAGTTTATTCATGCCAGTTTATATCTGTTTGTTCCTGTGCCAACATTGTTCTTTAGCTTAAATAGCTCCTCTCCCTTTCTAGTGTTTATATCCCTGCTGTATTTGCAGATTGCAATCATATCCCCTCTCAGGCCTCATTTGCTAGGCTAAACAAGCCAGGCTTTCCTCATCTTCTCTGGAAAAACTGGCATTTCTTTCCCCCAGCCCCTCTCTGCACCTGTCCCACCTGCAGCACGGGTGAGAGGACCTATGCCTGGCACTCCCTAGGAGCTCACACCCATCCCACCACCCCTCCTGCCAGCTCCACCGTCGCCTTTACTTTCTCCATGGCAGCAGGACAGCAGCAGCTTGGTCAGAGACGAGCTAACGCACCCGGCACATCTCCTGCTCTGCTGTTCCCAGCAGCAGAGCTCCTTGCTCACAGCAGGGAACAAAGGCAAGACATCATCTTCTACTAGCAAGGGATGTACACATCGTATAGTTTGTTTTCAGCGAGGACATGTTCAAGCGTGACTGCACATCCTAGGTCAGAGCTTCCAAAGTGCACAGATCTGCCATCTGACAGATGACAAAGATGTAATCAATTGATTGCCTACCAACTATCAGAATTTTAGTTTTTCACAGCCTCTGCTTAAAAAATCCTTACAGTAGGCAATCTCAAGTACTCAAATTCCTTCCTAACTAGCTCCCGAAATCACCACTCTCTTCAGCTCAAACCCTGCAGCAGCCCTCTCTAGGCTCCTCAGGCATTTCCTAAGGAAGTCACCATCCCTCCTGACTAAGGGCACAGCAGAGTCCACCCAATGCCCCACCAAAAATGACCATTTTTGTCACTGTTCCTGACTTAGCTATAGAACTGAAAAACAAAAGAAATAATCCAGATTTCCAAGTCATGCATCCCCTCTCCTAGGAAATGATTCCCACACTGTTGTGGTCTACTGCTTAGATGCCTCCTTCACCAGGAAGGGCACATTCACTCCTGCTGCTTCAGAGCCAAGAATCTTCCTCCTTGTTACACCAAGTCATGTATTCTTCATAACACACGATAAAACTATTCTTCCTCCTGAAGAGTTCTCTCCAAACCTTGATTTCCCTTAAGTGGCCAAAAAACCCAAAAATGCAAGCCAAAAAGTATTCCATCAAACACTCATCACTATAAATGCAGAACAAAAATATTCACACTCAGAATGGCTGTTCCACACAAGGAAGTTAATCAGCCAAGATTTTGTCCCAAGGTCACCGTAAGAGGATGTCTCTCCCTTTAAGGGCTAGGCCATCCACACACTTATTTTAACCAAATGCAATTATGCAGGCAGAAAACAGTTTTGAACACAAGACAGACAACTCATTCAAGCTTTCAGAAAGTACCAGAGTACGAGATAGCAGGATGATGACATGTCAGATCTAGAACGAACTAGAGGAATACACTGGTGAGCCAGAGGACACAGCAAGCCTGCAGCAGCTCAGCAGCAACCCGTACCTCAGCTTCTGGGGCAATACAGCAGATCCTAGGTGAAGCACTGTAACTTGCTGCAGATACTGTTATCCTCCACAACTTACTGCAGATACCGTTATCCTGTACGGCTACCAACAGCATCCACAACACACAAAGCCTACCAGTCCATCACCAGTGCAGGTCTGGTTTTTTTCTTGGTTTTAGTTATTTTGTGTTGAAAGCACAGAACTGCACTTATCCTCCCTAGCAAGCAGGAGCCCAGACAAGAATTATAGAACATAGCAAACAAGCAGGCAAAGCAATGAAGTACAAATACAAACCGTTACACTTCCCATTTCATCTGTCTGGACTCATTCTCTCTCTAGCCGCAATTACAAGTAGCTCCGTTGCCGTCGTGGGACCCAAGCAAATTCCCGAGAACTTCAAGTGGGATTAAACGGGGTTTTGTTCCGCGTACTGTATTTTTGCACACTCCCATGTGCAACCCCGCATGCAATCTCAAGTATGATTTAATCACAGAGCTGAACTCGCAAAGCCCACTCTAATAACCACAAAAAAAAAAAAAGCTACTTCTACAGGCACTTTTGCCACTTTTCATGCTTACGCGCCCCCCCGCAGCAGAACAAGCCCGGCCGCCGTTCCCATTCGCGCCCGCGGGAGGGAAGCCCACGCTCGCACCGACGCTCCAGCCAGCTCCCTGCAGCAGCGGCAGCACCGCAGCACCTCTGCACGACGGCGGAAAGCAGCGGGAGCGGGGCGGCGGGCCGGCGGCGGCACCCGGCAGCCGCAGGCCGCCCCCGGCCCCGCACGCCCGAGGCCGGGATGCGCCGGAGCCGCCCCGGGCAAGGGCAGCGGGACTCTCCCCCGGCCTCCCGCCCGCTCGCACCGGCAGCGGGCCGGCCGGAGCGGCGGCACGGCGGGCGGCCGCGCACCGGGAGCCCCGCCGCCGCCGCGGGACACGCTGCGCGGCTCTGCCCTTTTCCTCCTGGCCCGGCCGCGGAGCGCACCTGCCTGCCGCGCCGCTCTGCGCTGCGCCGCCCGCCCCGGAGGCGCCCGTAGCCCGCTGCGGGATGCGGCCAGCCTTCCGGAAACGCTTCCCAGCCCGCTGCGCTTACCCAGGAAACGATTCCGGCCGCCAGCCGCCGCCGCCCCTCCTCTCCCTCCGCCCCGGCCGCCGCCCAGAGCCGCGGCCCGCAGGGGGCCGGGCGGGCGGGGCGAGCTGAGGCGAGACGAGCTGAGGCGAGGCGCGGGGGCGCCGCGGCGCCATGTTGTGTGCCCGCCGCCGGGCCGGGGCGGGAGGTGGGGCCTTCGGCCTCCGCTCCCGCCCCGACTGACCCCCGGGCCGCGGCCGGTACCCCCTCAGCGCTGCGGCACTGGGGGGCTTTCAGTCAGCAGCTCATCGGTAGCTTCCAGAGCAGCTGTCCTCGTGTGAGGGGGTAGGGTTTATGCGTGGGGGCAGGTGTACCCCTGAAAAAAAAGAAAAATCCTTTTTTCTCCTTAGGGGAAAAAAGAAGAGTCAGGCTCGTGTTGGCATATGTACTAATACCCTGATCAAGGTGAGGCAGTAGCAATTATGCTCCCGAAATGCCACCTGGTGTACCCCAGGACTCCTCCAGCGATAACGGGAGCCAGGGATAGCCCAGTAGGTTTGGAAGCCCACCTAGAAGGCTGGGTTGTTTTTCACTCTGGATATGGACTCCGGTAGCAACATGGGGGCGGGTTAAATGCCCATGTGGCTGATGAACATCAGCGAACCCCTCCAGTTGTGGACTAAAGCAGGGTGCTTGACTCCAGTGTAGCGCTCCAGGCAGCTGTGTTCTGGTGGGTCTCAAAAGTTACCTAGCCAGCATAGATGGAAAGAAACGAGGTGTTCTCAAGTGCAGAAAACAAATGAGTAAAGGGGCCAGTCCTGGAGACCTCACACTTGCAGTACCATACAGTAAGGTTGAGAGTGAATCCTTAGGTACATCCTGAGATGAATGAGTGGGGAATGACAGCAACATCCCAGACAGTTAGCAGTGAGGCTTAAAAGAACACACCCATGGGAAGATCATTCTGTTTAAAGCCTTCCAAATATGCGGGATTTTGTCTGTTCTGTCAAGATAGGCTTTTGAGATTACAGGGGAAGAAACTGCTCATAGCTAAAGCAAAAAATTTAACATGGGATGGTAGCTCAGTGGAAAGCATGTAACTGCGAACAGACCTTTTACTCCTACCCCTTCTAACAATCTTACAAAGTCCGCAGAACAACAGATGCAAAACAATCAGCAGTGAAATGCAGTGCCTTATTGGAGTGACCAAAGACACACGGAGGTCAGACTATTACAATAATGAAATGGCCAGTCTCATTTTCTCTTAAACAAAAACACGTTTAGCAATCCTATTGAAGCACCCAAGTCTACTTAAAATTTATCGCACCATTTATCATGGCAAATCTATTTATCTGGAAGGGATGATTTTTCCTATGCATTACAGAATGTTCTTCAGTATTTTGTTTCCTGGCTTTACAACTATGCTCCTGATAACAGCAGAACGCTCATGAACCGAAGCACAATTAAAGAGATCATTAAGATGAACAAGCATATAGCATCTTTAATTAGAAATATTTATGGTTTTAGAAGATCATATTGACATCCAGCAGCCTGCAAAAAATTGCAAAAATTTGCAAAAAAAATTGCAAAAAAAATTTTGCAATTGTAAGCACTACAGTGATGAACAAGAAAGAGCAACAATTGGGCAAAGATGTCATAATTCAGAGCAAATTACCTGGAAATTATGCTTTAATACTTAATAACTTACTCTTAAATGTATTGTTCTTGTTTGTAGTGGTACCCACATTTTTCCATTTGTCTTAAAATTGGATATGGTTTAATCTTCTAATTTGTTTAAAAAGAGCAACACTTTTATAAGCTAAAACTCACGTTTTAATTGATACTTTTAGATCCAGAACTATGATGAAGCTCCAAAAAAAGCCTCCAAACAGTTGTAATGATCCATAATAGAACATGTCATCACGATCAGTTCCAGAAGGAGCAACGACCTCCTCAGACATCCAAAGGTGATTCATCACATTCCAGCATTTGCAAATCAGGGTGCTTCCCCCTTCAACAAAGTACATCATCCAGCAGGATGGGAAGCTTTTACACTTTGACAGCATACTGGAGCAGAACTCGCCCTGGAATGTGCACTTACCTATTGGAGAGATGCAAGACAACTATTGGGTTACCCAAGATTGTTAGTGAATAGCCTATTAATATATTTCCCTGACAGAAATGGACAGGCAAGATACTCATAAACTCACATTCCTTTGATGAGAAGTGTAAAAGCACTGCATTGTGGTTTTTGCTATGCGGTTAAAATTATGATTAACATTTAGTTACATAGTCTATATAATGCACTTTGGATTGCAGTGTAGTAAGTGGAGTCATAAAAATGAAGTGTTGGGGAAGCTAAATAAGGAATTTCATATACATCCTAAATGGACAGCTGTTCAATACACTCAGACTTCTCAGAAACATTTCTAGGTGGATGTACTGCTTGCATAGGCTCAGCCGGTTTCATCAAATAGAGATCTCTTTGTTTACGGCAATCCGATATGTTAACTTTCCAAGTCCAATGAAATAGTTCCTGCAGTTGTGGCCTTCAGGAACTGATACAGAGCACTTAACTACCTCTATACATAAGACACAAACATCTCGTGAAACTGCGTTTATAAACCTACCAGGAAAAAAAAGAGGCCTTTCTGTATTATCAGCTCATTCCAAAATAATTTCATCATCATCTTGCTGTTTCTATGTTTGAACTATGACTGCAAATTTATTTTGGTCAAAGTCCACCCGACTTTGCACCAAGGAATGACTGCCCATAGGTCTCCACTGGCAAGTAACCCTCTGCAGTCGACCTTCCTCAGTACGGCACGGGTCTGCAGACCCTGCTCCGGGACTGACTGTGCCCGAATGCTCTCTCAGGAGAAGTTCATAGTTTCTCCCCCTGCTTTCTTCTATATGCCAGCTTTTTACTTAAGGGTTAGTCGGTGTAGGGGGACAGTTAAAGTACGCAATGATCCCATCTCTTGAGAAACTGTTTCTCGCTGCAGAGGAAAGTAGAAAAGAGGTGACTATGAAATAAGCAAGGCTACCATCTAGTGGTGCAACTGTACTTTCATGTTTCAGAGGAACCTACCCCATCAAATAACCTTTTTCTGGATATATGGATCTTAAACCCAAGCTTAACATAGAAATTTAATTAGGAAAATTCAGTTATAGCAGAATGGTAATTTACTTTGGAACTGTTTCTCTAACATTCACACAACTCGCTGTGACATTAAGTCTCCATCTTAAAATACTCCATCAAATAATTTTCCATAAAGAACGAAAACCACCACGTACATTACACATGCAGCTAGGATGTGTAGATGTAAGATTTAAGAATTAAACTTCTAGCACATAATTTTTCACTACAGGCTTGAACATGCTCAGAGGGTTCAGTCCCCCGGACGCATTGCTTCCCAGGACCTGTGCGAAAGTGTGTATTGCTGCTGTTGAGTTCCTGTCTCAGTAGTGCTCCCTGGGCAAGCATATAGTGAAAGACTAATTCTGCCATGGAGGAACTTCCCTATGTTATTTATGGAGAAGCAAAGACAGCAAGACATCAGTCTCAGATAAGATTACTCCAGTAGTTTAATCAAGCCAGGAACTAAATCAAGGCCTCCTGTTATACTCATGGAGCTCTCTCCCATCCACTGCATTAGCTAGCTTGGGCACGTTACCACTACATTAACGAAGGCTGTATGGGTACAAGTTCAATCCAGAGCAATTTGCAGGCCAGCAGTTTGCTGATTTCTTGACATGCCAAGCAAGGTGGAATGATAATTTTGAAGTTTCTTTCTAGCTCTTCAGGAATGCAAAGCCTTGCATCCAGGAATAGTTGTAAAGTAAGTTATAAATGATCTCTTAGACATCTGACTAGATGTAATTCTCTGAACTCTCCTTTCCCTGCCTGTTATACAGCAGTATATTGGAATTTCCTATGGGTGAGGTGAAGGAAAGGTGACCCTGGCCTGCCCCCAGGCATTTAAACTCCCTGATTACATGATGCGCTTACTGAGCCCACTCACTCATCCAGACAGGGGCAGCTCCATTTTTTTTATCATTACAGGCAAGTTCTGGGGGAGGCGAGCAGGGTGACTGTGTTAGCTTGCAAACAATCGCAATATTTGAAATCGGAGAACATACCAAGTGACTACTGCAGGAACACAGTCCACTTTGGACTTCCTTCTAGCTGGAGGGTCCAGGCGAGGGAAAGCTGGTGTTTGTAAGAAAAAGCTGCTATTAATGCAGAGTTTCTAAATCCTACAGCAGCTGCTTAGGCACTCTGCTAGAAGGCAGTAGGTGCTTCTAGAGCTGACTTTTCAGCAAACTCTGTTTACTGTTTTATGTGTCTCTGGCAGACAAAAATACTGAGAAGTTGCCACAGAGCAAAGCCTGTAATTATAGGTAGTCAAATAAAGAGAATAGCTCACACTTGCAAAGCTAAGGTGTTAGCTAGATTTTCTTGCCTTGGGTGCTTAAAATTGGAATTACAGCCCTGCTTTCTGATGGCTACTGAAACGTATGATCTCCAATATTTTTCTACATCTGAGAAATAGGAATATCAAACAGAGATTTTGGAATGCCACTTGCCTTTGAGGCTACAATTTTTCCATATTTTGAGAAGGCAGTTGTTCAAACAGCACAAAATAAAGCAGAGCTTAGAAGTTTCAGGCCAACACCTCTCCACTGCTGGCAGTTGCTGTGTTTCAGCCCTGGTGCTCTCACACCTTGGAGCTTTCCCTGGAAGTGCTGCGCTGCTGGTTCTGCTTCCCGACGGCAGCCGATGCGGCGCAGCAGTACAGCTCCTGGTGAGGCAGTCAGGAAACCCACGTCTCGGGCCAGAATGGCTAACCCACTCATATGCTATATATGCATATATACACATTCACATCCACTAATACACATTAATTAAGAGGTGTAGAAAGCGAAGATAAAGTTGGAAACGCTAGGTTTACTAACAGCAGAAGACCAGTGCTTTGTCTCTGAAACAACAGACAGAAGTCCAGTGTCTAGTGTTCTAAATACAGCTAGAAAAGCCCAGGCTGCAAATGCACTCAATGGGAATTTTGCCCTACATGTATAAACATGCACTGGAAAGAGCGGCATGTTTTGCGTTTATATTTGCAGCTGCAGAATGTGATACAGTCCCATTGTTTTTCTGATCCATAGTGTAGTTCCCCTCACCATCTAAATATTTTTCTCCGCTGAGACAGGGATTTGTTTCAGCGTGCACATTCATAAGCTAAACACCTCCACTAAAACAATAAGGCTCAAGGGCCAAACGATGGTGTTCTTCATACCCACATGTGCTTTGGGTAAACACTTCAAAACAGTGCTTGTTAAACTGATCTTCAGAAAAACAGTTTCTCCATCAGTGACAAACACTGTCTAAACATTTCTCTGAAGGTGGGGAGTTGGAAATACTCTCCTCCTTGAATAGCATGGAAAAATTCCTGGAGCAGAGAGGGAGAAAAGCCTCCCTTTCTTGCTGCTGCTGATGCTCTGAGACCAGCCTCTGAAGACGCACAGGAGGCACTATAGAGTTAGGCTCTGAGAACGGCTCAGGGCAAAGGCAAGCCTGGAAGGGACAACGTTTCCCAATTGAGCTTGTTTCACTGCGTTTTTAATGTTAATTGCTTGCAGTTGAGCCAAGACTAATAACCTTCCACCGGCAACATCCACAGCAGTGTCAGAGCGGTTGGGCCCCTGCACTGCGGCTTCCCCCAGCTCGTAAGAGCAGCATGTACAACCCAACTGCTTTGCGTTAGCAATACACTGGGTGGTCACCATGTGTAAAATGCTTTGTAACAGAATTAAAACTTAACAAAGGGTTATGTTCTGCCAGATGTACTTCTGGAAAGTGGTTATTAATGTGGGGTTAAGTCTCTCATTCTTATACATTCTTATGTATCATTCTTATGTATGAAATCAAAGCCTTGTCTTACAAGCACAAGTGAATAGCTACTGTTAATTTGTAATTAACATAGGAATTGGTACAGGCAAGGCTTCCGAGATCTCAGTAGCTAAAAAGCACATACTGAATTCCACCAGCATGACTAAGGGATCCATTTAATGCTTCTACTTGCTGTTACAGAGTGGAGAAGCAAGAGCAGCTCAGATCTAGGTCTGTGAGGCTTTAGATCTACCGTGGTCACACTGGAAAGTGACAAGAGCTGTGCTGCTCTGAGTCACTTCTGAACCACCAGCCTGCCAGAGCTGCACACCAAACATATGTATATACATATAGTGGTTAGGAACTCTAAGATATGCCATAGACCTTAGGAGTGATGAAGAGGAGGTAGTTTGGGACTGGCTCAGATGCAAAAAATGTCTTTCCCATGCAGTCCCACACAGCCAGCTCTATCGGTCCTGTCTCTTCAGGACAGGACTAGATAGGCAAGCAGGTCTCAGGGCAATCCAGGGACCTCAGGCTCTTGGCTTCACTTACCGGACTGGCAGCAGCTCCATGCCAACATCACTCCCCAGGTGAAGAAGCTCTAACAGAAGAACCATGCTTGAACTTCTCACAAACTGTCTGCCACTGAGGCTTTGCTTCAGGGCACTTCTCTAATTAAAAACAAAATGCCCACACTTCTCAAGAGTGTGCACATGTAGGCGAGGAACTAAATCCTTTAGCACAAGTTGGTGTCAATATTGTGGTATGCATGTCTCTGTTGATGTATAGAAGTTCAGGGTAGCTTGTACTACCTAAGACATTTTTGTTATGGAAGTAGAGTTTTCAGAGAACATGCTGAGCACACCTTATTTCATAGTTTCTATAGGTGGGAGTGGATATGTGTATAAAAATAAGATGGAAACATTTCACCAGAAGACTACTCATAAGATACAGAAAGAGTACAGGACCACGTCAGATGTCTGGAACAAAGCAAGCGTCTTTCAGGATTCTGCGACTGAGTTAGCTAAACAGCTTTTTTTTTTTTAATGATGTTGCTTTGTTGTTCACTGATTTCAAGTGTCAACTACTTTAAATTCTGCTAATTTATGCCATTTGCATAAAAAAGACAGGATGAAGGAATGCCTTTTACATCTGGGTTAATCTCCATCGCTATCCATCCCCTTTTCCCTCCCCTCAAAAGAAGATAAGCTGACCTCCAGGACATAGTGTAAGATGGTTTGTGCTGCTGGACTGGAGGAGTGACAACATGTCACAATAAACCCCCTTCATATGAGAGTCCTTGTCTACAGGTGCCTCTGTTGTTATGCAAGCAGGAAGAGCTCCTTTTTTTTTTGCAACAGACACAAAAGCTCTTGCTATTCCCTTCTGGCAGAGCCCTACCTCTCACTTCTTCATCCAACAGCAGGCAAGCCAATTTCTTCGTTTGCTCCTCACGTTCCCCTGAGAAACACCAAAGCCACACTAGCATGTAAAGAGACCACAGGTGACAACAGCCTTGGTCCAGAAGTTAGGTCCCTCCTCAGCAGCTCCCTAAGGCATATATTCTGTCCTTTCCCTGAACAGGTTTCATTCTTGAGGATGGAGACCACTGCTGTAAAGAGGAATTTGGGAGGTGGCCCATGCCTTTCCCTCAGCACCCCATACACCTGAGGAAGCGCATCTCTACCACCTTAAAAGTACTAGTGGGTCACTGTCTTGATATCCTTTCAACTGACTGACAATATTCCTCAGCTCTCTTTTCTTTTTCCCCTACTCTCCTCTGGCTTAAGAGTGGATAGTGCTCAGGAGATGATTTGGAGCGGCCTTTTATTTTGTTTAACAAGAAACTCAGCCTACCTAAGGTAAACTCTTCCAGCAGTCCCAGAGGAGAGGCTCTGAATGCTTTCTGGGTGCTATGTATGGCTGATGAACATTCAAAAGCAAGTCTAAGGACAGGGTTTGCTAATTAAGTTGTGACTGAAGCAACTGAAGACTGCAGGAGAGAAGCAGACTGGGGTCACCCCAGGATGGCCTGGCACAGCACAGCACTTGGGAAGAGGCATGGTGTTGTACAAGAGAGGATATTGCAAGGGTCAAGTGCTGCTATTTAATTCTCTCGCAACCAGTAGTTTAATTCACATGACTCATCTTGTTTTCTCTTGTGCCTGTTAGTCTGAGGAAAGCATCAACTAGATGAAAATGTATGTAGGAATGTAAGTCCTTATCACAGATCATCCAAGTGCTACATCAAAATTAGAATTCATTATTATTAGCTATTACATGTATTACACTAAAACATTGCACAAAATGAGGTCCTCTTACTTGAAATGTATATTTTACCTCTCTAGATAAAAGCACTAATCCCAAGAATGTATAAATTAACAAAACAAAGACAGAGGAAGGAAGGAGGGATTGTTCTCCTCTACTAGACTACACTAGAAAGATGGATCGTTCCTGCCTATAGAGGAAAAAGGGTGGCTTGCTAACATCACCAAAGAAAGCATTTGAGGGAAAGGAGACACGTGCCCGATTGCCCAGGTGCCAATATACACTCTTCCTTATCTTTTGAGACAAGCCTTGCAAGCTTTCATATCAAGTAAAAGCAGATAGTATATCATTTCATTGGAAACTAAGACACCCTTGTCAACAATTATGTCCCTCCTGCCCTTCTTTGTGGAAAGAGAAAGGAGTCATTCTCTGTCCTAGTTCTACCATGAAACAAAGCATACTATCGCTATGCCTCTGATAGACACCATCACCATATGGTGGACACGATTTTGCAGAGGAAGAAGGTGAAGAATCTTAAGCACCCTGCCAGACAGATCTGAATTCAAGACAACCATGGTCACGCTCTTCAGAACTGAGACTCTCAAGGCAGGCCTTCAGAGCTACATTTTAGCACTTTAACACTTCCACCTACAGACTTCCAGAAGAGCCGTTGCATTCTGTAGAGTTTTTTACATGCTGGAGGACTTGGCTGTAGTTCAGAGCAATTGCAGAGTCATTGCTGGCAGTCAATACACACAAAGGCAGTCCTTGGCAGAGCAGCCCCTCTCATAAGCCTGACCCTCTTATCTGGATAGCTTCAGTGTTACCCCTCTCCAGCTGGGCTTCATCACAGGTCAGACCCAGAGTTCATATCCTTCAGCATGTCTCCAACCTCAGCAGTCCTTAGTCATTACATCTCCTAGCCAAAACATCCCCTCCTTGTGGAGAAGGGGATAGGAGAACATAACTTTTCCAATCTTTACATTAAGTAAAGAAAGATTTGGGGGTTTTCCCCCATTCCCAGCTCAGCTCTGAGCTGCTTTGAATGTCTTTCACTTCCCAGTCTTACTCCCGCTTGACATTTGAGACATTTTAGCCCAGAGCTCCTGGCCCATGGACCTGGAGAGCAGCTGCTGACAGCCAGGTGCTGAGCAGTAACTGGACTTACATTGCCCCACAGCGCTGGGGTGCAGTCCCTGAGACTCCTCACAGAAGTATTTAAATTAACCTGGCTGCAATTCAGAAACAAACACACGCCTCTCTTCTTGCTCAAAGCTTTCATGGACCCAGGCCCTGTATAAAAGCAGTCATTTCTGCTTGCCCTCTTGATCCCTCTGATCTTCTAATTAAAGGCTGGGGCACTCAGATGCAGGAATTACTGCTGTGCTCCAGACAACTTACCAGAGGAGAAGGCGGATTTTGCTGCCTTACACAGATCCCTGATGCCCGCTGTCCCTGCAGCAGCCTCAGATATGTTTTTCATATGTTTGGTGACACAGTGTACTGGTTCTGGCTGGGATGGAGTTAATTTTCTCCATAGCAGCTAGCATGGGGCTGTGTTTTGGATCTGTGACCAAAACAGTGCTGATAACGTATTGATGTTTAGCTATTGCTGAACAGTGCTTGCACAGCATCAAGGCCGTCTCTTTCTCACACTGTCCCTGCAGCCAGTAGGCTGGGGGTGCACAAGAAGTTGGGAGGGACACAGCCAGGACAGCTGACCCCAACTGACCCAGGGGATATCCCATACCATATGGCGTAGTGCTCAGCAATAAAAGCTGGGGAGGTGGGGGGAGTTTTCCCGGGGGCCGTAGCTCAGGGACTGGCTGGGCATCAGTTGGCTGGTGGTGAATGATTGCTTTTTGCATCACTTGTTTGGGGGTTTTTTTATTATTTTTCCCCCCTTTGCTTATTAAACTGTCTTTCTCTCAACGCACAGGTTTTCTCAGTCTTGCCCTTCTGATTCTCTCCCCCATCCTGCTGGGGAGGAGTGAGCGAGCAGCTGTGTGGAGCTTAGCTGCCTACTTTGGTTAACCCACAACACATAAGACTTTCTCCAGCATCTAATTTGGCAGAAAGGCTTTCTTCAGCTAATACCAATTTTTCATTTTGGAAAAGCTGTATACATTTGGTGGTATAGCTGGATAGCAGTGATAGTGGTATAGCAGTGATAGAGAGAATATAATATATATATATCTCCACTTGGTGGAACCTATACGCAAATGCAGTTGGGGACAATTCCCTTGCATCTGTCCTTTACAATGATGCAGACAAAGATGTGCAGATACATTAACATGGAAAACGTTAGTGGTGGAAAATAAGGACAGTGTTTTATTAGCTTTCCAGTTACCGACTGCACACTAGTTGCCAAATGATAAGAAATTGTCTTGTTTCTCAGCCACGTATCTACCAGGCTAAAAGCCTGTCATGCAGAAATAAAGTCTGTCCTTGCTATATGCCATAATGCGTACTCAATCATACATTATTGAAACATTAATTATGGTGAGCTGCAAGGTAAAAATATGTATCCTTCTCTCATCTCCAGGCAGTTAAAGTTGGATTCATCCATCTGAAAGCCTGTGTCACCACTGTAGACCTCTACACCTGAACTGGGTCCCATACGCTCCCTTTATAGTCAAGGGAGAGAAGCTGGCGTTTCTAGAGCACAGTTTGTCTCAGCCCAAAGCTAACATCTCTATTTGGCCCACTGATTCATGCTCTGAAATTTCTTCTCGCTGCTGATTATGAAGGCATCCTAAATGTCCCTATAATAGATGGATGGATACCACCTTAGTTACGCTATGACTTATGTCAGCACTGGCCTTAGGCAAAAGTAGTCCTAGCAACTCTTCAAGGATGCTGCATTTCTGTTTAAGTCAACCTCTCTCAAGCACACTACTACGATATAACTGAGCTGTCGTAACTGCCGTCAGGCAGGATTTACCCCCAACCCAGCAGATGTACTTACAGTAATCTCAAATACCTTCAACTCACTGTAGGGTAAGTGCAAACAGGCACCAGGAGAATGGTGACAGGCAGTAACGGGTTCCTGTGGCTCCAGCGCCTGCACCACCATGTACCTGCATCCCACTGCCCTGGGCACTACCAGCCAGCTATGGACACCGGTGGTTTGTTTCGGGGGTAGGGAGTACGGAATTAAGGAGATTTCCAGGAATGGGTTTGGGATCCTTCTTTTGGGAAGTGAGTCATATTATAAGAAAATGAAGAAAGGCACAGGTCTGAGGTGTTTGCTGGACAGGTGCAGATAGTGCAGCTGAAGATGGGGACTTGGACTGCCTCAGGGCTTGGATTTTGGCAGAAGAATAGGAAAACTATTTTCTAAAGAATAGTTTACAACCTCAGCTTCCATTTCAGGAGCTCTCCATTGTCTAAGGCCAGCTTTGTCTCCTACACCACCCTGCTTGTCATAGCTACTTCTGTTAGGAGATCTTCTAAACTCAGAAACAGCCCTTAATTGTAAGTCTGGTTCTTCCTTATGTAACCCTCAACTGAAACAGGGGGAGAAAGTAAATACTACCATTGAGTCCTGTATTTAAGAGAAAGAAATCTGCCAGAAGATTATACACGTAGCAAAGATTCTTCTGTACGTGCTTTCTAGATTAGACATCTGAGTGAAAGCTTTATTCACAGACAATGTTGAACACCACAAGTACTATTGTTATATTTGGACAGTGCAGAAAGTTCACAAGTATTTCCAGTCACTTTTCAGGTGAGTTGATTTTATTGCAGTAATGGGAATGTATTGGGTTAAATGTGCTCAGTACATCTACCTGCACTGAAGAAAGATAGTCCAGAGACTTCCTCTTTGCAAGGAGGTAGATGAGGACTGGATATGACACAGCACTCACTTTTTACGTGACTTTCCAGAGGCAGGCATCTTTATGCAACTCTAGCAGATTTTTAGCAGTTTCATCTTGTTATACTTAGTATTTATTTAAAATTAATGTATTGATAGATTTGGCAGATTCTCCCTTAGAAATGATCACTCCTGCTATGGTCCCTGTGTGCTGTTCATGGCACACAGAGGCTGAAACAACACTTGGCTGTTTGCAGTCCCTCCCAACAGCCTAGACACAGGAACCATCCCAGGGCTGACTGTAACCTAGGGATCTGAGCACAGCCATTGCTCCGAGGCAGGCTGAAGTTATAACCACCATTTGCCACTGAGCAATTCAGAAATAGGATTTTTCTTGCCATTTTTAGCCTTCCCTTTTGTAGACTGCAAGATGTGTGCTTTGCCATCCTCTCAGAGGCGCTGCATGCAGTCTCTCCTGCATATGTATCAGGGACCATTAGCATCGTACTTCTTCATTCAAGTTGCTTTGCCACACTTGCATCTTACAGTGCATGAAGAGTTGATCACAAAAGGAAAGACAGCCAAAGCTACTATACATAGAATAAATATTTTGAGCCATTTTTAGCTTGCTTATAGGTATCAATGACTGTATTCAGCTAAAACATAAGGGGAAAAAACAGAAATAAATGATACTGTCATTTACTGTGAACCTTCCCCCCCTCCTCCCCGAAAATGCTCTTCCCTTTACTGTGACAGACTGAATCACAGGATCACGGGATACTTCAGGTTGGAAGGGGTCTCAGGATGTCTCTAGACCAACCTCCTGCTCAAAGCACGATCAGCTATGAGATCAGCCCAGGTTGCTCAAGTCTTTATCCTGTCTGGAAACATCCCAGCTTTGCATATAAAATACAAAACCCTCCTTGCTATCCTGTGTTTTCTTCACTAAGTCTTGTTACAGGTAGAACCAACCTGACACTGTATCTTGAACCTTTTATGACCATATTTCGAAGATTAAACGGTAAGCTTCTTTCCCTATGAGTTCATTGTAAACTGAGGAAGGTTGATAAATAGGTCCCAGTCCAAATACGTAATGTGGGCAATGTGAATGGTCCCCCACTAACTTATAGTGCAGTAGATCTAAAGTTAATTTAAATTTGTTTGAAATTAGGCAGGTACTTAGAAATTTTGCTGCACTGGGGTCCAAATCATTCTGAAACAGGGTGGAAAACCAAAGGAAGAAAGTCATCAAAACCACACAGACTGCAGACTATTTTGTTCGGTATTTGCACTGTTTGAAAGGTAACTGTTATCCACAAGGTTATCCACAACTGTTACCCATCTCGGTTATCCACAAGGCTCCCATCTGGCTGTTTACCAGTGAAATCTGAAGGGCTGTTTGGACTCCACGTGATTTCTAGTATTTCAGGTAGGTTTGTTTTGTTTCCTTGTTCAGAGATGTTCTAGTCCCAAGACAGTGCCTTGTCAGGTCACGAATAAAAGATAAAAAGCCCAGTATTTTATAACCGACTTCATTGGACTGGTTCAGGAACTGGTTGAAACTGCAGAGATGCAATCAGCAGACAGGTGACTTTCGTGACGGTTTTATAATCATACCGAAATTTAAAAAATAAGTATCTAATGCTTATGTTGAACATCAAAACCATCGTGTAGTTTATGCAATACACACACAGCAGGGGAGCGAGGGGCAGGGCAGGGCAGGAGGCCGCTGCCGCCACCTCAGCCCCGCCGCTTCTAGCACTTTCTCCACACCGACGTAAGGCGGGCCGGGGTCCTCCCCGCCGCCGGCCGCGCCCCGCTCCCGCTGAGGAAGCCGGCCTTCGGGGCCGGGCGGTGCCCCCGGTCCCCCGCAGCCCCGGCCGGGCTCTCCCCCGCCCCGCGGCTGCCCGACACCGACCCCCGCCGGCCTTTCGCTGCGCGGAGCAACCGCTCGCCGCGGCTGGCACCGCCGAGCCCCCCGCCCTCCCCCCGCACTTTGGTCGTGCCCTGCTCCTCCCTCTCCCCCCACCGCGGCGCGGAGTGGGCCAGCCCGCCCCTATATAGGAGCCGGGTGGGCAGGTCCGCGTCGCAGCGTCGACGGTCGCGGGGGGCTGTGAGCGTGGTGTCGCGTCGTGGGGGACATCGTCGTGCCTGGGGCGCAGCCTGCCTTCTTCCCGGCTCCCCGCCACCCTGCAGCCATGGCCTGGCAGCCTATGGAGATCAACCCCGAGGTGCGCGAGGGGGCCGCGGCAGGGGAGGGGGCTGGGGGCCGCGGGATGGGGCCGGGGCCGCAGGGGCGGGAGGGGGCCGGGGGCGGGCGGTGGGGCGCCGTCTCTCCCCGGCACTCACCCCTCTCCCCCCGCATTGTCTTCCAGATGCTGAACAAAGTGAGTCCCCGCCGCAGGACCGCCGCGGGCGCCGCCCCTTCTCCCTCCATCCCTCGGCATCCCGCCCTGCCGGGGCAGCGCCGGCTGGAGCGGCGCGGAGCGGAGTCGCTGCGCGGGGCGCGGCCGCACCTGCGGAGCGGCGCTGGGGCCGCGCCCTCCCCCGGGGGCGCCCCCTCGGGCGGGCGGTGCCGGCGGCGGCGCTTGGGCGCGGCCGGCAGGTGGCGCCGCGGTGCCGCGCGTTGTGCTGTGTCATTGGGGCGCGGCGCGGGGGGGGCCGGGCCCCGCCGGGGGGGGTGGGGGTGTCGCGGCCGTGCCACCCGCTCGCTGTGCCCCCTGCAGGTGCTGTCCCGCCTCGGGGTGGGTCCCGGCTGGCGCTTCGTGGACGTGCTGGGTTTCGAGGAGGAGGCGCTGGGCGCCGTGCCGGCCCCGGCCTGTGCGCTGCTCCTGCTGTTCCCCCTCACGGAGCAGGTAGGCGGTGGGTGGTGCCCCCCGCGGGGTGGGGGCGCTCCCGGGGGCGGGGTGGAGGGGGCGGCTGTCGTGTCCCTCCTGGATTGCTCTCCTTCGCAGGTCCTCTGGGCTGCAGCCCTGGAGGCAACAGCTGGATGGGCTGGGTTCAGGCACGGAGCCTGCGGCTGCCCTGGAGCTGTGTGACAGCTGTGTGCCGTGTGCGGGGTTTCTGGGTAGGCTACCTAGGCCATGTCTGGCCTAAATGCCCCTGGAGTAAAAAGCAGGCTGTTAGCAGCAATGTCGGTACCTGCTGGCTGCTGTCAGGAGTGTGCCTGTGTCATCTCTCCAAGCATCAGATGGTCAGGCACAGGTTTGGCTTGCACTGGGGCTGTAGGTGGCTGGTGGGTAGTATGTGCTGGGTGCTTGGCCCCAGCCTCCAAATAGCCTGAACTAAAATGTACTGAGCCACAAAACAAGGCCTTTAATGCCTCTCTTACACTTTGCTTTGTGTATCAGACTGAGGAAAAAACATCAGCAGTCTTGAGTGAGAGGAATAGCGATTCTGTTACCGTGCTGAATCATTGCGTCTGGAGAGGCCTAAATTCTGTATGATTAATACAGTTAGTCCAATTGATGCTAAGGAAGTAGATGAGGAGATGGACTTTGAATTAAAGTATATTTAACAGGTTCTTTAAAGGAAGGATTATAGCCTTTCAGTAGTGATGGGTTTTATGCTTGTCTATACATTGCATTGTTCTCATGGGGAGGAGTTCTTCATGAAGGGAAGTAACCTAAAGGTAGAAAGGCAAGCTATTGCAGAGACATGCTGAGTAGTCTCATTAAATGGACCAAAACAATTGAGAGAGGATATAAGAGCCTATCTATTATATGATTTCCCACCCCAAGCTATTTCCAGTGTACATGGAGAGGCTAAGAACAGTGCCTTTGGATATGACTGAGTCATGCAGGTAGTCCATTAAGACTTGGCCTGCATCCAGTATAGACACACAATGCTTTACTGGAACTATGCCACAAAGATGACTTTCTGGGTAAATCTTTGTCCAAATTTTTGTTGAGTCCTGGTATCGACTCTCCTGCACAACTCATTTGTCTAGTAATATGCACAATAAAAAGATATCACTGTGGTTGAAATGCTTAAAACAGTTACATGTTTACAGCATGAGAACTTCAGGAAACAACAGACTGAGAAAATAAAGGACCAAGAAATCAGTTCCAAGGTGTATTTCCTGAAGCAGACAGTCAGTAACTCCTGTGGGACAATTGGTCTGATACACGCAGTTGCTAATAATAAAGACAAACTGAAGCTTGGTGAGTATGAATGTTCTGAAGTGCTTGAATTTCCATTTTTTTATGACAGAGGAAAACTGAGTGGGTATGTGCTATAGGAGACACTTGGGGCTTTCATGCAAGCCAAGTTAAGGCATGCTGTGCTGCTTCAGTTGGTAAGTGGGTCTTTCAGCTTTTGGAGGGGGACGTGGTCTTGCCTACTGCCTGAATTGCAGAAGGGAACGTACTTTGACTCCTGTCTGGTAGCTGCAGAGGTATCATCCTAGTGAGCGATGCAAGAAGAAAAGGGCACATAGTAGGATTGTCGAAAGTCTGTTTGTAATTAGGAAGTATGTTCAGAAGTAGCTGTTGACATTGGGGTTGATGATGGCAACTGAAGAGATAAAGTTCTTCATGCCACTTATGTCTAATATAAACAGACTTGCTCAGGGTGGCCTGTAAATCAGTCTAAAACATGTTTTCTTTTTGCTGGGAAAGTAGTATAGGATGGTAAGGGTCTGTAAGTAGACTTTTCCTGCAGAGCTAATAGTTTTGATGGTTGTCTTCCTATAGAAGAGGATATAAAACTGGCTTAGGCAACTGGTGGCTGGAAACTCCTAGAAAGAAGGATTACAAGTTCTTGTCAAAAAAGGGTTGTCATTGAGTCCAGGAAATACTTTATTGTTCAAAGACTAGAGATTTGCAAAGTACAACTTATTTTCCCTACTCCAAGAGAACCTGAACCCTTTGGGTGGTGTGGGATTCCTTCTTAAACAAATAAAAACACATATGGAAGGCTAAATGAGAGTAGCTTTGCTTTACTGCTCTTGAGAGGATTTTCTGAAATAGCACACTCTTGATGAGTGAAATGAATGATGCATGTATGACTAGAACTCAGTGCATCTTAGTACTGCACTACTAGTTTGTTCTGGAAAACCAAAGTAAGCCTAGCACAACAAGTGCTGTGTTCATTTGAAGGCAGGGAGACCTCAATTTCATCTACCCATATTCTGTCAGTTGATAATTAAGTGTCTTCACAGCTGGCACCTTTCTTGAATTTTTTTAAAACAAGACTGAACACTTCTGCTAAATCTGCAAGTTGGGAAATCAGAAAAGCTAAATCCCATTTGAAAGTGAGTTCTAAGGCAAGCATCCAGAGTACCCTGAAGCATTTGAACTCCGGCTGTTTGTGTAGATTGTTAATAGTGTCTGGATAAATAGCTTACTTCAAGTGGTAGTTATACACTTATGCTGGAGATGGTTCCAGGCTGAATGCAATGACTCCTAGTTAGTGCAACAAGTATTAATTACTGTGGGCTGCATCTGAACTGTAACTGATGCTTTACCTATACTGAATAAAGTTTTTGATCGTCTTGTGCAGATGAGGGGTCTGCCCTGAAGAAGTTCCTTGATGAAACAGCTGATCTGTCTCCTGAAGAGAGAGCTAAGCATTTTGCAAATAATAAGGTATGTGAACTACACAAACTGCTGACAGCTGTCAGCACTTGAGAATGTAGTAACCTGTATCTGCTTTCTCTTAAGGCTATACAAGAAGTCCACAATTCGGTTGCACAAGAAGGACAATGTCGGGTAAGATATGAATGTGTAAAATCTTGGGAGAAGGGGTTAATGAATGTGGTAGAGCAGTACAATTTTTTGCCTGGTAAATAGCTGTTACAGCTTATGAGGAAAGAGGAGTGACTCATGAGTAAATGCTTGTGTAGGGTTTCTTCCTCAAACGTGGACTGAAAATCTGGGTTCAGACCCAGTTGGAAAATGTGACTGTACGGTAGGATTTTTGGTGCTTGACCTTATAGAGGTCTTGCAGAGACCTCTTCAGCTGAAGTTTAGTCCTTTGCTGTTGCTTTGTTGACACCTCTGCTGTCCTGTAGTCACAAGCAGGTTCACAGTGCTAGGCTTTTTTCAATCTCACACATGTATCTAATGGTCTCTCCTAAGGTTGAGGACAACAGTCTGAACTTCCACTTCATCCTGTTTGTCAATGTGGATGGAAATCTGTATGAATTGGGTAAGGTCCTGAGAACTCTGGAGTTGGACTGGGCCTACTTTACACTGTACAGCAGCACTGGGGACTCAGGCTAGATACTTGGAGCTAGTAAAGCTGTTCACTGAGGCTCTCAAAGACAATACATAATTTGTATCTTCACTTGAAGATTTTAATTGAAGGTGGGTTGCACTGAAGGCCTAGGCCTGCTTCTAAAGCATGTGGTCTCCTGTAGAGCTGGGAATACTTACTCCCCTTCTCGCTCAAGCTATGTATTGACAATTTATTCTGACCTCCCAAGTATCTTTGTGTGTGTACTTGTTTTTTGGGCCCCCTATGCTCAGTTCTGCTAATTCAGAAGTAATACTAAGTACACTGAGTGATTGGACTTTCTTTCAGATGGGCGTATGCCATTTCCTGTAAACCATGGCACAAGCTCAGATGACTTGCTATTGAAGGTAAGACTTTCTCCTGTCTGTTTCCCTGAAAAAAAGGCTTATAAAAGGGTGAGAGGCATGCATTCAGTGTGTAGTGGCTGTACCTACTTGCTGTACAGGGCTGCTTATGGTAACAAGGTAGTATTGTGCTACAGAGCTAGATACCCATTAAGTGTATTTATTAGCTGATGCTACAAGACCTTGTAACTTGGTGGGACCCAGAGAGGAGCTGCAAAGACTTGGTCTTTACAGCAAGTGTATTCTGATAACCTAAACAGCTCTTTCTTTTCTTCCAAGGACTCTGCTAAGATCTGCAGACAATTTACAGAACGTGAAAAAGGGGAAGTTCGTTTTTCTGCTGTGGCTTTCTGCAAGTCTGCCTGAGACTCTGAAGAGATGCAAGGAAAGCAGTCTAATAGCACACCAGTAAATGCAGTCTAAACTCCAGTGCTTCAGTACTTGTTAAACACAGCTGTTCTGGTAACTTAAATTGTTTCCACCTTTTGCTATACACAGGAGCAACATCAGCTGAGCTTATGCTAAAGGATGAGCTCAAGTTTTAATGTGAACAGTTTGGACACATCAGATGTCTTCAGACTCTTTTTTCACATGTTAAGTAGAAAATGCTTAACAGAGCTTGTTTAATCTGTGTCATGTTAATTGAGCTGTTGGTTGATATTTCCTTGTCCTTAATGAGAATAAAATGTTCTGCTGGAAGACTAAATGGACTAAAGTGATCACTAACTTTCTCCAAAAGGAGTTCTGTGGCATCCTTTATAAACCTTGTTTTCAAAAGACCCTCAAAGCTCTCCTCTGAGCAAAAAGTTAATGTCAGCCTCGGGTTAGCAGGACAATTGCTTTTTCTAGTGTCCTGAAGGCCTCCAAGAATGGAGAGATGCACTACTGTCTGCACAGCATGTTCCAGTGCTGCGCTATCCTTCTGGTAAAGCTTTTCCTAATGTCCAGTCTGAAACTTAAGCTGCAATTTGCCACCTTGAATACATTTATTTTAGTTAGAGGGGTAAGATATGATGAATGAACACCCAAATGTCACCTTGAAGCTGTTCTTAAACAGAAGCTATTTGTATTAATGCTGCAAGTAACAGAATACCCACTGAATAGGTTGGTGGTGTGTTTCCTTAATAGGAGACAGTCTCAGAACAGGTTTTTCTCCTACCTGTGGTTAAAAGAAATCTGCTGGCTAATGCTGAACGTGATCCTTGGCTAGCCGGTGTGTACTTACTAACTTGTGTTAGGGAGGCCTCAAAAGAGGCTATACTACCTGTCCCTTCCAAAATGACCTAAAAAAGGAGAAACCCACAGTGCATGAATTTTTAATAGAAGGATGAAATTTGGGGTTCAAGGGGGAACAAAGATATTTGATATAGATTACATATTCCTTGGCATCAACTCTGTGACCTTCTCTGGAAACTGTTCTTACCTGAGTCTAGCTGCTGTTTATCTGCAGTTCATTGCTGATACCTCAGGTAGCTGTAAGAAGGGATGAAACACCCTTCAACTCAGGCCTTCCTTCTAATGCGTTGTGTCCCAGTCTGTGCCTGCCAGCCGTGTTGTATGGTGCTGGGTGACTTATGTTCTTAGGTGGTCACTGGTGCTCTTGTGTATGATGCAAAATTCCTGGCTTCCAGGCTTTTTTGAAGGGTAATTCAAAATGCAAGCTTTGATTAAATCTGTGTGGTCTGAAGGTGTTTGGTGTTGGGCCTTGTTGCTGCTCATACAATTGCCTGATAGTTGAAGCTAGCAGGGGGTTGCAACACACTTTAACTTGAATTCTGAGGATTAACTAAAGCTCAGAGTGCTTCAATTCTGAACGTTGGTCTCTTTCAGTTTCTGTTAGCAGGGAGGTGAAAGCTACCTGCCGAGAAAAGGTCTGTTACGTGTCACTCGCTGTTCTCTACAACAGCATCTTACTCTGCCTGTTAGTGGAAGCTGTCGTAGGGTGGAGGGAGGCCTCCTGGGGCATCTCCACTGCAGCCTCCTGCACCAGCGCAGGCTCAGAGCCATGCCTGCGGCTCAGGCTGCTTAGCAACGAAGCCTGCAAGAGAGGAAATGCAGGTGGCATGAGTGCAGGAGGATGGAAGGAGCAATAAGAATCAGATATGGTAGGAGGAGGGGGCAGGAGAGAGGGCAGAGCCTAGTCAGCTGTATGCTGTACTGGGGGGAGCATGCTTTAATTCTGCAGGGGAGTCTTCATGCCTTTAAGGCCATCACGGAGGGTACCTGCTGTAACTGTGTCTGTGTACAGTTAGGCAGGCAGTCAATGCTGAAGCAACCTGAAAGTGCCTTTGAGATACCCTTGTATTTTTTACAGTGATTGCAGCAGTCCAATGTTTCTGGTTTTGTTTTTTCTTTTTTTTTTAATGTAGCAGTATAAATCTCCAGTGCTACTAAAGTTATTTTAGTGTTTCATAAACTTCTCTTTCACTCTTTTGCTCAAGCTTCTGGGTTAAGAATCTACTGACAGGCAACATTTGAGTAATTTTGGCCTCATGGAAAAAACAGGGAAAAGGTTGTGACAGACCTTTATTTTCTCACCTTCTGGTCCCAGGTACAGCTTCAAAGGATGGAAATAACAACTAAGGAATGAATGTTATCTATCCAGTCATGTATAACATCACTAGCAAGGCTGTTTTCCCCTACTAAAATTACGACAGGGGCCTGGCAAACAGCTGGGCTTTCGTCTAAAACAGCCTGGATAGAAAGAGGAAGATGAGTTGCTGGGAATGGCGAAGATCTCAGGAGTCTGGATACAGTTGCTTTGGATGAAGCAGGTCTCAAACAATGGGTGAGGAACTGTATGCTGAATAGATGGAAGCTTTTGCAATACTAATGGCACAGCTGTTCCAGATGTGCTACTGCATTCAGAAGAAAAGTCACGATGCATGGAAGTGTGTATGTGCCAAGTCAAGACCATATAGAATAAGCCATAAATAGAAAAGATGGAGGATGTTTTAAAGTCATATCAGGTGTGTATAATCCCAAAATAAATGTTTTTTTATTTGTGTTTTCCAGCTAGTTTTACCTACTTGCAAGTTTTTCAATTTTAATCTTTGTCCATTGTTTCACACTTTAGCAGAAGTGATTGGACCAAGAGGTATAAATGTCTGTAGGCTTTTTTTAGAGTGCTATGAATCAAAACACATTGGTTTTGTGAGAAGATGCTCTCTGGTAACTTAATATTTTCTGTTACTCACATCTTATCTAAAGCAAGGCTCATTTTGTTTCTTTTCTCTGCTTGTTTTCTCCTCTTTGTATTTTTATCTTAAGTCTGTAGTTCCATATGGAACTGCTACCGTTCCTTGATTTCCTGTGCATCTTCCTTAAGTAAATTAGCTCTTTGGACCCTGTCCATTTCTTATCTAAAACCCCACGTCTTTCCTGAATTTATGCCTGAATTTTCACGGTGACAATTACTGAGAAGGGCAGGAGCTTGTGAAGCCTGTTTTGTGTTTTATGCCCGCTCTGAAAGAAACCTGTGACTGGCTGTTGCCACTGCTGCTCTTCCAGATATGTGAGGAGTCTACTGAGCAAATTACTTAATTTGAATTAACAGGTTCCTGCCATTTCTGTGCAGCCTTCCAGAGGCGGACTTTTAACTGTTAATATATGGAACTATCCTTGAAAATATTTGAGAAAATTTTAAGAATCTCAGGTAGGATATCAGGCTTATCTCTTTAGACCTGCACGTTGCTAATTTAGAACCGTATCCAGGGTTTGCTGTGCACAATATTACCGTTTTCTTAACAGTTTTCTTCTCTGCTATGTTGAAAGCTGCAGTTAACCTGTTCTGTAGGTGGCAGCATTGGGAAGCTTTCAGCAACAAGTTCGATTCAGGAGCCACCAATGGCAAAACAGATCCAGGCACGATGTTATTCAACCACGTATGTAATGTTAAGTCCACAGGTAGTCCTACCGCTTTCAGTGGGGCCACTCACATGCTTAAGCACATTTCTGATTTCAGAGCCAAATGTCCAATCCTTAATTTAGTCAAAAATTAACTTAGGCGTGATGTAATGTCCAAAGCCTCTTATGCATTTCAATAGCCTTTGGCTTAGGTCCGTAGCTTATTTGCAGCTGATACAGCACCACACCACCTCTTGGTCCAGTATATACCGCTGTACAGTATATGTACTACTATTTCCATGCTAAATAGGATTCTTTTTGGGGGGAGTAAGGAAAGAAAGAGTGGGAATAACTCCAGCAGCATCCAGCTTTTGATGGACAGACCACTTAATCTATAAATATTTAAGATGGAGAAGTAGTTACCTGAAAAAGGGAACTAGACATACTAGCATCCTCTGCCTTTGATGCAATGGCACTGGCGAGCTCTAGGGGCCAGTCCCACCAGCCTGTGTGCTGGGCGTAGGGAGAAAACAAGAGACTGGCAATAAACCTCGTAGTCACAGGATCCCTCTCCTGGTGCTGCTGACAGCCAAGAAGAGGCTGATGACAGGACTGCAGCTCAGTGAGACTGGACCAAATGGGAGCAAACAAGAAATGGGAAAAGTGCAGCCAGAAGCCGAGTAATAGCACTAAAATTCCTTTGTGACCAAAGGGATTAAAATATCACTTGCATTTTGTCTTTTTTAAATTCTTGCACAGGGTGATATTAAGTTGTAGGGAGTGGTTGACGTCCCAAATGCTTCAAACGCAAGGGACCTCAGTAGATGAGAGGATGGGGCTAGAAGAAACCTCACAGAGCTCAACATGGCGAGGTGCAGAGCTTGACACCTGGCTGGAGCCACAGCATGTCTATGCACAGGCTGGGAGACGATGGGCCGAGTTGCAGCCCTGCTTGACAGGCCCTGGGGGTTATGGCAGGTGCCAAATTGAATATAAGCCCAGGTGTTGTGTGCTCTCCTTGTGAGTAAGGGAAACTGCATACCATGTTGGGAGTCGCATTGGGAGGAGCGAGGCCAGCAGATAGAAGGAAGTTGTTATCCATCTCTACTTGGCACTGGTGAGGCTGCACCTGGAATAGCGTGTTCAGTTCTGGTTGTGTGTTTCCCCCTCCCAGTCCAAGAAGGACGTGGAGGAATCTGGAGAGGGTCCAGCAGAAGGCTACTGAGGAGGATGTGGAGCATATGGCCTACACGGAGAGGTTGGTGGAGCTGGGCGTGTATAGTCTGGCACAGAGGAGACTAAGGGAGGATCTAATTGTAGCCTACAACTACTTCAAGGGCAGTTGCAAAGATGACAAAGCCACTTTTTTTCTTGGTAGTAGGAGATGGTATATCAAAGGGCAGTAACCACAAATTGCTGCTTGGAAGGTTCAGTTCGGGACATTTGGAAACTGGAAGAGTCCTTCTTCACTGGGAAGGTAGTACAGTACTGGAACAAGTCATCAGAGAAACGGGGGCATCTCTATCCTTGGAATTTTGCAAGGGACCAGGATTTAACAACCAGCTTTTGTTAAACTGCCCCAGGTTACCTGTTACAGTATGAAAAATTGGAACAGTGATCAGTGTTGCTCCAGCCTTGGGAACGGAGCGTTGTGCTCCTTGACGAGGAGATAATTGTGATTCTCCTGCCTGTGCCATGCGTGGGAGAGCCGTTCCTCGCAGGAAGAGCTGGAGGCTGATGCTGCTGACGGCTGGGGTGGAAGGACGAGAATGGCTGCAGGAACAGCAGCTGATGTGTCTAGGAGGAGGCACAGGTTTTGTCACTGATGGGAGGGTTGTCTCTTCACAAAGAGTTGGGGAAAGCAGAGGCCAGGGGCAGATCTGAGGTAGCTCTTCCACGGTCAATGAATCAAACAGAAGTATGGGGAGTCCCTCCCTGAGGATGTGTGTAACATCCCTAAGGGTGACAGGGAACCCTACTGGGAACGGGGTGCAGGAAGAAGAGGGGAGAATGCTTGACAGGGAAAATGGGAAAAGGAGAGAATTCCTGCTTGTTTTTTAACAGTCATCTTTCAAGCAGTACCATAAACGACGTGAGACGGTTTAATGAAGTTTCCCAACCCCTTAAAGAATTGCCGTGCATCGGAAATGAAGTTCTAGATGAAGCCTGATGCACAAGTAATAAGTAACAAGTAACATAGAACTGATTGGAAAATTTCTTAGATGAGTTTCAGATGTGGTTAGCTGATATTGCAAGGCCTGCAGCAAGATATAAAAAGTGAGGAGATCTGCATGATGTTGGAGGAACAAGACTGGACAAAGGTTTTCCAGTGGGTTTAGCATTCCAAGCAGAGTACTATAAAAAACAAGACAGTCAATTCCATTGCTTAAGAACACTCAGTACCATACTGAGAGGTATTATTACTTACAGCACTGTAGCCAGACTGAATTGCATTTTCTTTTCAAGTCTTTATACATGCGCATGTTAACATCTTACCAAAACAGCTTCCACTCTTAATGTATGGAGAGTGGGAGAAATGCAGTTTTACTGTCCCCACTTTGCAAGTAAGGAACTGAGACATAGATTCAGTGATTTGCCTAAGGTGATACTTGAAATTGATGGCAGAGTTGGAATTTAAACTAACTTTATAACTACATGTGGACCTTTTTGCAGGCAGAGTTTTATATTTACACTAGTTTGGCTTTGGGCCTGAGTTAATATACCCTACCTCTTAGCATGGCTTATTAGCTAAAGCTCAGTGTTAGGCTAACCACAACTTGATTGACTTGGAGAACAGTCAGGTGAACTCATGTCTGTCTGCAAAAGAGGGTCTGTATTGACGTATAGTCCCTTGAGTCCCCTTCTAATGCCTCAAGATATTTAACCAGTAGACTTCTGTTGTATCACAATTCAAGAAATGTTACTTTCTCCCTCCTTTTTCCCCTCCCATCCCACAAAAACGTTTAGCAACACAGGGAAGTTGAGGAGTATGCATGAATCTGAACTGCAGATGATTACAGAAAAGAGGCTGGTTGCAGTACTCAGGCCTTCTGACATACAGAAGAGTCAGGTGGCAAAGTTGTGGCCGCATTCCCAGTGGTTTTATGGAATGGTTTGAAGAAGTATTGATGAAGGAACAAGATCGTTCAGAAAATAATATCATTATTTGGCTACCTTGATACTTTCTCTGACTTTACCAACCATTCTTTCTCCTTTCACTGAACAATGGACCTGAAGGTCAAGTCGTGCCAATAAACAACATATTTGTCAGGATCAATTTTCACTGGACAAAGCAAGAGAAGGGGTTAGATGCTGGGTGGTTAATTTTTCCCTACTTCAGAAAGCGGCTATTAGAGGTTTCTGATGCAGCCCAATGCTACATATGGAGGCAGATGTGATCTCCCTTAAGTATGGCACACAGCTGGGGACTTGGTTTTCGATTTTCTGTATCCCAACAAGACCTTCTGGCAACAAGTCATAAAGTAATGCCTGCTGCGTTTTGAGAAATGATCAGCACAGGCAGCAGTGACGACAAACTCGCCTGTAAAATGTCATGCAAATCTTTTGTAGAAGGTGGCAAAATCCTCTGGTTTGAATCAGTCTGATGCACATTCACGGCCCTGGCTCAGGCTGTGAGGCTTTAGGAAAGTTTTTTCTGCAGGCACACAGTTGCTCTTTGGGAAAGCGCGGTGTTTCAGGGCAGCGAGAAACTGCTGGTTAAGTAGCTGGGGATCTTGCACAACATGTTTTACCAAAGTTGCTTCATTTCTACCGCACCCTATGCCGTGGCTGCTGCAGGGATACATGTCACTCAGATGACTGACTTTAATCCTTTGCTTAGTGGATATCCTTACATGGATAGCTCACGGCTGCCACTCCTGAGGCTTGCAATAGGAGAGAGTCCCAGGAGAGCCTGCGACCCCTGCCTACGTTTCCCGCAGGGAATATGCTTGCTATGTTGCGAGCTGAGAACCACACACTCATTGACAGACTGAAAAAACATGGGAAGAAATTAGTTTAAAATCTCTTTGGTTTTCAAGACTTGAGATATTTCTCCCACCAGCAGTTAACAATATAGAGGTCTTGGGGGATTTTTTATCCTATAGGCTTAGCTGGCACATTTGAAAGGAGAATGCACAAGTACACCTGGGCCCCTGCAAGGTGCAATCAAAAGGAGAGAAATAATGCTTCTCACAAAACTGAAACATTAGCTCCATAGCAACGTTATTTTTGTTACTGACATTCATTTGATACATGCATATCAGAAAATGTCATTTTATCACTTTGCCAGTAGACCCCATTAGATTCAGTGCAGCAGGAAAAGTTCTCTGCTCAAATATGCTAGATAAATTCAGCTCCTAGGCTGCAACAGGAGCACTTATTTTTAATTACTACATACCACTTAGGCTCTGATTTTAAAAAGCACCTCAGCTCACGGTTAGTCCATGATTTCAACTGAAATCAAGCCTTCAGTTAGGCTCGAACACATGGTTGAAGTTATGTATAGGCTGAAGTGATTTCCTTAGTCAGATACTTGATGATATTTCCACATCTGCTTAGATTCAGAGCCTGATCCCATCATGCTAGGAGGGCAAAAATCCATTTGCTTTCAAGCGGAAGCCCCTCACTTGGTATTTTTCACTCTGGATTGGACAGGGAATTAGCAAACTGCCAGTCCTTCTTACAAAATTATACCAATTCTACTACATCAAGCGGGACAGCTTTCCTTAGAATGATTAAACTTTTCCAAGATTTCATATCCTCACTCATCAGACTCCATTTACCGCAGGAAATTACAGTTAAGCTGTATGAAGACTTTCCCTGACTAAATCCAATGTTTATAAATTATAACCAGGCAGAAAATGTGAATCTCAACAATGCAACTATAGTCTGAAGTGTGAGTGTTCCCAAGTTCAACTGCTTTCCCAAATATTTTTTACCACAGCAGTAACATGAGTTTGTATAAATAAAGTATACATTTTTAGCATATTTGCACACTGCAATATAATAGATAACGTTTGTGTGTGTTAGAAGAGTGCAGACCTGTGTGGGCTGTCTCTGCCTTCGTTCCCAGACAGGAGATTTTTTGGACTTTTCACCAGCAGTGACCACCAACAGAGCAACTTCCCTCTGTTCAGGGTTTTTTTCATAAGAATGCTGCTGGAAAGCTTCTTAAGAAATAAGCTTTATTAAGCTTCTTAAGAAATAAAACAATAACAAGTTGGATATGGTTTATCCAGTCCCACATTATTCTTCATGCTTATGGCAAGATCTCAATATTCTTCCTTCCAGTACTGCAGCAGTTAGGCCAAGATACATTCCTTGTTATATCCGTATAATAACTTCATACATACAAGACATGCCAACAGGTGAAGAGAAGGCTCTCTCTAGAGCAGAGAGCAGAACTAGCAGCAATGAGGGCCAGAACCGGTCACACAGTTTATCTTTAGGTTTTCTTGCACTGTGCTGAACCAAATCACTGGCTGGACCCAGCTTCGTTATTTTCTCTTATGTACGTAACAGATTTAATACCTTATCCACATTGTGTAGAATATGCAGCATACAACATAGATCATCATAATATAGAAAATAATTTAAAAACTTTAGGTCTAAATAAGAAATCATAAAACCTAAACACAGTCAATACATCCTGCATGGTACTTCTTTAAAATGCTTGAGATAGAGCTACTGCTCACAAGCATATTCACATGTAAGAGGAAAAGGATTTGTTAGGAACAAAAAGAAGATTGATTATTGTGCTGAATTTAAGGATAGTTTATCATACACTGACTACTACAATAGGCTACGTTTTAAATTCTAGGTTTCAAATATCTAGGATTTAAATTAGGCTCTTAGTACCTAAACTTGGTGCAGAGAGACTGGCCTCAACTATATTTTGTTGAGCACCTCTTCTTTATGGATGGCTGCAAGCGATCCCTCCAGGTATCCCCCTAGAACACTGCCAAAGTCACTTAATAAAATCAACAGCGGTGAATGTATGGGGTGGGGTGTGTAAAGTAGGGAACTCTGACACCGGGTTAATGCTTGGCCATGGCAGAGTGAGTGGCCGGCCCCTGGGGGAGAGGACTTCACCCTTTGACTCTACATAGAACCAAAAACAGTTAAACCAGGCATGACACTCAGCATTCCCATTTAGGACCAGCTTTAAAAAGGAAAATAGCTCCACTGTGCACTGACAAATTCAGCTTAATTGAAAATGATAGCACCCAGGAGAATTCTGGCCCGTGACCTAGATAAAACAGAGGCAAACCATTGTGTGACTGCATCTCTTTAGTAAATGTAGTACCACAGTCAGCAGTCTGCAGTCTGCAAAAATACTCATTTTCAAAGCAAGCTTTCAGTGAAGCTTTCAGAATGACTTCTGTTTCAGGGGGGGAACACAGATGCAGGAACTAGAAAGGGCTTTCAACGCCTGCTTGTTTGTTTATTTATAGTCATTCTTATCTGGGGCAAAATAAATGCTTGTACATATTTTATTTGCAAATAAAGCATGAACAGTGAAATCCATAACAGAGCAAAAGGGCACACAGTGGTGCCCTTAAAAATCTGTCCTGTGTATGTAAGATAACTAGCTGGAGGAAACCTATGCAAATACTATCAATCAAACATGCATATACTTTGTAAGCTGTAAAAAGAAAGAAATCACCCAGAATGTAGGAAAGTGCTCCGAAACTCATGTCATTTCTTGTAGAGAATTATAGTTGACCTTTCTGCATTGCAAAAGGAAAGGACACCCGAAATTATTGGAACAGACTAGTGGAAAAGGCTTCCCAAACTACAGCCAGTGCATGCTTACAGTATTCAGATATACAACTACTGCCCACAGTACAGAAGGACAGGCCTCTCATTTCATGGTTCATTTAAAACTATAGCTGATCTGACAAAATGTTCATGGTCTGGCATGGTCTTTTTATATAGATACGTACTGTATTCTAACATACAGATTTTGTACTTGAATCGGTAATGAGTTTCACTGATGTCTTGTGGCCCAAATGTGTGTGCTTGTTTTAATACATCTCTAAGTCTGCCAGTCCGGGAAGCCTCCAGGATGAGACACAACAGACGGACAGAAGCAACCCGGGTCTGCATTCCGTCACAGCAGCCACACAGCATGAGCGATGCTGGAGTTTAGCTGGCATGCAACGATCTGGGGATTGTTTTCCAGAATGGTCTTTGTCTTAAGATATCCCCTCTATTCCCACCATATCTCGATGGGTAACAGCTTCCCTTGATCGTGCACGGCATATCTCTGCCCAAGAGGGCTAATGACCCTCATTGTCATGCCCTTATTCTTGTGGAGTATCATCTTACTGTGTGCTACTTTCTACAGGCTGGTGGGCATTTAGAAAAGAGAAGTATTCACTTAGATGACAGACAAAGGAAGGTGTCAGTGGTGAAAGAACTACAGGTCTGTATTTCTGGAATGGCAGCATCTAGACTCTCATCTCAGCTAGTCAGACTTACATGATTTAATGACGATTTTGTTACCTCTCTGGAGCTAAGATCCTAAGCATTAGTCCTGCTGGAAGGCACATTTTAATTCTCTCTGCTCATTCAAAATACTTTCCCCAAACCTAAGATGTCTAAGGCTTTTGAAAAGATAACACAGCATTTTCTGCGAATACCAAATACATTTTAAAAGTAGTTTTCAGTAGTGACAGACTTTAAACTGTTTCTTTTAAAAATGTCTGTGAACTTTTGTCTTATTTCTTTTGTTTTCATATTCTCAGAGTTGTTTTGCAAGTAGCTTTTTGCCAGTGTTGAAAATGGAAGCACATCGCTGTAAGTAGGCACAAGAAATTCAGCTGCACAGTGAAGCTGTTTTTTTCCATCTTATGTCCTCCAGAATCAGGGTCTGAATGAAGCAAGTTCAGGCAAGAAGACATTATAAAAGCAACTGGAGTTAATAATTCCTTCGTTTAGCTTAAGAACAGTTCATCCAGTTTCTTCAGGGTCATAAAACCAACTCCTAAGCCAGCTGAAGTTGGTGGCAAAACGCCCAGTGATGGTAAATGGTACCACATTAGATCCTGGGTCTTATTTTATTGCCCTCACCGAAATCTACAGACTTACAGAGACAGAGAGAGAGTTTCCAAACCAAAGCAATTATTGCCCAAAGCAATGAGGATGCTTACTGATAAGCCACAGTGCTGTGGCCAACTGGTAGAAAAAAGCAGGAGGGCTGAGCGGTCAGGCTAGGTCACCGGAGCCTTACATTAAACACCCTGCTCTGCCACCAGCTTTCTCGAGCAAACTACACACTGCTAATTCCTCAGTGAACGGTGAGCGTGGCAAAGCCCCGCTCCCACATGCTCTGGCACTCAGGGAAACCTCAGCCTTCAGTTTGGTAGCATGATCCCCTACAAAACCAATGGGAGGAATGAGGGGCTTATGGCTGGGGAGCGCAGAAAGCAACCAGCTGAGTGGGACATTGCTTAAACTAGCTGGTGGGAAATACTGAGTCTAGGTACAGATGTACTCCAAAAGGAGTTAAACACGTTGTGATGGCAAGAGGGAGGTGTTTATCCTTGCTTAAACCTCTTACCATGAATACTCTCCTAATGTTAGGTGCCCTTTTGAATGAGAGAAAAAGAAGAGACATAACAGACAGCCCTGGGTTATGTTCCTTCTCTGGCTAGGCTTTTTCTCCTGCTCTGCAGCCAAAACATGCACTGAAGCCCTCTATGTTTAACTAAGTTTAACCACTAAGCTATTTGGCACTTCATGGTGAATAGTTCTCTCTCCTTCTTCCTGCAGTGGTCCTCCACTTGGTAAGCAAGGAATAGTCACTGGAATAGGGGCTTGAATCTGACTCTTCCACACCAGTTTCTAACTCCTCATCATGAAGTCAACACCTCAACATCTCTCCTTGGCTTAATGTATATCCAGTTTCTTTACGCTAACCATAATTCAGAGAGCTGTACAACTCACTGTACACTGTAACAGTCTGCTGGTGGTCGCCAGCTCCTAAAATACAGAAGCACCAGCTGCAGGTACAATAGGGAGCTGAAGGTAGACCCCTGACATCCCAGACAGAGCCTTTGCCACTGGGTGATAACTGGACGTGCACACCGAGAATTGTAAGACTGCTCAATTCTGTCTTGTGCAAAGCCTCACCTAAGTACCTTTATTAGCCTACCCCCTTGGCAAGGGGAGGGCCAAGTTTAAGAGTCCCCTGGCCCTTAATGAGACCACCAAGCAGCTCTGTGTTTCCAGGAGGAGGAGGCCCACTAGAAAGAAACAAATGTGAGATTGGGAAAACACTGGCACAAAAATATGGTCTGAGGGAACTAGGGGGGAAAGCTGAACAAGTTTTCTGAGGATTTCAGTAATGCCTAAAGATTCAGTGCAGTGCTCAGAGTTTTCTGTTGGATTTAATGCTTAGTTCCAGCTGACGGTTAAAACAGCGACCTGAAGGTACAAAATAAGGCTTTTGAAGGCAATGAGACCTCAGTTTGCAGGCTGGTGCTGTGTTCCTTCTATAGATGGCACTGTAACTTACCAAATGCGTTGCTTCCCTGCCCATTATTTTTTCTGATGCTATCAGCATTATGCCATCTCAAAAAGGCACATTGAAGGTACAAAAACCTCAAAACCATCAGTAACATCGAGATGCATCTCAAATCACAAGTGTGAATTCTGGTCTCAAGAGCATTATAGCATTATACAGGATCTGACAAAAAAGCACCCTTGTTCAGTATCCAGCCTCTGGGAATGGCCAATAGGACGACCTTGGGGCAGAATATCAGAGGAGACTAAACATATAGTGGTGTGCCCTTACATGCTGTACCAGCTTACAAGGAGCTGGAGGGACACCATACAGGCAGATGTGGTATCTTTACCTCTAATATCCCTTGACAGATTTTTATTCAGTGAATTTCTTCAATTGCTTTTGCACCCATATAAATTTTAAACATCCACAGCAAACCAGATGGTCCTGGTTGAAACATGACTTCTGACTTTTTTTCCAGAGTGAACATAAATCCAAATGCATTGTAAGACATTTGAAGCAATTAATGTGCAAATGATTATCACTACGAGCAGGAGCTAACTAAAACCAACTGCTTACACATGACAAGTCGTACATGGTTTCCTCCATTATCTTTCTCTTTGCACATAACTTCTTCACGATAAGGACTCTTGTATCTTAACAGCACCATGTATAAATGGCACTGTCAGCATCCTTAGTGCTCGTCGGTACATTCTCAGTAACACCAGGGCCAATACACCAGTTCACTTAACTCTGTTTGTAACCACAACACATTTCTAAAAATATCATTGACTGAAAACACCCTCCATAAAAAGACTTGTTAGTTCATCAAATTTACAGGACTATCAACAAATTACCTTGATTCACAAAGTCAAAACCCTTCATGAAATCCACACGGACAGCCCAACAGCCTGGCTTCTCCTCAGGGCGTAGTGCTCACGTTACAGCAAAGCGGGCTTTGTAAGTATTACAGACAGAAAGCTACCACAGCACCAACAACCTCCATGTGCCTGAAAGCTCAGTAACAAGTAGTTACACACGCCCTAGATCCTACACATCCGACACACCGAGAAAAACACACCATTCCTTTTTAAACTGTAACAAAAGGTATACTTCTATTTAACACAACTGTTTCAATCGTGCCCCCCAAAAATTTATGTTCTTTCTTCAATAACCTCAAAATAGATATATTAAAAAGTTTAAAAAGCAATATCAATATTCTGTTTCCAATCCCAGATGCAACTTTAGTTGCATATATAATTTTAAGATAAATTGTCATTATACATCTTCCCATCTGACAGGACTCCTGCTATTATCACCCAGAACTAGTAACTTGTAAATATCTATGAAAAAAATTAATCCCTTTATCTTTCGGAAATTTACAGCAGTATTCTTCCAAAGTAAATACACAGATAGTAGAATGTATACAATAACTGAGCCAGATTTGTGATTACGATTATGAAGAAATAGGCCACGGTTTATACCTGATAAGCACAGTGTATTTATTCTGTGGCGAGTGAAAGATTTATTATGTGTTTAAGCATTCATTTCCTTATTCTTGTGCATGTTTTCTGTAAAGGATGTGTTAAGTGTATTAGGATCACTTGAGAACTCAAAGGGGTTTGGAAAGTCAGTCCTAAGTTTCGCAATCACTCACCATGTTATAAACCAAGGGTATCTGTTGATGTAAACATCTCCCTCCATACTTCTGAACGGTGTTTCTGTAAGAAGAAATCAGTCAGAGGATGGCTTTTACATTATCACAAGCTTTCAAATGCAGAATGTTCCAATAAAGTAATTTCCATTCAGGCATCGAGGGCCAGAAGTTTAAGAGGGAGATAAGAAGTGGATCCTGGAAGTTAGGATGTGTTCTCCCCACTGTATAGCCTCCTCTCTGGGACGGGCTGCAGAAACCCCATCTCTCCCTCTCCTCTCTGCGTTTCACAGCCTTGAGCACTGGAAAATACAAATGTATTCAGAAAGCCTATGTGCTCTTGCAGAGTTCATGAGGGGGATGCAGCAGAATTAGTAAAAAACCAACAAAGGTCCATACCCTATGTATGGAAAAGTGGACTTTCCTTTCTTCCCCCCTCACAGTTCCTTTTCACCTGCCCGAGGGCTGAAGAGTTTCTTGGCATCTTACTCTTTCCCCTGCATTGCTCCTGGAGGCCCCAGCACTTTCAAGCCCTCGGAAAACGAGCCATACAGCCTTTGCAGTGAAACAGCCCTAAGGACTGGTACGCTTAATGGAGCGTGTGTACAGCTCTCACACTTCTCCTCAGCACAGCACCTCCAGCATGTCCGTACGCACACCATGACAGTTTCCAGCTGGGTTCTCCTATGCTGTGAGTGCCTTCTGCTGCTTTCAGCGCTCTGTACTCAACTCTTCCGCAGTGTTTCAATAGCTCAAGAAATTAACTGGTGTAGAAAGTGAAAGGGAAGACGGTAGCAACCTGGTGATGCTGGGACACGCCCACACATTGCCATAGCATGTGCCTTGAGGAACCATTGTTTCTCTAGATGTCATGCTCTCCACACATGAGCCTCCATTTTCCTTGCTGAAGTGTCATGTGTCCCCCCCCCGGGTTTAGATCACGAACACTTCAGTGCTGTATTGACATCCACTACCTCAAAGTACAAAGGAGAGAGTTTCATGTTGCAAGAGCTCCCACAGCTGATAGCCCAGTCACCCTGCACTGCTGGAAAATCTTCCACCCTGTAGAACCACTTGCATGACTTTCCTTACTCACTGGGATGAAGATTCCACAGGTCTTGATTGCCAACAAGGTTTGAGAGTCTTTATTCCTGGCAGGCTCATGATTTCCCAGTTTCACTGAGGTATGTAAGATGCTGACCAGTCTCACAAGGTGCTCCAGAGGTTGATCATCCCTTCCTGCACAACAGTCTTTGCTACATTCTGGTTGCAAAGTGGTCTATAAAGAGAAAGATTTGCAATAAAGCTTAATTGAAAAGTCTGGAAGTAGTGCACAGACACAAATTTGGCATATAGACTGGTCTAATTCAGCACTGAAAACTGATTAAAATACTCATTTTCAGAGAAACATCATTCCGCAAAGTGTCTAAAGTTAACTGGAGGCCCCTTGTCCCTTAGAAAAGGTTGACGCTCAACTGAAGTTTGCCATATGATGAATCACTCCAGTGTTCCCTGTGCTGTCGGACCTGAACTTAGAGCTATGACTTCTACAAGGTTTTCTTAATGCTAGCACTCCAGTCTCTTAGAGACACACCATCATTTTGATCTTTTGCTGACCTACTAGCATGCTAAGCAAACATGGTGTCACTAGTGTCTTAGGATTGGAATTTTTTAAGGCATGGATGGGACTTAGGTGCTTAATCCCATTAATTTTTATGAGATTTGAGCATCTAACTCCTTTAAAGTCTTATGAAAATCTCTATCCAGTTTGCTGGCCATGGGTCATCAATAGAGTGATGATGCAGTCAATGAATACTATATTGCAAGAAGAAAAAACACTCAGTAAATACGGTCCTTTTGAAAAACAATTATTAATGAAAAAAATGTAGATATAGTCCAATGTGCTGGCTTGGATTAGCTACAGGTATGACAGTTCTGCAACCTATGGATTACCTGTCCTTGCCTCCAGCTAGATCAGGAGCTCTTGTGATAGGCAGTCCTATCAGCGGCCAAAAAGTTCCCGAGAATAAGACAGGTATTGGCAATCATTTCAGTAACATGGATTATCAACTCACAGAAAGTATTTTCCATTCTCTTGAATGATCAGCTGACGTTTTCTTGACCTTTGGGCTTCGTTTGGACGCCCACAGAGGAGCACTGGGGCCTCTAAACTGGGAAAAACTCCAGACACTTTTGCTGGCCAGACAGAAAGACATAATTAAAAAAGTAATAATAAAATAAAGTTAGGAAAATAACTTTAAAGGGATTTTTTCCCCACTTTTGCTGTTTTAAGGGCAGCCCTCAAGAACTTTTTTGGCTGTACACTCAATAGCAGTGATTTCTTGGCAATCTCATTAGCTCCACTTTTGTATGGGTGGGTAGCTCTCATATAATAAATCATTTAGCAGTTCAGACAGTGATTCAACAAAGTGTAATATCCTTCTCTTCCCTGACAGTTTGTCAACATGGACTAAAATAGGAGATATGTCTACACAGTCCAACAGACAGACCTACGTCACCACATCCATTCCTAAAGCAGGCTGGAAGAGAGCCAACTCTGCTCCAAAATGTGATCCATGGTACTTGGGCTTGAGCAAATAAGCACAGCTTCTTAAGCCGGGGTCAATGGTACGGTAATGGTGGTACTGGTTTGGAGTTGGCTCACGTCTGACCACCTGGGAGCAGAATGAACTTATATCTGGGTTCGAATGAGCAGAGTGAAAAGCTTATGTGAACCCTTCCAACCCTGAGAAGTGTGGAAGGCCCTGCTGGACCCACACTCTTGCAGGATAGGGCCTTCTACCTTCAGAAAAGTTCCCAGGGATTTCAGTGAAGTCAGGTTTCATCTCCAAGAGGTCCAGAAAACAGCAGAAGAAGTAATTCTCTAGGAGCGCTGAAAGGTTATAGGAAGGCCCAACAAATAGTCATAGTACTGCTTGTTTCTTTAATACCTAAATGTCTCACATATATTGAGAAGTATTCCGTTTCTGTGGTCACACTTAGATTTACATTTTCTGCCATCAGTAGCTCCAGTGAATGAGTTTTCAGCTGGGGGGGTGTGTGTGTATGTAAGTAGTGAAATAATGTTACTAAGGCATATCAACCTGTTGGTACTTGCAGTTTAGGGAAGTATAAGAAAGGTTGCTATCTGGGGAGACATCCACAGCTCCTCCTAACTCACAGTAGTAATTTAGGCAGGGTTGCAAATAATACTCCATCCTTTGAAATGATGGGTGGAGCAAAATAAAAAAAACAACTATTAATAGTCTTCATTTTGAGTTTGGGCTGATGGCTGATTTTGACACCCTGACTCTTATGAATATGTGACCATCATGTCTGTGATGGCACGACGGATGCCGTCTGTCCCAGAAACGGTACCTGTTGCACCAAAGCACCTCCACAAGCTTTGATGAGAGTCTGGTTCTGCAAGGATTGTCAGGCTGCAGGAGATCACTGAGCAACAAAACCTGCCTTCTGGGAATAAACTCACCTGTATCTGTACCTCACTGCTTTCTCTTGCTTCCAGTTGAACACAATCCTCTGCTAAATATTGTCCTTTAGAAATTCAATACATAGGAGGAAAAAAACCCCTAATATTCCTGTGTCATGGAACTAAATTGTAATGTTGCTAAATAAGATATATTGCTGGCCTGCTGCATGAAGTCATTGTTTTTCTTTCTCACTTTTTTCTTTTTTTCTTGTTTTCTGCCCCTGCTTCTCTTTTTCCTCTCCATTTTCCACTTTTAGCTGCCTATTTCCTTGAGTAAATGAATATTCCAACTCACCGTGAACCAGCTAATACCCCAAACAAGTTTGGATAAAGCCCAGTGTTGATTCCAGATACAGGTTTTCCCTTTTGATCTGCTCCAAGGGGAAAGTCACTAAGGAAAGAAAAGGGAAGGCAACGTTCACCAGTTCCTTCTGGATGATACAAGTGACTGCTAAATTAAAGGCTGAATGTGATGTACTTTTTCCCATGTTTCTCAAACTTTCACAAGTGGCTACCCAGCAAACAGCTGTTCTAACATCAGTGAGAGGGTTTTTTGACATTCCTTTTGCACATTTGATAAAAACAAGGTAGATTGGTGACCTACATGGTTATGCCACCATTACACAAAAATTGTTATAAACTGAGAAAAGGAATATCAGAACCCAGGAATTTACTTTGGAAGCTAGGTTTCCAAAGCACCTTCTTCCCCATATAGTTCTATTGTAGAAGTTTGCTTTTCATCCCATTTGACACCAGTTTGGCAAAAGTTTCTAACTGCATTCATTGCATACTGCCTCATACATGACAGTCCCTGCCTTCCCCCACATAACACAACTCCACAGCATTTCTTTGAAGCTACGGCTGCTGCAGAGGTTTGCAGACCGCTGAACAACCTGCTCTGGCAACTAATCATTTCATGTACTGAGCCTAGACAGACTCAGCTGCACTTAGGGAACTTGCAGCTGGCATGGGTTCTCTGAGCATGTTAGCTGACTTGAAAGAGCCTCTTCCTAGGTGACGGCACTATGAAAGAGGTGTTTAGGAACATCTCCCTGAGGGTACTAAAACCCCTCTACCATGTAAGGTCGCTCCACACCGAGAAAGATTTGAGTAACTCCATGTGTTCAAAAATTTACCCAGGATAGTGAAATGGGGTAAGATGCATACTGGGTGGGTGGCAGCAGGGAAAGATGCTGCATTTAAATAAACAGAGTGCAAAATCAGCTGGAAGATTATTGCAGACACATACTGGAAGTGGAGATTCCTGCTCCGGATCCTGTGTTTGGAAGAACATCCCGCTTCCACTTCCAGTCTTTAATGAAGGAGGTTGTAAGAAAGTAGCTGAAAAGCAGTCAAACTCAGAAAAAAACAGGAAGGGAAATACTGTTTTGCCCTTCTGTATCACTCCCAGCTCAGCGTAGAAGCAAAGGCTGTTTGTTGTTTTTGCATTAAAGAAACCGGGTGTCACATTGGCAGGTACGCAAACATACGAGCATCGGCTCCCCACCAATGCGCTTTTGTTTTAAAGGGCTAAAAAGATCCTTGATAACAGCTGGTGAAAGGCCCATTGTCCTGCCACATCCTTTTCCCGACTTGACCTGTCAAGAGAGCAGAACTCTGCAGCTCTGGGCGTACAGAGCGGGGTGGGAGAGCCATGCTTTCCTTCAGAGTCCTCTGTCAGTTGCTGGTTTGTGTGTGTGGTCATTTTCCTTTCGTAATATGGTATATATTTTACCGGAGGCCCTAGAAAGAACGTGTACGGACCTGGACCTTGCTGCGCTTGGTAGCTACAAACACAGAATGAAAGGATGCTCCCTGGCTTGACGAGTTCACTGGTTTTGTGCTCAGGTTTATTCTTTCCTTCACCTTGGTACCTCTTTGTTTTGGGTTGCTTCACTTCCCTTTCACCACTCCTCCACTTCTTTTTTATGTAATTGCTCTTCAGTCAACCCAATTTATGCCTTTTTAGCCTCGTGTAACTTGGTATCACTTACTTGTGATATTTCTCATTTCCCTAGCCTTCTTTCTGCTCTTCCTTCCCAGTGGTTTTCATGGTTTATATTTGTTGTGTTGTCCCTCCACCTACTGTGTGCGAACAAGAGGAAGGGAGAAGTACCTGGAACTGGAGGGACAGAGAATAGGGTTGAATACAGTTACAGAACTAAGAGACAGGAGACTATGGCAGGGTGGGACAAAGAAAAGCAGGCTGGTGGAGAAAAAAATGATGCTCGTTAAAGAGGAGGCTGGATATAGGAATTTCCTATACCAGAGGAAAGGCAGATCTTGATGAGAACAATATAAAGAAGGAAGGAAGTGGTTGTTTGGGTGAGTGGGAGAATTGACCGTGGCTGCGGATGAAAGGAGAAGCTGAGCCAGGCTCTGCAATCAGCAGAGCTATCAGCCTGGGATCTGGAGGCCTCCAGGAGAGGCAGAACCAAGTGTCAAAGTGTCCAGAAAGGAGGGCTGGGCAGGGAAAAATCCACGCCTAAAAGCATAGCAGCGTTCAAAACACAGAGATACTGATCAGGGATTTGTTACACTGAGAACAGAGAGGATGGTGAAGACCCCAAAAATTATGCTTTGTAAATGACGTTGAATATTTACAGGAATTTATGCATGGGATCTCTCATTTTGAATTGCCTGCACTCTAATTCATTAGGCTGATAGCTGGCTAAATAGCAACATGTGTAGTAGTATATCAGATCCTGGACGGTCAACAGCTTTTAAAATCTAAAAATTTAATTAAATGCAAAGACAGGCAAATACGAAAACATCAAATGGTGCTCAGCTACCAGGAGACAATTGGATGTATTAGCTTTCAAAAATCAATATAAAATTCCAAAATAGAGGAAAACTGCTTCACAAAAGGGCTTCACACTCTCCCAGGACAGGGTGAGAAGAGATAATACTGCTTTTCTCCAAGGAAAGAGCAAACTCGGATGATCCATCCACTCCTGTAATTCCCAGACCGACACAGAACATCGATGCCAAGCCTGACAATATGTTGCTGAGTGAGTGGTAGCAGAGAGAAAGTGACTGTGATAGAAGAGAGCATGGCCGGGATAAACAAACAGGTGCTGTCAGCCAAATGCTGAACACTGCAAATGCACCACAGCAGATGCCCTGATTAAATAAAATGTGAAGTCACAACATTTGTTTGAGTGATTGAAAAAAATCAACATGCTCTCACAACCTCAGATTCATTGATTTTTCATGAGAATTAAAAATAACAAAAGCTCTGGTGTTACTTTTCTTTTAGCCTGTAAGTTTTTAAAAAATACATTAAAAAACCGCTTGAATGGAAACAGTCTTCCTTCGAGCCATTTTTCAAAATTAGGGTTTTTCTATCTCTTGCTTCTGAGTGGATATCTTTACCAACCTTCTGTCAAAGACAGGGTGCATGTCATGGAGAGTTGAACTGTCTTTGAGTCTAGCTTTATCAATGAAGAAAATGCTAAATTTCTGGTAAAGATCTCTTCCACCACCCTCCCCTGCCTTGATAGATGCTGCTGCGAGGGTTCCTCTCGTCCACTCACCCAGCCCACCTCTCAATTCACCCCTTCATACATGACAAGCCGTGAAAGCGCACAACCTGTCCTCAGTAAAAGATCTCCAAATACTCTCCAGCAGGATTAATACCTGTTGAGAGGTATTAATACCAAGGATGCTTTATGCCAGGGCTGTCCAACTCCCGCACCATCACCAGGCAGCCACGCTGCTCTCTGCAACGGTGTGAGTCCCGTGACGGCTGAGAGGCTGCATCTCTGAGCAGCTCTGAAATAATCTGGAGATTATACAGAGCTGTGCTGGATGTGCCTACCCCTGTTTTATACTCTAGAGAACGAAGGAATTCCAAGCAGAAATTTAAAAATAAATACCATAGGGCATCAAGTTCTCTGTGTGATATTCAGTGGTTTGGTAAAGGGACAAAAAGGACAAGCAAACCAATGAAATGTATATACAAGTCCTTGAGCAAACAACTGAGAAGATATTTAGCCAGAGCAGTCTGCTTAGGGCTCAGCTCAGATTTCTCCAAAATCTGGCCCAGGATTGTGCAATGTCCCCAGCTATGACCATTATGGTCTGGGGGAAAATGATCTGCTCAGAGAACATCAGCCAGGACTGACAGATTGCGGAGGAGATAAGGGGGCAGAAAAGTCTGGTGCTAGCAGGATAACTTCCCTTCTTAACCAGCCCAGGGGCCTTGCTGGTTTAAGGCGCATTTATCAAAGCTCACAAAGAAAAGATTAATAAACCAGGTAAAATAGAATACAAATAGAGGATCCTTGGGTGTTTCACCCGTTTGCTCTTTGTGCAATGTTTTTTTGGTAAAAGTAATTTTTTCCAAATGGAGGGTGCCTGTGTTACTGGAAGCATGTTGTATCAGACCTGCTTTGGAGAACAAGGTTTATTGTCAGGTTAATACAACCAGAAGAAGGAGTGAGAGCACAAAGATGCCATCTAGGAGTAGTTTTGCACAGAGCTTGGTCTGGAATACCAGACCCGCTCCTTCAGGGAGACAGATTATAGCAGCAGAAGCTGCCCAGGACACAGCTTCCTCGACGCAAGCTGTTCATTGCTGCCGTGGGATAAGATCAGGCCTCCCACGACACCAGTCAGGCCTTACTAACCCTCTGCTCCTGCTGTTCAAGAGGGTTAAAGATTTCAGGTGTTATGCTGAAGACAAAAAGGCATACGAGACTTCATCTTCCCAGTGGAGAAAACTAAATTGGGTAGAAGACCAAACCAGTTAGTACAATACAAGTTGAACCCTCACTCTACCTGAAATTATATCCCCGTAAAAGCCCCTATTTTTCTTTCTATGCACAGCAGCAGAGAGATTCCTGGTAATCAGAGAAGACCCTCTTCCTCTGCTTCCACCTTCTCCTATAACCACCACGTTACACATTTTTCCACAAGTACTTTACTTGCGCATAGGCACAGTCTGCTTTCGGGAAGGGTGACTGCACCTGGACAAAGATACGCAGCTTGACGCTGATACCTGCTCCTCCATAGGTTTTCCCCTGTCTAATAAGTACAGATGCAAGTTTGTTGCAGGCAATCAGGATTACTGAGATGCTAGCTTGAGTTTTACTGGAGAGAAAAACAGAGAAGCTAAACCAAAGTATTTGCTTTAAAAGAAGAGAGTTTTGAAAGCAGCTACAAGAAAAATTCTCCTATTTTGTTGTTGTTACAAATTCCATCGCTATGTTTCTGGTAATGTTTCTGGTGAGGAGCAGCAGAGTGACCTCAGGAAAACCTTGCTGGAGTTTCTAAGGTCCTCATTTTCATATATTGTCTCCTGAACCAGTTGCCAGGGTGGCTGTAATAGGGAGAGGAAAACTGCTGAAAAACCTATGACCGGTATTCAAGGGGCTTAGAGCAAGCCCTGCAACTCTCCAGGCAGATGGCCGTTTAGAAAAAAAACAACCACCAAGCTGGGCTGATGCTAGAATTGTGTTTCCATGGGAACAGGGAGGTAGGGATGCTGCCTTGTACTTGACCGAATGTGAAGCAGGTTCAGGATTAGGATTAGGAGAGAAGTGGCCAGATTCCTGCTGCCATTCAGGGTGTCTTTTACACTCCTAAATACAAGACAGGGCTCTGTAAAGGACTGCACGAACTCTCTATCCACATGTCTTTGTGTGGATTTAATCAATTTTAAAAGATGTATATGCTTAAATGTAAAAGTGTATATAAGAGTGTGTATAAGAGCACATCATCTTTAGTGATCCATGAAAACCAAGTGTGTAAATGAGAAATGAATGTCCACCTCTCAGTTTAAGACAAGGTGTGTGGTGGTGGTCTCTGTATCAAGCGGATGCTCTGTGTGGTACGATGGTTACCCCAGCCCATTCCAGCTCTTCTAGTTCTCCAAGAGGTGATGTTGAGATCACCAGACAGCAAAATCATACATCTGATATCACACGGTAATTAAAAAAAAGAGGTAGGATAATTATTTTAAATTGTTAGTCTTCCACTGCCCCAGGAGAATAAATCTCATTGGTCTGATATACATCGGTGTTATTTAAATATTACAAGAATCAGAAAATAGTTTGTGTTAGCACAAGTATTTCAAAATACACCTCTTATGTCTCTTTAAATGTTTGAGATTAGATTACCATTCACCTAGTTTTCATCTAGTTGCGGTTCTCAGAAAAATCCCTATAAACTCATCTCCTGTTTTTAGGCCCTTCATTATTCCAGCAAATTTCAAACAATAAACAAAGACCAAAACAAAAGGCAAAGAACAATAAAGACAAAATCCCAGAATGGAAATCGAGTTAAATATACGCATTTACGTGATATATTTATATTTGAAGAGTTAGTGTGGGGATTTTTGACTAATTTATAACAATAAACAAGATTCAAAATCCCAAGTTTTGAAAGGAGCCAAATTCATGCCTAAAATAAGGGAATGTTGAAAAGGAGATCCTACAGTTTGCTTCTCATCAAAATTTGTTGACAACTGTCACAAGCTGAAAATGTGACCAGTTATGACCCCTCTCAGAACAACCCCTTAGTAGCAGGGGTTAATGTTCGCATACCTGTGTTTCCAGCATGCAGATATCTTTCTATGCTTGCATAAATATAAACAAGTACCTTTCGCTCATCTTTCAAACACTTATGAGTGGAGATTTTTAGGATTTGGCTTTAAAAAGGCCTTGTGAAAAATTTTTCTTCCCTGTTTCTAGAAACTTCTATGCTTACCCTTAGGCTCAAGAGCATCCGTTTGAGCTAGGGCTACTCACACGACCCAAGTTCGCTTGTCTCTGCACGACAGGGGTTTCTTCCCTTGCGTAAAGAGGAGAAAAGAGTGTTCCCGGGTGGTGTTGTTTAAGCATACCTTGATGCCTGCTTCGCTTTCGAAAGGAGCGGACCGCTGCCAGGTACCGTGCTGACCCCCGCGCGTTTTTGCGAGGCCCCGCTCACCCCCAGCAGCGGGAGGAGATGCCCGAGGGGCGTCGGGGGCTGCCCCGCTCCTGGGGAGCAGCCCCGCGCCCCGGGAGCAGCCCCGCGCCCCGGGGCAGGCGGGCGAGGGTCTGGGCGGGGGAGCAAAGCCTTTTCCCGCCGCGGGGGCCTGGAGGCTCTCAGGTGCTTCGTACAAGAACGTTAATTAACGTTAAGGTGCTTAATGCAACAGCCGCAACCAGCAGCTCGCCGGGTGCAGGGGCAACTCCGTGCCCTCCAGGAGCCGCACGCGGGGTGGGGGGATCGGCTGCTCCCCCAAAGCCGGGGGGGCCTCGCCACCGTCCCGCCGCCCCCTCCCCGTGGCAGCGCCGCCTGCGATGCGATGCGGTGCTCGCGGCGGGGAGGCGGCGGCGCGGGCATTGCATGGGCTGAAGGCAAAGCGGCTTCGCCCGTCTGTTTTATTTTTAGCTGGCAGCTCAGCTCAGCGCAGCGCAGCTCCGCCGGCGGGGCGGGCGGGGCGGCAGGCGAGGGAGGACCGAGCCGGCAGGGCGGGCGGGCGGACGGACGGGGCACCGGCGGAGAGGTTACCGCAGGCGAGCTGCAGCCAGCCGGGCTGCAGAGCGCCGCCGCCCCCGGCCCCCGCCCCGGCGGCTGCGAGGCAGGCAGCGGCCTCCGGCGTCCGCCCGCTGCGGCCGCGGCTCACCTCGGGCTGGCGGCGCGGTGCCTGGCTGCTCCCCCGCCGCAGCGCGCCGGGGCCCTGCAGATGGCCAGTCCCGGGCTGGAGCTGGGAGAGGTTCAGCCTCCCCCCGAGCCCCCCCAGCCTGAGCTGGCTTTCACCGAGGCTCAGAAGTGGATCGAGGTAAGACCGCGGCGTGGCAGGGGTGCGGGCGCCTGACCCCCACCGGGGCGACCCGGCGTCCTTCCCCGCCTCGTCGCGGGGTCCGCAGGCGTTTTATTCCAGGCCGAGCGCCGTTCCGGCCCCCCCGCCGCCCTCCCGCGCTTCTGCTCGCTGCGGGGAAAGCGGCCGGGGCCCGCCGAGCCGCTGCTCAGCCCCCGCGCAGCGTGCGCGCCTTCGGACGGACCCCTCCCCCGCGCGCATCTCTTCCAAACTTAATCTCTTAATCGCATTTCCCCTCCCCGCCCCCGGGGCTGGGATGAACGGGGCGGCTGTAAACAGGAGCCGCGCAGGTGCGCGGAGGCGCGGAGCGGGCGCGGGCGCGTCCCCCAGCGGGGCTCCCCGCCGCGGCGTCCCGGGGGTGGCGAGTGCCCCCCACCCTGCTGGGGAAGCCTCCGGCCCTGCGCCCTTCCAGCTCCCCTCGCCCGCGGGTGGTGGCCGCGGCCGCGCAGGTAACGCGCCGCAGTGCGCGGAGGGCCGGGCCGGGCCGGGTCGGGTCGGGTCCGCTGCGGGGGGGGCAGCGCCCGGGGGGCCTGGGGCAGCTCGTCCCGCGGGGGAGCCCCCGGCAGTCCTGCAGCCCCTCTTGCCGTCGCTCAGCAGAGCCAAGGAGAGACGTTCAGTCTGGCTCTTCAGGCAGGGCAGAAAAATAGATCTGCCTGCTGTTTGCTCATGCCATAAAATGCAAAGACAGGCAGGTGGCGGGTGAAATTTAATAGTTAAATATTTTGGCATGTAACAATAGAGACACTTTAAATAGCTCCTCGTCTGATTGCCGGTATAGAACACGTGTGAAGGTGGTATAAACCCAGATACTAGGGTAACAGCTCCCTTCAGCTGCAGGCTTTGAATTTAATTTGCAGCTTTTAGTAAGCCTCGGTGGATTCTGTTTTCCGACAGTGGTTAGGCAAACTCCTGTTAAAATTGTTGTGACTTTAAGATTCCCTGAAGCCCTGGGAATTTCAGACTAATGGTTCACTCCAATATCAGCCGGAAAGGTAATGCTGTGTCAGACTTCAGGGAATTGGCAGTGGCACAGTAAGCCGGCTGGTGTAGGACCAGAGGCAGAAGAACAATGAGGAATGTGAAAAGAAGGGCTTCTGTGCCAAGGAAAGGTGGGTATGCAGCCTGGAAAAGTGAAGTGTATACAAATACTGATTTTCTTGGGAAGATGAATACGGTGGCTTCTATAGAGCCTTCTTTATAGTACAGGACCAAGAGAGAGGCACATGACTCTGTCATACGTATGGTACATAAAATACCTTGTGACCGTGAGTTCTGCTGACCGCTAATGAAGCCAAGAACTCAATGGCGAAGCAATTCTCTGTAGGTAATGAAGCTGCCAGCAGTCTCTCCAGGCATGATAATAATTAAGGGACTGTAAGTCTTCTGTATAAGAGCAGAAACTTGTGGGTCAGGTGGAAACTTCCCTCTTGGGCAGTTTATTCCGCAGTTCACCATGACGAGAGGTCTTGCGCCTGTTCTTGTGCGACCCAGGGCCTGGTGAGCAGAGCAGAAGGGCTCTTAACTCCTTGTGCCTTCCATGCAGGCCCGAGAGGTCCATGTGTATGAAGGAAGCTGTCTTTAGCTTCTTGTGCTTCCTCCTTCAGTTTTTTAATCTGCTGGATGCATGAATGACAAAGCTCTAATGTGCTGTTACTACTGCCACCGTCCTCTTGCCCGCAGGAGTGTGTCGGGAGCCTGGAGCTTCGCCATGGCTGTGGTGCGAGAGGGAAGCATCTGCCTTTCCAGCAATGCCCAGAGTGGATGCTCCTACTAAGAGAAAGGAGGAAAAAGCTGCCAATGAAGCAAATGTGGTTTAATTTGTCTAACGCATTATATTTCCTTTCAATCCCAGTTTGGCTTAAGCTCTGGAGCATTAGAGTTGTTATCTCTTCCAAAAATCTGGTCAGCATTCACTGTTCTAAATCTGGATGATTTGGGCTGGGTGAATTATGCAGAACTCGACGTGTTAGTCCAAAGTTATTGAAAAGCAATGTCAATCTTAAAAAGAAATAAAATAAAAAAATCGAGGAATGTTATGGGTATCAACATTCAGTGTGCCAAGCCCTATTGATTTGGGTGAAAACCAGAAATAGGGGTCATGCTGTGTCTGGCTACTAGACCCATCTGCTTCAGCTGGCTTTGTAATTGTCTCCCACCAATTTATTCTTCGGCCTAGAGACTTTAGCAAATGTCCAGTGTGTTGTGTCTTCCAGATCGCTTCTGACCATTTAAAATGACATCTCTCTCAAACGAAAATAAAAGAAACCATTATGGTTGCAAGCAGGGCTGGAGGGCCTCCCTAGTATGGAGAAGACAGGCTAGTGAGGATGTTAGTGATGTGAGACAGCTTAAAACCTGTCTTAGGCTGTAAAATAGTGCCACACAAGGAAATTAAAGCAGAAATGGACAGATTGAAAACTCTGAGCTTGCTGTGCATTTTTATTTATAACGATTAAATTGTGTGACTTGCTAGTTGGATTCTCATCTGGTTTAAATCCTCGTGTGAGTGCTGTCGCCATTGTGCAGCGCTGACAGGAATCCACCCTGTGGTCTGCAGTGCATTTCTCCTCTGGTGGGGCTGGAAAGGGAGGCTGTCCTCTTATTACAGATGGGGAGCCAAGGCACGGAGTGATGAATGTCTACATCTGCAAGGATCGAGGTATCTGCAAGGATCGAGGTACTTCCCTTCCTCTGGTCCAAGGGTCTTAGAGGTCTTGTCTTTACTCGTTGGGTCTGTGCCCTTTCACCAGAGCAGGTCTTCTGGGTGCCGGAAGTCTTCTTTTTCCTCTGCCAGCGTTACTTTAATCTGGACACTGCAGGATAGGGGAGTCTAAGTTGCACTGAAGTTTGGGTGGATCCTCGTAATAATCCTCTTGTCTCTCCCTGGGGCTCTGAACCACTAGCACTAAGGTGTTCCCCCGAGCAGGGAAAAGGGCCAGAGCTCCGACTCTTACTGCAAAGGCTGCTTATATATTTAATAGTTTATGTGTTGTAAGAGAGTATTTTGAGTGGTGATAGATTTGGTGTCATCTGTATGTTGCAGAAGGCGGGAATTTTGCAATTCTGCGGACTTCCTGCTTTGATCACAAGGCACTTTGGGTAGGAAACCGGAGTTCAGCCTTGCACACGTATATAATTTTGCATAAATATCAACCGTACTTCCCTCTGTGTAACAGTAAACCAGTCCTATTGTTTTAGTTTAGCTTGGCATGTGCTACTTAAGTGAAGAATGCCCTCTTATTGATAAAATGAACCATATTAGTAGCACTACGAGGAATTAAAATAAAGGCATGGAGTGAAAAACCATCTGAGAGAGCTACATCAATCTGCATTATTAAAGGTGCGGTATCTCATTTCAATTAGTGCATCTCAGTTTCACTGAAAGAATATATCAGCCTTGTAAAGCCTAGTAGGTTACTATAGCAAAATAACAAATCTAATTTAATCTAATGGCCTGTAATTTTAAAATGTCAAGGCTCCCTACATGTGTGTTTAAACTAGAATAACTGATGGTTGAAAGAACATCTGTATAAACAGAGTTATTGTTGCTGCAAAGATTCGTAAGAGAGTAATACAGTAATAAGGTTGCATTTAATACCGGTGTGAGTCCTAAGGGTATTGTTATCTCCTCATTGCACCTCCTAGCCTTGCCTCATTAATATGCTCTCTCTTCATTGTTGAGACTTGGTTCAATTAGGGATGGCTTTTCCAAAGACGTATATTCCTTAGAAACTTTGCCAGCTGATAAGAATGCTTCCTTTATGGTTGTATGGTAATAATAAGTCGTGTTTTTCTGTCCCCTATGGTCAGCGCTTGACTTTGCTGTTCCCTCTAGATGTGTATAGGCTAAAACCCATGAACTTCTCATCAGTCTGCTACTTTTCTCCTGTATACATATTCCCTTTGAGAATTCTCTTGTTAAGGAGAAATTTGTCAGCCAGAGCTGTTTGTTGGGTGTGGGGGTTATTTTCTTTTCTCCTTCTAGCAGAACACTTACCTCCGTTAGATTTCCGTATTGAAGGTGGCAGTTTTGGGTTGGTAGCAATGGGATTGTTTCTTGGAGAAGTGGTGGGGCCAGGTCTATTTCTAAGTAATTCTGGGTATGTCACATCATACAGCAGAATGGGCACGCCACTTCTGCACCACCGTCTCTGTGAAAGAGTATGAGGGGTATAAAACCAGGAAAGTGACTCAGGCAAATAAACTTCATGTGACTGTCTTGTGCCAGGAGTCTGGACACAAGGTTTCTTTAGGGTATCTATCCTTCCTGCGGATGAAGTGCGAGAAAGCTGAGGCTTATGGCTCCCATTGCAAAAATATAACTTCAAAGGAGGTGAAGGTAGTTAATTGACAAAATCTTGTGTACTTTGTGAAGGGACTTGATTGGAAAAATCTGTTGTGGGGGTCTGGAACTTGAGGAACACACAAGTTTGTTTATATGACCTTCAAAATGTAGAATGACACTAAGTGGAGTGCCCTGACTTGGAGGAACACCAGAGATAAAGCTCTTTTGATGAAAAGTATTGATTAAGCTAACTGATTCACAGATTATAGGAGTAACCTGTGTCCCACAGGAATGTTTCTATTTCCAAATATGTGTAGACATCTACTTTTCCTTTGCTTTGAAGCTGATTTTAAGATCCTTGAGTAGGGACTCTAGTTCCGCTGGACATTGGTACAGTTCCTAGAATGGTGGTGCCTCTAGCCAGACTGGGACCTTCGGGTGCCACTGCAGTCTTGCCGTTACTTGGATAGGAATGGATCAAATCCAACATTTTCTCCAGTGAGCAGTTCCAGAGAAGTCAGTCCAGCTGCCTATGACAGTATTTGAATACAACCATTTAAGTGTAGAATGATGCATTAAGCTTTAAGACTGCATGGTTTTATTAATCAAATATTGTAGGAAAGTTGTTGAATTAGCCTACAAGCAGTGCCTACAGTTCAAATTTCTCAGTGTTTAGCCTTTCTTTCTTTTTTTCTTTTTTTTCTTTCTGCTGGAAGAGTGTCTTACCTATATACTTTACATAATGTATTAGGAATGAATTTATTAAAGTGAGCAAGTGTATTATCAGACTAGAAGAAACCTATGTGAATGGCTTCCACAAGTTGTCTGATTTGTGGACAGCTGAAGTTAGGCCAGATGAATCTTTCCCACAGTGTCTGTAGGGCAACCATGAAGAGTCAAAAGGTGTGTGGCTGGCTTCTGGTCCTAGATGGGTGTGAATGCAGAATAACTTTACTGTGGTTATAGTGACTGGACTTGGAGGTGAATTCTTCACTGCTATCTCTACATCTCCTCCTGGGCAGTGTTTAGGGACTGCAGACAGGGCAGATGGGATGCTCTTCATTCTGTCTAAGTTAGTCATTCAGTGGAATGGAAACCAAATTGATTTAAAGAGGGTAGAAGAACCCGCCCAAACTCTCTGACCCTGTCAGACTACCACCTTCTAGAAATTTTTTCCTCTCCCAGTTGCCTGGCAGCCAACCTCCTGTCCTGTACGCGTAGACCCGATTCCCTTGTCATGGGATCTGTTTAAGCCATGTTACAAGTAGTGCTTGGCACGGGGGTGAGAATAAGCAGAACAGCAATACTATTGATAAAGGGATAATGTCAGGAAATGCAGGACTGAGCTGTTAATTGTCTTAAAACTGAATTAATTTCTCCTTTAAGTACTAAAATTTTAAAATAGGTAAAAGATCTGCCCTTACCACCAGCGTCTGGAATGCCATTACGCAATTGGTGGTGAAGATCAGTTAACGCAGCTATGTAACCTCATTGCACTTGTTCTGCTAGTGTTAACTACATTTTTAAAAATTATTATTTTTTTAAGGAAAGTAGTAGTCCTCTAGAAAGGAAGGTGGAATCTTTTCCCAAGTATGGAGGATAAATAGCAGATGGATGCAGCAGAATTGTTTTCTAGCTTCTAAAATGTGTGGGCCGATCTGGGAAGTGTTGTTCTACAACAGGTTATGAAAACTGTATTACTTTTTGTTTGGAAACGCGACCAGTCTAGAAGCTTTTCATCCATACGCTTTTGCGTATTGGTTCTCTGCAGGCATCCCAACAAGAACAGTTTTGGAACAATGTTACAGAAAAAGCAAGATTTATAGGGGTGAAAGTGTCATTTAAAAGGGCAGCTGCATAGGGGGGAAGGTATGAACATTTTGGCATGCAGACCCTGAAGATCTAAGCTTTCCCTCCGTCTCCTTCCAATATATAATTTAAAGAAGAAAGTGCTGTTTTTCCTTGCCCCGCTCAGTCCCTTAGATCACAATGACTACAATGGCTACTACGGCACCAATAACATAACATCAAAATTGATAGCTGAGACTTCTCCCAGCTATGTTAATCGCTGTCTCAGGTGAAAGGGCTGCAGTGCGTGTCCTCGAGACAGCCTTGAAGAATGTGAAGAACTATAACACACCCCAGCATAAAATGAAAAAAACCCTGCCTATTGCTGCCTTTTATTTTATAAACGGAATAAATGTACTCCCTGTACCTGGGAGAGGGTGGGGAGTGACTGCTGGGGCAGCAGCTCCGCTGGAAAGGACCTGGGGGACCTGCGGGACGACGGGCTCGGCACGAGTCTGCCGTGTCCTGGCAGCAGGAGAGGTTAGCCCTGGGTGGTTACTCTGGAGCAGGTGGATTGAGGGACATGGTTGGTCCCTTCTGCTTGGCACTTGCTGGGCCGCACCTGGAATACTGCATCCAGTTTTGGGGCCCGAGTGCGGGAGGGGTGTTGGTAAGCTGGAGGGAGCTGAGCAGAGAGCCCCCAGGCTGGCTGGGGCTGGAGGGCTTGCCCGGAGAGACAGGCTGATGGAGCCGGGCCTCTTCGGGAGAGGTGGCTTTGTGGGGACACGGCAGCAGCCTCCCAGCACCTGTGGGCAGGTTTTTGAGAAGACAGAGCCAGGCACTTCACAGAGGTATGTGGCAGGAGGGTGAGGTACTGGTCATAAACTAAAATAGGGACAGTTATGACTTGGCATAAGGAGGAGTTTCTTCACCACAAGGCCGGTTGAGCGTTGATGCAGGTTGCCCGGAGAGGCTGGGAGATCGCCATCCCTGGAGATTTCATGCCCAACTGGGCAAAGTTGGAAACAGCCTGGTCAGACCTGAGACCTGCCCTTGCATGGAGCAGGAGGTTGGACTAGAGGCCCTCCGAGGTCCCTACCAACCTGAATTACTCTGTGCATCTATGACTTCTTGATAGTGGGTGAGTGAACATCACTTAATTTTATTTTTAATGCTACTTTATTGGTTGCCTATATTATCGTAGTGCTTAAGAGCCTGTTCACATGAACAAGATCCTTCTCTATACAAAAGCAAAACTCCTATCGCTTATGGCAGGTATTTTCAGGGTATGCGACTGAGTTTCCTTTGTAGAAACTCCTCAAGGCAGTGTAAAATGTGTTTGGCTTCCAATCTAACTATTTTTGCTAAACCTGTTTCATTTTAGAAAACTGTAAATACAAGTGCTTGGTGGCTTTTTTTTTTTTTGTTATTTAATTCATTGTGCACTGCTGTAATTGACCAATAAGGAATTAAAATTATTTCCCTTGCTTTTCAGATCTTGAGAAGATGATGTGCAAGCTTAATTCTTGAGAATTCAGATGCTAAATCCTTAAGAAGTTTTTTGTTTGTGGTATTAGTTGGTTACAAGAATCCTCTACCTTGATAGTCACTCTGCTCAGTTCTAGTATAACTTGCTACTGTTAACTAGGTTTTTTTTATTGTATGTGTGTATATATAATGATTACTGCTAGTAATCCCTACCTTAGCAGAATGGCTAGCTTAACAACAGAGTTAATAATAGAACTTGCATCTGATGTTAAAATTGACTTAAAATAGTCTAGTGACTTCTTGGTTGGTGAGGAAAGGAGAAAATCTGCTTCATTTGCCCATTTGAAGAGAAACCCTATTTTGCTGGTTTCTGCTGTTTTGAGGTCTCATGCCTAGTATCAAAGACAGCTTGATTTTGAAACCAACTTTGACAAGCTAAGATTTTGAAAAATACTACTGCTGTGGCTTCTTGGCTCCGGCATCATCGTCAGTGATTCACAGAGCACTTCGCAGGCTAAGGAGCAGTGTGGTGGAGGCAGGGGAAGCAATTCTTTAATTCTGCTTTGTACGGCTGAATGAGTAAGGTAAGAGGGAAATGCTCTTCATTAATCTCTCCTTCACAGAATTTTCTCCACTATGCTCGTTCATGCTGGAAATAAGACAGGGATTTTTGCACTATGTGATCCCACAGTGAGTTTCAGGAACACCATGAAGGGAAAAATTCAATGTGATGTCTTTTCCCTATATTATTCCAACCTCCAAAATCTCCTTACCTCCATCTGACCTTTCCATGGGCTTCAGAAGAATCCTAGCCCTCCTGTTATCTACAAGCTATAGGGAAAGTGGCTGCACGTACTCTATGTAGTGCAAAAAGCAGGAGTCCTCATCCTGAGACTGTAAATACATTCCCTATTGTTTCCTTTCCTGTAGGCGTTGGTAGATCTCGGTACAGAATTGCAATTGTGAGCAATCAAGTCTCTGGCTGGATTACAGTATCATTTAAAAGATAAATTAGGCGGTTACCTGCCTTCTGTTTCTCAGATCATACATTGCTGTGATTCAGATTTTTCTCACCAACAGTGAGGAGCTGAAATCTGTAAAAAGATTAATATACAAGAGTTCCCAAAATTTACTTTAGATCTGATACATTCAGCAAAAGTGCAGGTCAAGGGCTTTAACATACGGTATGGATAATGCCTGATAGCACTGCATCATGTGAAGCCCCATACACAGGATAGGACTCTTGGAAGGAGTTGTGAACTGAAGATGAAGAAAAGTGTATCTTCCAGTATTGGAACTTTTCATTTCCAGAGTAGCAGAAAAAAGCTCCAAGTGACCTTTCCACTAAAACCAGAAGGCCAAGAAACTCCGATGAATTTGTACTTCAGGAGCAGGCCGCAGACTGGCACAAATACTTGTAACCTTTGCTCCGACTTGAGAAGCACAGTCTTGCTTTTGCGTAAGCAGAGGCTGATGCCCATAAATAACTGATTTCAAGGGGGAGCAGAATGGTTGCATGGCTACAGAGGACAGGGGGCTGAGGTTAAAATCTCTTTGTGGTGCTTTGCTTTGCAAGCATTGCTTTCCATGGAATGCCCAGAGCTACGTTATGCTGTTGTATCACAGCAGAAGATTGGCTCCGGTGGAATTTAGAGATCTTCCTACAACATCTTAAAACAAGTGTAACCCCCAAATCCAAACCTATCACTTCAGCGTTCAATAGCATATAAATATTATAATAAATTGTGGAAGTCATAATGATTTAATTTCTTGACTATGTCATGCGTGTTTTATACCTGACGTGGGTGTATTGGGTACTCCCCTCCGTCTCCCCCGAAAACAAACTCTGAAAACCCTTCATCCAAATGCCTACTTTACTAATCTAGAAAATTCTTAAATAAGAGATTTTTCTTCAGTCTGCTGTCAGAGAAAGGAAGCCTCAGTGTCTGAGGAAAAGCACTGAAGTCTTCCCCCCTTTTTTTGCATAATTATTTGTTTTAAGTATTATTAACTGCTTGCCTTTGTTAACAATTTTTCTTACATTTTCCAATTTTTTTTCCAATTTAAAAAGGAGCCACGGTGTGTTAGCTAAAGCCTGCTAAAGCCTGGCAGTGAGCATTTTCTGACTGGGTTTGGGGAAGGGGAGGGAGGAATGAGGAGAGGCAGAAGTGACCGCCTCATCTCTGTCAGGCCAGCGTGGGCAGGGATGCCCAGTGTGCCAGGGCATTCAGCACCGAATCCCTTGGCTGTGTTTCCATGCGATTGTTGTGATTCACTTCAGTGGGCTAACTTGCATGTATTGTTGCAACAAAAACAACTCTGGAAATGTTCTTTCAGTCCAGAAGCGTAACTGTAAATATGTAATCTAAACAGAAAAAAAATGACAGCAACTTTTAAGTGTTTTTTCTGTTTATCGTTTTCCTGATTCTGATGAATTGGCTTTTTAAAGTTGTGGTTTGGGAAAAGGGAAGTCCTGATTTGGGAGCATGCATGTGTGGTGTCTGTCTTCTGCCAGTGTTTGGATCAATTAAAGATAGCCAAGAAAAGAAACTGTTTTCCAGAAAAAAGCATGCTGGCAAGAAAAAGGAGGTGTCAGAATCGGTGAGTCATAAAGGTGACTCTCCTGAATTGAAAGAAATTATATAAAAGCTTAGCCTAACATCCTACCCCTCCCAAAACCAATTTTTATTTCGACAAGGGGGCCTTCAGTTTTGGAATAACATGAAAAAACTCATAAATCAACAAAGTTCAAGCGACTCAAATGATCCTTTATTAGAAACAGCTTGCCTTTTCTAAAGAGAAGCAAAAATACCCTCAAAACATTTTAATTATGAACATGCAGATCTTCAATCTTGCTGGGGCCTTATTTTCTCCTTCCCTCAGATCAGTGCCTCTCCACCCATGCCGCTCCTCTGCCGAGGGTGCTGGCCCGATGGGTGCTTTCTGTCAAGATGGGTGCTTCTGCCTGCTGGAGGTACAGGCTGTCGGCAATGGTATGTTTTTCCCTCCGGACAGCCCAGGCACGCGGCCACTTCTGAAAGTGGAGGTGGTGGCTGTTGTGTTGCAGTTCCTGGCATCCAGAGCCTCTTAGATTGGCACAGCGCAGCTGAGAGCTCAGATATTCCCTGTGAGGAGATGAGCGTAAAGGGAGCAGGGTGTTAAAAATAAAGCTGGTGAAGCTGCAGAGTAATTTCACCTCCCTTGCTTATCTTTCAATGATTATTTTCTCCCGGGAAGCAGTCCCCAGTTAGATTTGCAGAGGTTCACTTGGTATGGGTGCTCTTCAAAGACAAACATCAAACTGGATTTATTCCAGCCTCACATATGAAGGATGCACTGCAGCTGGTGCTAGAGCCTTCTCAGAGTATCCTAAACAAAAAGATCCATACTTTCACTTAAAAACGCATCTCAGTAACAAATGCTTTGCTACTTCATTTGTTTCCCTCATTTTGCTTCTTGTGAGTAGCTTCAGGGGAGAAAGTAAGAAAAGGTGTTGTAGATAGCTGTGCGATAACTTGATGAAAATTCACAGGGGTAGCTCTGAGGTGACATTCCAGTAAGATTTAATAGAAAATTTGTCTACCAGTGCTTGTGGGATTTTATCCATTAATTTCCATTCATTGTAGTTTGGTAGTGTCTCTGATGTAGCACTGCTGAATAATAGTTTTAATTCTTTAATTCTTATTTTTGGATTTCAACCAAGACTCTTGAGCGCACATTCTGGTTGTAGGCAGATCTGGTATTTGTGGTTTTTCCACCCCCCTCAATATTTGTTAGTTTTTCAGTGCAGCGCTTAATTCTCCAGTGCCATACTGGGTTTTCTTTTTCATTTTAGAATTGTGTGGAGAAAACTTGCATTTCAGCTTCCCACATTAAGGGCCTTGAAATCAATAGATCAAAGCCAGAGCAGGCTTCTTGGAAGTGGTGCAATCTCAAACTGTGTTGAAAGCTTTTGTCTTCTGCCTTTTTCCTGTCTCTTGGTATCTCCCAAGAGAAGGAAGAGTGTAAGGGGGATCTCTGTGTAGGGAAAGGGGAGTATCCCGTCACTGTGTGCTTGGGGTGCAGGGCTACGTGACTAGGAGGAGCTGACTTCCAGAAGTAGCAGTGGTGGCAGCCTTTTTACAGGATGGGGAGCTCCAGTATGAAGCATCAAAGTGACAGTTCCCTGCAGCTCGAAGTGGGCTCCAGTACTCCCAGTAAATAGGTGCTGTTGGAAAAAGTGCTGGTGGAGAAGAGGCTGTCAGTGTTAGCTATGGGCAGTGAACATTTTCCAGTGTGCGCAATCTCAACCAGGTTGAAGTTTTCTTTTAGGATTGGGAGGAAAAGCTAGGGGTCTCATACACCAAAAGGTGTGGAGAGAGCAAAACTTAAGCTCCTATTTTTGTATTTGGTGGGGAGGAGGAGCGCTTTAGACTTAAAACTGCAACTGCATGCAAGGTGTGAGTGGTTGGTGAAGCAGGTGTGATAGAGTCAACAAGGTTGAGATGCCTGCGCATGTCAAAAACTCCTGCTGGTACTCTGTGTTTACTTTGAGGAGAAGCTTTCATTTCTTCAACAAAAAGCAAGTTGGAAAAATGGCTCTCCTACAATGTAGGAAGCTTCTGGCAAGGCGAGAAGGTCACTCCAACTGTGTACACTCATATACCGTGTTGTCCAGAGGTGTATAGCAGATTTCCTTAGGACAATGGCATGAGACGGAAGGACCTGCTGTCTGACAATTCCTCCACAACCAATTGCGTTTATGGATTGCCATGGAAGTGTCTTATAAATGGCTGAGCTCGAAGCAGTATTTGTTGGCCTGTGCACTTGTTCTGCTCCTCAGAGCTGTGATTTCTTCCTGTCAGAAGTCTAATGAGGCTGTTGGAGGGAAAGAGTGCATTTGGGAATTTCTAGAGTGTGGTAACTATGGCTCTTTCACTCCCAGTGCAGTGACGGATTATTTGGACTAATACAACTAGGAGAATTATGACTTTGTTCTTGCTAATAAATCAGAGTGCCTCTTTCTTGCTCATCAGCAACCCATCTGATTTCAAATCTGACTTTTGATTGACTAGAGGGCTCTGGGCCATTTTACTTGCTGTTTGTGTGGAAGGTTGGGGGATTTTGTTGTCTGTAAATGGCTGCCCAGTAACCCATCTGTTAATGCAGAGCAGTATAGGTGGCAAACAGCACTCACTTGATGCATCTGTCACATGTACGCTGCCAGCTGTCTGTATCCTGCATGCCCTAAGAGCTTTAAATATCCTTACGTAGGAGAACGGCTATTGCAAGCTCACTTGAATAATTTGTGGTTGGTCATCCATCCTCCTTGTATCTTCATATCTTCTGGTGCATATAGCTTCAAGGTTTTTTCTTCCAAACTTGTTCCTGGGTTTCTGAATGGGCCCTTCTTTTTAGTGCTATTTTGAAGGACTGCTAAAGCTGCATTGCCACTTCAAGCACCATCGTAGGAACCAAGAGTGTATTTCTTAGGTAAGAAATGCGGTATCTCATTTCCTGTACTGCATGTTGGAGCTTAACCAAGTAGGTAAGGTCGTGGCTCAGAGCAACTGCTACGCCTTGAGCTTCTGATGAATGATCTTATCCTGTCTTACCATTTGGACAAGCCAGTCCAAATATGATGCAGAGAAAAAAAGTTTAAGAAATTCAGTTGAGAGAAGGGAAGAGATGAGGAGGAGCAGAGTCTGGACAAAGAGCATCAAGAGAACGCAACCTGTAACAGATAGGCACTTCAGAGGATATAAGCTAGATCAGGCATTTCCAATCCACTGTAAAATCCTTTTATTTTTCTGGGGAGTCCTGGTTGGAGTCAGGATCATGATGCAGGGGAGATGCAGCTCTTTCTACTGGAAATACAGGATAGCAATTCTCTCTTCAGTAAGCTGCTTGGTGGAGCCTAATAGAGCTCCTCTGGTACCCAGTTTCTGTGAAGTTGTTTCTTTTCTTAACAGTTACTCTGTGCCAGCATTTAGTATCCCTTTTGATCTCAGTGGAAAGTGAGAAGCATTGGGTACAGACAGGTACTGACTTGCCTCATCTTCTCTTTGGAAGAGACTTGGATAACTCTTAAATTCATTCCAGAGTTACACTGCTGTGTTTCTGAAGAGAACAGTTGCTTCTTTCCTTTGCTGCTTCTGTCTTCCTCCTTCATACTCCCATTTTTAAGGTAGAAGGTGGTGGTGGTGGTGGCAGATGTTAGTTAAACTGTGGTGTCGGCTCCTGCTCGTTGCTTTGAGGCTGGGCTGAACACACTGCTTTCCAGCTCTACGCAGTTGTTCTTCTGGTCAACTTGAACAACATTTCATCCTGACAGCTGTTTTGCTGACATTATTCCCAGTTAGTTATTAATTGGGATTAAGGGCTTTCGGCAGCCAGAAGTCTTCGCCGGGAGTGTGCTGTCATCTGGCAGACCCATTAAACCAACAATTCTATAGTGCTTAAAATTTTTAATTTGCCCTGCATCTTTCATATTTAGAGTTCCAACTTAATTGTCCCATGGGCAAAGAGTAAAGACTTGCCATAAATACTCTCCTTTTTCTACCTTTTCCCCTCCCCTGCAATATTTTTCAAGCCAAAACCTTAAAAGCCAGGCTTTGTTCAGCTTTTCTTGTTCTTGGGGCACCACAGATACCATGTATGTGCTTGGGGCTCTGTATACAACTGTTCCCTGAACACTTAGTGAAGTCTGTAAGCAAGAAGAAGGTCTCTCTCAGCATGTATTTGTATTGTTCACTCCCTGAAGATGATTATTGCAGTTTCCAAATTTGGTCATATGGGTAGCACGGTCTTGGGAAGAGAGTTCTTGTAATGGTGGTGATGATTGCACTGGTGCCAGTGCCTTCTGCCATGCTGAGGGTGCAGGTGATATCCCTCCAACCTGGCGTCCTCCCCTCTCGTGGAGGTGGCAACAGTGGTTCTTGTCAGCCCAGTTGGGCTGGGGGTAGCTAGAGGAGAGTACTCTGTGTTTTGGGGACACTTGGTGCTTGAATGGCCATTCTTCTCACTTCTCTGCTGCTTGGCAGTCACCTGGAAGTAACTTGGTCTTATGGTTTGGGAGCTCCAGTTTTAAGCTAATGTGTGAGCGGTGGTCCTGTAATTAAATTCAAGAATCAGTTCTATTTTGGATCTGTAGCTTAGTTTGTCCTGGCACTGGTCCAGGCTGGATGGAGAGGCTTTGTTTCCTTATGCAGGTTGTTTTGCTGCTGATAAGCAGGTAAAAGGAAGAACTCCGATTGGGGTGCATGCTCTCGCCACATCTGTTTCTTTTCTAATACGTTTCTCACTGGCCTTGGATCTCTTGCATGATGAAGAGAATGTTAAGCATATGTATTGGTCTCTCATGGTCTGCATCTGACTTCAGCTCCAGTGACACCTATTCACACATTGTGTCTGTAATGTTCTGTGCAATTCTAGAAAGAATTGTGATAACCCCTTAATTTTTATCATACTAATACCCTTTCCCTAGGCTCATCAATTTGTTCTGATTTATCCTGCTGCCGGAGTGCACTGAATGAATTTGATATGCTTCTGGTGAGTAGTTCTCTCATGGGCTAACCATGGGTATGAAAGGAGGAAAACAAAGGTGGTTTTCATTATTAGGAAGAACAAAGCCATGAATAAAAGGGTAAAAGAACTGATGTCCCTTTCAACAGGAGATAAATTTCCAATACTCTGTTCAGCTGATGTGTGTTGTATTTTTAGACTTAACTGACTTTGATTTAAGGCACTACTAATTTCAAATACCAGTCCATTTTATATTTGGAAAATATTTGGAAAAGCAGGTGTGTGTTCATGAGCATGATCTGGTACAACAGAATTCTGTCTCTGGAAGGACAGAATAATGTTAAACCCTATTAAAAAAAAATCCTGCTACCATGACTGTAATCAAAAGATTAATCTTCTTGAAAATGAAGGCTATAAAAACTGACTTGCTTACTTAAGTGTCATCAGAAAGACTTACTAGGTAAGTACAGAGAAATGGATTTTTTTTTTCTTAAATGGGAGACTCAGTGTACATGTCCAGCTTTCTCTCAAAGACCAAGGAATTTTGATCCCATGCCTTTTGTTTGTACTGTCTTGTACTTGGCTATCCCAAGGATAGATCTAGGGCAACATCGCAGACCAAGCAGATGATCCAGCTAAGCTTGGTGGAAGCAGGAGTGGAACATGGCTTTCTGGGCCTCTGTTTTTTGCAATTAAAGTAAAAACTGCCAACCTTGCCCTACAAACCCAAAGCACATCAGCATCCAAAAGCCCACCACTTTGCTTCCATTTTCATTTAAATTATAGTTTTATAAAGTAGCCTACGGAGATTCCTACGTAATATGTCTATTACCAGTATTGCATGGAGTTTGACAACCTTTGACAGTGGTCCAGGCTGGAGTCCAGATTCTAGCTCGAGATGAGCTCTTTCATTATTTAGACCCTGATTGGGAGATTTCATAAGTGTGTGTCTTGACCACATTTTTTTGCATTTCCATCGTTGGTGATGGCTTCTTATTTCCTTATTGAGTCCAGGCATCCACTAGCTTTGTTTTCTAGCACTCTGATTTTAGGGTAAGTTTTCTAACTTTAGATAGAGTGACTCCTTCTGGTTTCTTGATGGTTGTTGTTGTTACCATAAGATTACGTACTTAAACTTTTACAGGAGACTTATAATTTTGCCTTAGAAATTTAGTGTACTAAGACTAACTTGGCTGTAGGTCAGTTTGCTCTCTTTTGTTATGGCTTTAAGTTAGGTTAACAAAAGTAAATTCCATAACCCAAAGGATAAACAACCAGCTGTTTGCTATGCAAAAAGAATTTATTTGCGTTTTTAGGTACATTGGTTTTTTTTTTTGATCTGTTATAATGATTTCTAATACCACACAGATCAGTTGGTATAATATTGCAGAGAGCTGAGAAAGGCTCAGTGTATTCTTCCCTATTCTTCTGACTTTGTACACCAGTAGGGCTTTCATGTATACAGCACCAGAAAATCCAGCTTCATGCCTTCTTACAAGCTCTGCTGTTCATGAAGACAAGTGAATACTAATGCAAATGGTAGTTTCCTATATATATAGAGTATCTCTGCTATGCATGGACTACTGCTGGAGTTTTAGCCCCCACTAAAGCCCAACCAAGCTATTTGACTTCAGGACAGCATAAGAAAGCTTCTTCCATTGGACTTCCTAATTTTTTTTCTTACTGTTTTTCATTTGAGCATATACTTTGTCTGACCATTCAGTCTTTTGGCACTTCATCTCCTGGCCTATGCTTGCAGCATTTGTTAGACTGACTTGCGTGTACAAACTTTAAACGTTCCATTACCAAGAGGTGTGCTGTATTTTCTCTGGGGAAATAGATAGGTTTTTACTTTACTTATACAGTGCCCAGCATCCTAGAACCTGACCTCGCTGAAGATTGCTGAATACAAGTGAAATAAGACTTATCCGAATAATTACATGTGTTAGTTTCTGTCTTCAGTCTTGAAGAACGTGATGAAATTTGCAAGGTCAAGCCTGCTAAAATAATACAATAGTGTTGTCTCTGCAAGCTCAATTCTCCATCATGGGCATGCATATTAAATACGTGGTCACTGCTGTGTTTCTTCTGAGTATCTCTTTAGTGCGCGGAATGAATAGCACAGCTCTTAACGAACAGCTATTCAGTGTTTCACTTCCTCCTTGCTGTTCATCATGCAGTTCTATGCCATGTTTATTATATCTGGTTTATGATTCAAACCAAATCCCAAGGACAGAATTACTTTCTCAGACTTTTGTGGTGCTCATCACGACAGTATCTTTGCAAAAAAGTTCTTTGCAAACACGAATCTTATTTCATGCTATTACTGTAAGTACCAGGACTGTGGTACGGAGAAAAGAGATTCCAGACTGTATGCTAATCTGAGACTTTTAAGACCTTGTATTCTTTGCTGTGTACTTAGCATTCTGTAGCATTATAGAGGCACAGCTATGGCTCTCTTCCATGTGCTGGGATGCCAGGCTCTCATAGCAAATGAGCAACGTGTGACTAGTAATCAGCTATCAAAAGCTTCATATAAATGACTTGACTAGTAACACAACCGAGTACAGCGGCACAAGCCAGGAGGGTATTCAAATCTCAGAGCAAGCCATGTCACTGGCTGAAATATAAGATCATCTCTTCAGCTCCCTGCAATTCTTTCCTGCTTTTGCTGCCTACATACAAATTATAAAGGCAAGGCAATATCATTGTCCCTGCCTGAACTGTTTCTCTCTAAGGCTTTCCATCTCAGTCTCCTGTGATATGAGCGACCTAATGGATTTTTCTTGTTTTAATACCAGTTCTTTGTTCTTTATCATTCTCGGGCAGTTTCCTTTTCTCCTGTCTTCTCATTTCCTTTGCTCTCATACCTCACTGGACCGTGTGCTTTAAAGTTGGCACCAGCCTAAATGAGAGAGCAGTGTGGGTGCTGTTGAGTCACAAGATTGGGGACTGTGTGCCACCCTTACCTGTTCTAACAGGAAAGAAGCAGGGCTGAAATGCCCTTAGCTAGGAAACTTTTTTTTTTAATCGTACCAGGATACAGTCCTAGTGTTTTATTTCCCTTGCTAACAGGTAATAAACTGCTGTAATTATTAGTACTCTTCTGACTAGCATTGCAGACCACCTGTCTTCACCTCCCTGGATAAAGCTGATCGAAAACCTTGTGCAGCATGAATTTTCTGGCTTACTATACACATTTCAACTGGAATATAACATTTTTCATGCTTATGATCACTTTTTGGAAATAAGTCATGATGAATTAGGAGTCCATACATTAGGAGTTTTGAAGCGACCTGTGGTAGGAGAGAGGGCTGGGCAGGCTAGTCAGCAACATCTGTCCTGTTGTGTGGAGTCGTCTGTTCCTTGGTATTCAGGTTGTCTGAATTCCTTGGCTGAAAATTCAGCATGTGAAGGTTAATAGATCAAAATTTGTCTGTCATAAAGGCTGTGGAAGCTTACTCTGTCAGTTTGTCTTGGTAGTGGATCTGCTTGCTGTCACTATTCTAAATCTGCTTTATCTCATTAACATCTTCACTAACTTCTCTAATTAGAATGAAAAGTCAAACTGAAATGATTAATTTAATACCTACTATGCTCATTAATTTTTTTGGTATACTGTACAATAGTATTCATTTGGAACTCTCTAAAATCTAAAATGTCTTGTGGCAGATTTGAAGTAGGGACCTTTTTTTAGTTTTAAAATCTACAAGTTTCACTGTCCTCTTTTGACCAAACTACAAGGTGTAAAAACTGCCTACGGCTGTTAGGTACATTTAACAAGAATAGATGCATGTCATTTTTTGTAATGGTGGAAGGAGAAACTAAAGAATTTCTCTGTAATAAAGGATCCATGATAAATTTGACCAGGAACCATAATAAATTTGACTTCATCTCAGTAATCAATAAATCAGTTCAGTGTTACGGAAGTAGGATGACTTAGAGTCCAAGTGGTATGTCTGGTGTGACCCACAACACAACAATGTTTTGAACTTAAAGTGTGCTAAATGTTTGCAGGTAGTGGGCATTCAACAAAACAAAGGATTCTTAAGGGAATATTGTGTGGGACCTGGGACCAACCTAAACCAGTATAGTTGGCTTTTTTACTTCTTTGTCCCCATAGTCCTTTGGGCATGTACAGGTCAATGCAGTTGGAGGGACAGCACTGCCTCAATGTATAACCCTTCAGTTGTAAAATATGCCAAGTATTTTTGAGGCAGACTGTTGATAAACTCAGGTCCTACTAGCTGGTGATTCTTTGTGGTACCAGGAGGCCTAAAGAGAAGGTGCATGTCAAGTGTGCACACAGGCACGCCAACCATGCACTTAAGGCAATGTCATGTTTCCCTGCAGCTAATTCTTGGAAGGCTGTGGGGACAGCAAAGTGATACTATCACATTCAGGTAGGAGGTAATTTCTGGCTCATCTCAGAGAATCGCTCTTGCCTTGGAGACCCTTCAGGTTTTAAAAAAATTTTGGCTGTTTCCAAAGTACATGGTGACCCTTTAAATGTTATCATAGAATCTTGGGTTTTGTATCTGCTTTTGTGCTGCAACTGTAACATGAGCTGTCTTCAGTAAAAGCTTCAGGGAATCAGAAAACTATATATTTAAGTTAAGTCTAGTTTTAGGATGCCATTGTAAGACTTCTGTTACCAGCTTCGTAAGGTAAGTGTTGATCAGAAAGGAAACCTTATCTGTCTGGCTTTGAAGCTCAGGGTCTAGATCATATGAGTCTCCTTTGGTGGGTTGGCATGAAATCATCTCTCTGAACAATAGTTGCACTATGACAGTGGGCAGAAGTAGAGGGTAGGCTCACAAATGGGGACACAGGTAAGCAGAATAAAAGTTTTGGCTGGAACCCTGGGAAAATGCTTGCAGCTAGTGTCTCTTGTGGAAATGAGGAGAAACTTGAGATTTTAGCACAAGGTAGCTTTGTGCAGGTTTCTGCTGATGGCAAAAAGAACGTGAAGAGTTTCATGGCAGACACTTGATAACCAGGCACCAAGAAAAATACCTTTTGATGTTAAATCCTGTAGGTCCAGGTGGTCTCTGAAAAACTGAGAATACACCTTTTTTCCCAAAGTAGCTGACCTTGAAGTAAGCGGAGGTGCTGGCAGAATGAAGCTACCCAAAAGAGGATTTTTGAAGCTGGAGTGTGCCTGTTGCACTAACTTGATCCAGACATTATCTCGTGCGAGCTCTAGAAAAAGCCCCAAATACAGTAAAGAAGCTAGTTGTATCCTGCTGGCAAGAGTGTGGTCATTATATCTGGGGCTTGTTTGTTTTTCCCATTCTTTCCTATGTGTGAGCACCATCAGTCTCCCATCTCTGAAAATCAGACTTTCTATTCTGTAAAGGGTGGAAGAAGGCAGCTGGCTAACTCCCTCTGTGCTTTCTTGGATGCTCTTGCAGAAAGCCTTACAGAAGACAGGCAGAGTTTATCAGTCTCTATCTAGTTATCCTACTGCCCATAACCTCAACCCTCAGATTTTAGGGTATGTTTTTGTAGGCTTGTTAGTAGCTTTTTTCCTGTGATTTCTCTGACTAGGGTCTCACAGCATTTGCCTGAAAGTGTTACGACTCTTTTAAGTCCTGTTGTGGTCTTGTTTAATGTGGTATTAGAACAACATCAAGCATTTTGAGTAAAAGACTGTGCTTTATTGATATCTTCTACTGTATGGCCGTTCAGTTCGCCCATTAGATGTTACTGAGGACCCAATTTCTGAATACAAATATAAGTTGGGGAGGAAATAAACAAGCAGACAAATACACATGAAGAAGAGATTTGCAAAGTAACTCTTAGTCACAGATTTGAATAAACAAAGTTGATTCAAGATTTAGTCATGTCTTACCACGTCTTAAAGAGCTTGATGGTTTTTCTTCCAGTACTTAAGTAAACATGGTGCATGAAAATTCTAAAGCTAGAATTTTTCTTAATTGGTTTTGTCAAAAAGTAGATTATTGGCTCACATGAACTAAATATCTGAGCTTTATGTAAACTATTTTCTTGGCATATTAATTTTTGACTGGGGAAGGATGGTGCTGAAGCTTAAATTTATTCTGCAAATTCAGTTCCTGTGAGGTTTTTGTGACTGCCAGCATGAGGAGCATCACCATCTTTATTCAGGGGAAAATGTGTTTCACCATAACAATGTTATGACATACTCCGTTGAAGTTCCTTTTACAAATGTTCACATGCATTTATGAGTCAAAGCAGGATGACACACAGAGACTGAAGTAGGGTTTTGATTGTCAGTCTTCAGCTGGCTTTTATTCCATCTAGCCATATATACAGTGTTGAATATATGTAGGTAAAGGACACCTGACCTTTTCATCCCTCCCTGTTAGTGATTCAGTGAAGGGATTGAGGTTAGAGGAATGAAGACAGGGACCAGCTTCACACAGCCGGAGGCAGCTCATGCCACCTGCTCTAGGCTGGCCCCTAGCTCTAGCCAAAAGGCCACCTGTGTCAGAGGGCTGACCTCACAGGTGGACCTTGCTATGAGGTGAGGCTGTCTGAGCACAGCATCCTTTTCCATTGTGCTTGGCTGGCATGCTGGGAAATAGCTTGTTTGTGGATTTACTTTCTTAATTGCGAGGGTTTAACTCGCTAGAGCACAGATCTCCTCGTTGCTGAACCTGGGAACTTTGCTGTTGATGTGGGCACCTGCCAGATTTCTGACCTAACTCTCGCCTTTCCAAAGATCCCCAGGTGCTGTTGTTGCATGGCATGTTTAAGAGCCTCGATGCCTCAGTAAGGTTAAGGCTCTGCTGTTCACCGCTCTTCCACCCAAGCCACTGAGCCCCTGTGGCAGTATTTCCCCCTTATTTTTCTCCTGCTGTTATTTTCATGCTGTTGGTTTCTTGGCCTTGCAGCTGTGACCCCTGCGACTGTTCTTAGGCAGGTTCCCCTGGGAGGTAATTCTCCCTGGTGTGAGAGTGACCCCTCTTTCCCTCCTTTTCCTTATCTCTTGCTTTGTAGATTTTAGCTCATATTAGAGGAAGAACAAGACCTAGTGCGCAGCAAAGTAGACGAGTCATTTCAATACTTGATAAATATTATCCCATGGTACATATACATGGAATCTTAACAGCTAATCAGTATGAAACACTTGTACCTAATTGATATTCTCCAATCAGCCCTAATAGCATCATATATGGGAACAACTGTACTCCTCCAACATTCAGGTGCAAAATCTGCCTCTAGCTGGGCAGCTGTGCAGGTGAATGGGCATTGTCTCCAGCTGGACCTGGGAATGGGCCTTTTGAACTGGGAGGTCTGAAATGAGACAGAGTATCATTAGCCAGCTCCGCTGCCCAGAAAATGTTCTGTAATAAATGGTGACATGTGAGTGCCTTCACTGAAGTGCCTTGCCTGTCAGTTTGGTGACAGGACTCATCCAGCTGTATCACTGATGCAACGCAACAAGGAGCACTCCAGACAGGGAAGGCTGTATCAAGAGCACAGCTTGACTGATGCCTGTAGCCTTCTTTAAGCATGCCATTCCTTTTCTAAAACATACGCTGAAACCAAATATCCCTGACATGTCCAGCTGCTCCTGGAATTCCCTCCTCCTCTCTCTCCCCCCAGATCCTGATGCCCTCCCTCCTCTTCTGTCTTGCCCAAATGGTTTGCTGGCCTCAAAAAAGACTACTCCTAACCTGGTGTCAGCCACTCTTCCTGGCCATGAGACTTGCCATGTTTCTCCTCTGTTTTTAAGTGCTGCCCCCCCTCTGCCAGCAGAAGGGACGCCATGGAGATGGCTTGCTGTCTTAGGTACCTTTTTAGCCCAGCCAAGACCTGTTCTAGTGATGGTCTGACCCACTCAAATGCAGAGCAGGCACTGCAACAGCCTTTAGGCAGGGCTTTGTCAGGGAAAAAGTGTCAAATGGAAATGTAATAGATCAAAATACACCAGAATGTGGATTTAAGGTCTGATTTCATTGCAGCTGATGATTTCATTGCAGCTGATATATGGGTAGATTGTTACCACTGCCATAACTCCATCCATCAAGGAGGGAATATGGTGGACGCAACTATTGACCAAGCCTCTAGCTTTCTCAGGGGCAGTGGGCTCAAAGAAAGGGTGTATAAGTTTGTATTTTTTAAGTGTCATTGTGTTTAAGTTAAGCCAGAAAAACGGCGTGTCCTCTCTGCTCTCAGAGCTACGAGGGGAACGCCGTGCCGCGGTGGCTGTCTGGTTAAAAGCAGGGTGGCTGCTCTTAACCGTGCATCAGGCGATGCTTCCCCCCAGCCTCCCAGCGCCTGAGGTTAACCTCAGACCGCAGCTGCGGTGCTCAGCTCCAGTGCAGGACTTCCCGGCCGCTCTCGGGGCCAGAAATGGGCGCTCATGGTTTTCCTGTTTAGCTCAAAGATGAGAAAAAACTATCTGGCTGGAGAAAAAAAACAAACCCAGAACTAAAAGGACTGCAGGATGATGATTGATATACACAGATTTTAAGGAAAACGTAGTTTGTAAACTACAGCTTTGTCTTCACAAATATGTTCTTTCAGAGAAGCTAAATACAGGTCCATCCTTTTCTTCTGTACAACAGTCATTTAGAGGTGATATGTGTTCAGGGAATCAAATTGTGCAATGAAGTGAGCTCCTGTAATGGGCTCGGCAGATGCTCTGCAGGGTCAGAACATTTTGGAATTCTCGGGTTTGGTTTGTTCCCCCCCCCCTTCTTAATTTCCCTCTTCCCCTTCCCCACCCCCCTTTCTGGAAGCTGTGTTTCTGTGTGGCTTTTACAAGTTGTGTTTGCATGCGGCTTTTTATTTTATTTTTTTTTTCTTTCCCTTGTTTCATTTTTCCCCCTTTAAGGGGCAGTTATGAAACTCTTAGCATTTCTGGGTGTTCTTAGTTACAGTTGATGTGTCGTTCATTTTCATCACCAAATGGGAAAGAGGAGGGATATGTTAAGGCTCCTATAGCAATCTGTCTAAACCTACTGGAGAAAAAAAAACCAGCTTTGCTTGTCCTGGTTTTATTTTACCCATACATATTCAATCTCAGATTTCTTTTGATTGCCTGTTGCTTGCTGCCATGTGTATATATATATTCATTAAACTATCTCGGCAGTCCCAGGGAGGGCAGCTGAGGTAGTCCTGCCTTGTGCCAAGTCCAGCGGCGTGCTCTTGTTGTCATTGCTTACAGCTGCTGGGCTGAACTGTCTCCATTAGTTGTGGAATTAATCTGGTAGCAAAGGGCATTGTTTGTCTTTTGCCAGGGAGGTCTTCAAGATAGTTCAGGTCGGGAGCTTCTGACTCTATCATTTGTTGGGTGTGGGGTTTTTTTTTTTCTGTCCTCTATCCTTAAGCCTTTGCAACAAGTCCAAATGGCTTCTTCCTTTTGGACAAATTTAGGAACTGCTATCATGTAGCTTGTGGCATGCAGTAGAACCGGGAACAAATGTCTGTATAATGATATACTTGATACCATTTGATCTATGGAATGCCACACTCCATCCCCATCCCCCAATTTTTTCTCCGTTTCCCAGCCCCCTCACTCCTGTGGAGCTGCTTAGTAGTTTAAAATTCTGCCAGCTCTTAAGAACAACAAAATAATCCACATGTTGTACTGAAAAACTGAGATAATGAAAATTTTCTATTTGCAGAACATGACGCTAAAGCCTTTATTGAAAAAAAAACCAAAAACCAAACCAACTACTTCAAAAATTCAAAAAGCCTGGTTATAAATCAGGCTTTTGGAGTAAAGTGGCATTCTTAGTGGGCATGTGTGTTGAGTCTGTGATGCGAAAAACCACTATGAAACTGCAGTTACTTAAACCTTCCTGCACTGTGCTGGCTTGCGTTCTTGTGGAATGTTGAAAGCTTTCCTTGCTATGCAGTTTCTCCCTCCATGGCTGATGCTGTGATCCTTCTGCTTTCTAACTCTTGTTACTTAAGCAAGGGGGAAATGAAAGCTCTTGTTCACAGATCTACTGTCCAAATAATTCATTTTAGCAAGGGGTCTCCCTGTTTTTTGGTTTTGTGGTGGGCGTGGTTTTTTATTGTTTGTTTTTTTTTTTCCCCTTCCCCTTTTTCCTGGCTGTTCAATATTAGCAATGTATTGGAAGAGTGTTTCTAACTTACGGCCATAGGAAATACAGGTGTCAGCTGTCTCACAGAAGAGTTGTCACTGATTAATTTAGAAATCAGTAGTAGACTGATTTCAAAAGTGTGGTTTTCCCACTCAGCTTTACATGGCTTATTGATAAAGGGGTATTCCTAGCAACCAAATTGTACTGTATTTTTTTCAAACCATAATGTTAATGCATTTGCATTATTAATGAAGGTTGGATGGGCTTTGGGACAGCCCTGTTGCTGCTGAATTTTTTCCTTTTTGAAAGCTGAAGGCTGCTGGATTTATTAAACAGGTGTTACCTGGCAACCTTGCTCTTGGCACTGACTCCTGCTGTACAGGTCAGCATTGCAGCAGCGATCCAGCTCACGTGTGGCACCCGTAGGCAGTGCTGAGTCCCTGGCATTGCCAGTTGCCTTATGCCAATCACGGTGACTTCTATTCTGTATTACGGTGACCAAAGACATAGCAGTAAGCCAGCAGCAGTGGTTGCTTTTGAAAAGTAGGTGTGTGCTAACTCAAAGGAAGGTTTGACTCAGAGCAAAGACTGCTCACTAGTCTCCAAGGGAAGGAGACCCTGGGAACTCAATGGAAATTAACCATTCTTCTTCAGAGACATTTGCTCTGTGAAGTCCGGAGAGAGGACATGGTTTGAGAATGGATGTTCTGCAAATGGTTCATGCAAATCCTTCTGGATTGATTTTTTTTTTTTTTTAAATGCTTCTTCATGTTTCAATCTGGTCCTACCATGAATGGTCTCTTGCAGTGCACTGTTCAATCCCTTACTGGGGAAAGGGCAGCCAAACAATAAACAGTAGATTTATGTTTGGTCTCTGACTGTAAATTAAAACAATTCTTTTAAGTTGGAGTAGTGCTGAGGCTTGACTTTCCATAAGTCCTATCTCATCAGTATTTTGCCAGCATTTCTGGCCAGATGTAACACAATGGTTTAAATCCTCTGGAACAGAATTTGGAGGCCTTGTGTACTTGGGCACTTCACTTATTAGTGGCCGCTATGAAATGCCATCATCAAATTTATGCTGGTGTATTAGTTTTGCTCAGCCCTACAGGTCAGAGCACACATTGGCAGGAAGGGTCCCAGGTTTAGGGGACAGGAAATTACACTGGACAGGAAAAATGGCATTGCTGATAAAGGCGTGATTTCAGCGTAGGTCATGGTTTTCAAGCATCAGGATTGGAAAGGTAGCTTTTGGGTTGTGTTAAATGATGTTGTGATAAAGGACCTGGACAAGAATATCCCATTTAGACTAGTCAAGTGAAATGGCTTCTGTGCAGAGTTGATTTGAGTATTTTGTGTGAGAGCTTTTCAAGTGGTAAGTTAAAATTGCCCACTTCTTTTTCCTTACTATAAAATCACCCTATTTTACACACTTTTAAAATATTTGTAGTACAGTAAGTATATACGAATGTATAGATTCTTTGTTCCTGCTCCGTGTTTGTAGTATCAGTCATCATCTTCAAACAATAAACAGAAATAAAGGTCAAAGATATTATTTTTCTTTGTGCTATGTATTGTGCTTTGTGCTATGTGAATGTATTATGCTAAAGAAAACACCGTTTTATGGAAAAGAGTAACAGCTGCTTATCAGCAAGATAACATTTCTGTCTTAGATGATGTTATCATTTCTGAAGATAAACGACTGACTGTGTAAAGAGGTCAATATTAGGAATTATTCAGTTTTCAGCAGCTTTACAATGTTTTTCCTTCAGTATTTTAAGTGTTCTGTATGAAATTGTATCTGTGCATGATATTACAAAACATTTGGAAAAATTCAAAAGAAAACATAGTGGCAAATAACTAAACAATCATTTGACTTTAGAATTTCATATACACTGATGATTTGTGGTTGTTGTAGTTATTGTCCTAAAAGACTTATATGAGGCATGAAAATGTCTAGAGGAGGAGTGTTGTCCTGCCAGGAAAATTTTAATAATTAAAGCTATTTCACAAGAGCAAATGACTGAGGAAATGTTTGTATGAAGATTGTTTTGTGCCTGTGGAATTCTAGTAGCTTTGAAAATGTCTACTATTCCTTACTTGGTTTCATTTATAAATTCCCTCCCAGGTAGTTTATGGTTGGGGGGTTTGACCTGGCATAGAAGCTCTCCATGAGGAACTGCAAATGTGCAAAGATTTGGCTATGCTAAACAGGCAGTTAATATAAGTAACAACTAGCTAAGATATGCATAGATATCCATAGATACAGGGTACTGGTTTTGTAGAATCCCATTGTTTGTCTTTTAAAACTCTTTTTTCCAAAAACAATATTTAAAATACCACTTTTATATGTTGTTTAAACCCTCTTTCAGACCCGTGGGTGCAGCTTCAAAACCAGAACTGGGGCAGAAATGCAAAGGTGTGTTAAGTGTATGTAGAGCTAGGAGAACTCTCTGACCCTCTACTCATTACAAAATTACTTTGTGTAGACACTGTTAAGGAGGAGTCCTCTCTTTTGTATGACTTATAAAGAAATGAAACTGGCTGTGTCTTTCAGTTAATCTACCCAGACTCTTTTGTAAGAATTGTAGATAGGATGCTCTCACGACCAACGTTCTTACGGGACTGAAGTTTAAGACAGTCTCCAACTTGCAGGTTGCTTGTGATCAAAATAGTTACTTCTTCTGCAGTCTAGCGTTAAAGGCAGCATTTATAGGCACCGTTTTGGCCTTGTTTGATTTAACAGCTCCTTGAATCAGCATGACATAGTGCCTCTTGTGGAGCTTCGCGTAGAGCAGAGAGTCCTGCCAGGTGGATTTGAGCTGGGAACTACTGTCTTTGTTAGGTCCTTGGGGTACCTACCGCTTGAACTTGAATTGCCGCATTACGTGAGGCAGGATGCTGTGAATGGAGAATGCAGAGGGTACTTCGGAGCTTTTTCTAGACCTTAATATTTCAGGGAAAATAGTTGCCTTTCCTCACTCCCCACATCTTCTGTTTGCTTATTATAGTCACAGCTGTATATAGAAAATCAAATCTTCTTGCTTATTGCTGCTCTACATCTAGTTAATCAGGTCAAAGATAGCATCACACTTGTCTTCAGTGGAAACTTAGATAATAGACCTGAGCTTCCTTTGAGTTGTTTCTCAAGAAGCTGGTATGATACCAGTCAGTAATTCCTACTAAAAACACCTGTCTCGTGTATACTTCATACTGACTTACTGGTTTCAGTCCCTAAACCAAATTTTTACTGACGCTGCAGCTGAAGTGCAAAACAATCTTGGTATGTAGTGACTCATTTTTGCAGCTCGGTCCTCCTTTTGGGAGGAAGAAATTCTCCCTCTCTTAAATTCTTTCTGTCTTTTTCACACTTTGGTACAGGTTGTAGTTAAAGTCATTTCATGTGTCTACTGTGTAGGATTTCCTCAGTGTAACGATTGAAAGCAGATGTGTGAATATGCACACGCACACTCTCCCATACTTGCGTACAGGCATACGGAGCTAATGAATTTTGACTGAGCCACAGATGATGCAATAAATCTATATGGCAGGTTTGGGAGTGTTGCCACTTGTAGATATATGCATATGGTATGTCCACTTTCCTTTCTGCTCTCTCCTTCTCCAATATTACTTGTATCTAAACAAAAGGCATATCAGAATGACCCTTGGGAATGCTAGCATGAACATACTTTTTTAATTTTGTGACTTTTAAAAAAGGTTAATGCAGTTCTGGCTGGATTTTTTAATATTTTTTTTCTCCAAAATTATGAAAGATGGTGGCCGATTTTCTTCCCATTAACACTGCCTTTCCATAGCATTTCATTATGGTGTAGAATGAGACAAATGTATAAGTTTTGGTGGGTGGCATTGTTTTGTTTCTGATGTGCAGAATTTCAGGAGAGAAATGCTTGGCATTAATTCTCTGAAACAGTGGAGGGATTAGAGTTCTGTATGGAAGCAAAATCAGCCTCCCTAGCAGTAAAGCTTAAAAATGACATAATCTTCTGTATTGTTCGTTTCCATCAGGTTCATACTTTATGCAATACTTTTGCCATGGACAAAATAATTGGTGGCTGTGTCAGGATACCAAATCAGGCTCTCCTATTGAGCAAGGAGAGGAAAACCAAGCTTCTTTCTTTACTTTTAAGTCATGTGCTTTCTAACTTGTTTCTACAGTTCTTCCTGAGCTCTCAAGTCCACCTCAGTTTTATAGTGAAGGCTTCGTTACAAACGCACACCCACACCTCCTGAGGAACCTTTATTCTTTGGAAAGCAAGTCAGTTTTACCCTGCGTTCCTGTCCCAGGCCCCTTGCCGTGTTCAAGTAGCACAGTATCTGTGCTACTCCCACGCTGTGCGGGTTGTACTCTTCTTCACCGTTAGCACTGCCTCTGTGAAGCAGAGGAAGGAAACTGCAAGGCAAGAAAATACTGACTGAAAATTGATTTGGGACTTTGTTGTGGGTGATGACCATGATGAATGGTTTGGCTGTTTGGACATCTTTTAAATTCATTAGTCATACCATGTAGGGTCCCCTCTCTGACTCCCACCCACAAGCTGACAGGAGAAACCCACTGCAATTATGTATGACAAATCCGGCAATATTCATTGCAAAGCTGCTGTCCATTGCCAGCGCTGACTGGGGGATATCAAGGGATAGATGTATCAGTAAATGCATTTACTGATGCTGCTGCTGCTGCTGTAGCAATCCAGGAACCCTGAGCTTTTGTTTTAACTCATTAGCTCTGGAGAGTTTAGGACTTGGTTTCTCTTGACTCTTAATCATTTTGTGACTTGACTCAAAATCATTTGAGTACAGTTTGGTATGCAGTTCAACTTGCACCTTAAGGGAGACGAAGTGCAATTAAGAGCATGAAAAGCTGTCATAGGTTTTACTTGAGTTTCTGTTGATCCTTACCAAAGTTGTCTCTTAGAGGTTCTTGGAGTCCTGTAACAGACAAAGAGCAGGTGAGGAATTTAAAGTGGGTGTTTGAGCATCAGAGACCACTTTAAGTTCTGCACCTGCACCTTAGAAGCTGCAAAAGTCTAGGAACTGCTTCTCTTACTGTGAAGATAGCCCAGATGTAATACTGGAGTTTGGTGCTACCTATAAGTTCAAAATGTTTTTTATGTAGCAGAGAATGATCTGTAGCTGTCGGAATATGAGTTAGTATTTTTAATGTGTTTTTCTGATCAATTGGAGTTCTTGCCTCCTGCACCCCAAATCCAATAGTCTATGTCAAGTTTTGAATAAACAGTTTTTCCGAGCTGATTTTTTAATGGTTATTTCAAACTAAGACTTTGTGTTATTTAGTTTGTTGGACTTGATTCATATTGCATGAAATAGACCGTCTTTTTAGCCTCTAATAAAACACAATTGGTGATGTTTGGTGTGACGAACGTGATTGAGAGCCTTTAGCAATATAATGAGCCTATATAGGTCACCCCCCAGTGCAAATTTGGTCTTGAGCTCACTGAGCAAAAACCTGTTAAATGAATGATTGTCCTGGTTTCAGCTGAGATAGAGTTAATTTTCTTTATAGTAGCTGGTATGGGGCTATGTTTTGGATTTGTGCTGAAAACAGTGTTGATAACACAGAGATGTTTTAGTTGTTGCTGCACCAGTCAAGGACTTTTCAGCTTCCCGTGCTCTGCCAGGTGCACAAGAAGCTGGGAGGGGACACAGCCAGGATAGTTGACCCAAACTGACCAAAGGGCTATTCCATACCACATGACGTCATGCTCAGTATATAAAGCTGGGGAAGAAGAAGGAAGGGGGGGACATTTGGAGTGATGGCATTTGTCTTCCCAAGTAACCATTACGCGTCATGGAGCCCTGCTTTCCTGGAGATGGCTGAACACCTGCCTGCCCATGGGAAGTAGTGAATGAATTCCTTGCTTTGCTTTGCTTGTGTGCGCAGCTTTTGTTTTACCTATTAAACTGTCTTCATCTCAACCCTCGAGTTTTCTTACTTTTGCTCTTCCGATTCTCTCCCCCATCCCACCAGGGGGGAGTGAGCGAGCGGCTGCGTGGTGCTTAGCTGCTGGCTGGGGCTAAACCACGACAATGATTTAGCCACAAAACAAATAATTTCATTAACGGAAACTTCAGTATCTAAAATTGTTTCACCTTTCCCACTTCCTAGATCATGACTGTTGACATACATTTGTGATGACTTCTGGAGAAGGTGTTTGTGGCACAAGATTCAAATAAGTAGCTAAATACCTGGTTTCAAGTCTCCTGATACATCAAGATGAACAAATTCATATGCTTTTTCTGAAATTAATGTAAGCAAATTAAGAAAGATTTCCAGAACTCCGTTCAGATTTGTTCTCAGTGGTAGATGGCAGGAAAAAATGTCTGTCTTGTTGAAAGGTGGACTAATAGCAAATTTTCTGGTGGAGAAGATAGAAGACAGGTATGCTGGAAAATGGTACAGGAATTGCTATGACTGTAGGTGAGAATATCTCTCTCTTTAAGCCAAGTTTTTTTTAACTGAGAAAACTGAGTAGGTCTTATGAATTCTCTTAATGTTAGTGCAGGGTCTGCTTCATGCCTAGTGCTAACTGGTAAAGCTCACAAAGAACAAAGACTTCAGTAGGAATTACGCTCAGGGCTGTTACAGCCAGTGTTTGCTGATTACAGCATGTGTAACACGGTAATCATGCTTTGAACAAATGCCTTTTCTATCGATATAGCAAGGTAGCCCTCTGCCCCCCAAGAACCCTGCCCACACACTGCATGGTCTAGTTTTTCTGGTTTCCCTACTGACCTGCAATACTAAAACAAAGACACTCTAAGCTTAATACAACAGGGCTAGTCAGTAGTGGGAACAGTGCAAAAAGTCTTGCCAAACTGTCTCAACCTTAGATTTCATTAATAGTGTTGGCTGCAATGTGAACAGCAAATACATGTCCATTGCTGAAGCTTCATTATTGATCACTGTGCCTTCTGCGGTGGTTTTGTAGTTAGAGAAAGGAGAAAACCTGAATCCCATTGAATTTCAGGAAGACTTACATATGCATCCCTGGCTTGGAGCCTGCACCTGTGGTTTTGGAGCCTGTTTGGACATTCAGATATGGCCAAGTTTTCTCCAGAACAGCTGTTCTTATAAGATTTAGAACAAGAAGAGGAAATCTCCCAAGAACTGCTGATTGTTGTGAAACTCTTTGCCATTTTGGCAGAAAACTTGCTTTAAAAATTAAGGACAGATCCTAAAGTGCTTAAGCGCGTAAGTAACTTTACACACCCGAGTAGCTCTACTGCACTCAGAGGACTTCCATCTCTATGCGGAAAACTGCTGCTGTACTTGAGTGCTTGCAGGTTCAGGCTTGAGTAGTACTTTGTTGATGAGCCTCATGTTCTTGAAACTTGAATCCACAGATGGAAGACATGTAGGCAGGAGTTTTGAAGTCATGGGAAAGGCAGAGGTTGAAATAGAAACAAAGTAAACTAGGCCTTGAGCATACTTATGCATATAGAAATGTGGGCATCAGTAGTGTTCAGGTCTTAAAATTGGGGAGCAAAGAATGAAAACTAAGTAATGTTGGATGCCTTAAGTTATGTGGGGCATCAAGAAAGGGAAGGAATCAGTTTTCTTAGGTGTCTGTAGGTCAATGGAGTTGGGCCCCTTAAGTTGAGCTCCTGGTGGAAAAAACCTTTAAAGTTAGGTGGCAAAGTTGGTTGGTAGGAATCAGCTTCCTTGCCAAGTGTCAAAACACAGCCAGTGTAGTCAACACTAAGAGGATGCAACTCCCAGGGATGGCAAAACCCAAGTTCCGTCATTATTTTAAATGGCCGTACTACAAAGTAACTAGTAGTTGTCCATAAAAATGAGCAAAAGTGGGGATGTGACTACTTATGCTAGACGATAGTACTCAAATGAGCGTAAAAAGTAAAAGTTTTTGATGGGAGCTGAAATGCAATGGGAAAGGCAGTTAGGATAAGGTATCTATGGTGGTGCTGAGAAAGGGGCTTGCTTCTGTTTCGTTTGAAATTGGAAAAGCTAGCTTTCTTCTTTGTGATGTATGCATAACTGCGTGCAGGGAGAGCTGTCCATACTTGTGTTGGGCTAAATACAGATCCCAAAGAAAAGCAAACCAAGTCAACGATATGCTGAAGGCATATAATACATACTTTTTGTTCAGGAGATATACCACATACGATCAAGTTGTAATTGCGCTACTAGTTACTCTGATGCTTGAGATCATCTGTTTTGTGTAAAAGCTTATAAGGGGAAGTTCTGTGATGATTTTTACTGGTGCTGAGATGCTAGGATACACCAGCTTGAGGCAATTTTTCTCTCTCCTTTCTTTTTTTTAATGAAAGATCCTTCCTCCTCCCCACACAATGTATAGGCACATTTCCAAAACACTGTACTAACGAATGCACTAATTTAACAGCATGCAGTCTGTAGTGCCGGATTTGGGAAATTTCTATGCACAGATGGAATTTCCCCCCCCCGCAATGAACAGATGAAGTGAGAGACAAGACAGGCTTCTTGGATTTCCCAAGGGTTTTCACTGGTAAGACGCTGAAGTCTTCCTTTTGTAGGGGTAGACTGTGCTTTCCTGTCAAACTTCCATGTTTCAGTTCAGAGTAGTCTGTGGTCAAGTCTATGACTTGCTTTAAGAGTTCACTTGCTGAGTACGTGTGGCTTCCTATTGCAGGCTCACGTTAAAAAACCCCAACACTTCTTAAAACGTGGAATGCTTGCAGCTAAAGCCAACTTGTGGAATTGCTTTGAAATGAGACAGCTTAACTGCTCGGGCCTGGGAGATGGAGTCAGTATTTTCGTGCAACTCCTTGAAGTTGTTGCAGGACTGCTTTAGTCCAAGATATTTAACTTTCCAAGCCAGTGAAATTTACTGCAAGAGTTACAGGTTATTGCTTTGTTTGGCTGCCCCAGTCACATCTGAGTTACTAAATTTTGTAGAGGTGTCAGCAGAGAATCTCATGGGATGAGGACACTAGATTGATGGATGGAGTGGGAATGCTTAACCAGTTTTAATAGGGTGGGGACTAAACTAATTAGATAGTAGCCAAGGCAGGAAGAGCCTTTTTCAGAGACAGTGCTGTGTTAAAACAAAGGGATAAACTTTTACATTAGTACACAGGAACTAGGAACTAGTGGGAATCACTTTATATCATTGCTGCAGTTACTCTGCAGATGTGGTTCATTGGGATTTTGCAAGCTTCTTTCCAAAATGAATCTGGCTGCTTTGGCTTTTAAAGAATTTTTTTCTTTTGTCTGTGAAAGCATGTGGTATCAACTCATAAAAAAAAAAAAAAAGAAAAACCCAACAAAAAACCCTTTACTGCATATTGCCTTTAGCAGTAAATGGTTACCAACTGTATAAACAATGAAAAACTTTATGAAAGTCTCGGTTTGCATGTGTCTTGGTGTGTAGCGTGTCTTCAAGTCTCTGAGCTTTGAGTTAGCATGAACTGAGGCTGTTACATGGGTATCAGGAAGTCTTGGTCAAATTGAAACATTTTCATTTTGTTACCTAAGTTAATTTTGTAAATTTTGAACAACATAGATGATGCAAATCTATTTTCTCTGAAACTTGTTCAGTGCTTTTGCATTGTGATAGGGGCAAAACTTTGTCCACACTTGAATCCTGTGTTTTGGTCTCAGATGTTTTTTGAAAGGCATGGTTTGTTATTCCTAAATGTAGTTCTAAGGTTGACATAGCAGATGTGCTCTGTACTGATTTTGAATTCAGTAGGACATCCCATTTTTGGAGCACTGGGGATCTTGGAAGTTCATTAGAACCCTTTTCTTGAGCTTTTTTATCTGCAATGCACACTTGCTGATTCTTGGGTACAGTTTACCTGCAATGAAGAGGAAGAAAAGCAGGGACCAGCCATCTTCTCATCTGGGTGCAGCTTGGGTTGCTGGGCCGGTGAGACTGATTGTAGTGTTGGATCTGCTGGATGGAGCAAAAGAGCAGGTGTTCTCTGGAGTTGTGGGCCAAACAAGAGTTTTTGTTGGGTAGGGAGTGCTCATCAAGAAAAGGTAAGTATCACTAGTATGCCAAAACCCTTTCCTGGAAAACCTTGACAAAGAGCTTAGTATTTTGGGATCCATCAAGTTGCATGCATGTTGTTGGGAAAGACTTGTGCCTTGGCCATAGCGGGAGCACAAAGGACACAGGAGCAAAGACCTCACTGATGGCACTCTTGGCTTTGGGGTTTTTTTGAGTCACCTTACATTTTCACAGGCAGCAAAAATAAGGAACTGTGTTTTTTACTGTAAAGTGGATATTTTAGTCTTGTCTTATTAAATCCAAATTAGCATGTTCTATTTTGACTTTCCATTGATTTGTAGGCTGTTTGAAGTTGGGCAGATGTTGGCATAGCTTGTTTCTGCCATTTTATAGAAGCCATTGTGGCCATGAGACAAATACGTTGTTTGCATTGCTAGCTAGCCATCAAAATATTTTTAACAACATTTTCTCTAAATATTGTACGTGATTTAATGAGTAGAGGTCAGATGGTTCTAAACTGCTGTATTCAGTGACTTACTGTATTTGAGCTTTGGTCTTTTATTTTTGTCCCTTAAACTGATGGCTTAGTGACTAGGAGATTATTAACCTTGTTTTCTTCTGAGACTGAATTAGATTTGTCATTTCTGAATGGTATTATACAAATTTCTTAACTATTATTTTAATTTTCTTGCAGTCTTAAAGCATGCACATGAAGCCTTCTCTTGTGTCATGTGTGCATTTTGGTAATGTAACAAACTCAAGACTTTTTCTTTTTAGTTGGTTTAACTAAATGAAAATAAACAGGCAGCTGGCTATGTAATGACATCAGAAAGCCCGCATAAGCCAGGAAAATGTTAACAGTCGTAGCTAAATTGAAAAGATGCTCTCAGAAAATTCTATTCTGATGGAAGAAGCAATCCTTCCACCTAGGAAAGGAAACTGCAACGTTGCTGTTTCTTTTTTTTATCTCAAGTCCTGGTAGGCTTAAACAATAGTGGAAAGAGTTTTCAATATCGTGTAGCTTAAATAGAACTGGTTCTCTTTCTCTGGGTTGTGAATGCTTCCTTTGGTCCAAAGGTACAACTGGTTTAATACTACAGAGTGAATGCAGATGAAGTTGAGTAGATAAAACATAATTAATAACATGAAATATCATTAAATATGTTATTTATCTATCTGTAATTAGTGATAACAGCTGTTGATTATCTGTTGCAAAAATCCTCCCTGTGTTTGCACAAGGGGAAACTTTATTCTTGAGTTCCTTTCTTTTTGGTAGCCTTTCTACTCCTTTTGATGCCTTTGCATCAGTCCCTTCATACTATATTCTGTGGGAGTTTTATGACTGCACATTTATGACTATTTGTGCTTGTAAATGGGTCTGGCAAGTTTCACAAACTGCTAATACTGCATGCTAGAGGCCGCTGTATGAGATAAGGGATGAAGAACCATCACTAGGGAAAAGTAAGCCCATGTCTTTCCATCCCTCCTTGTGCACAGATGCTGTTGAGGAAGAATGTGTGTGAGGGGTGTTACATATCTTTTGAATAGAATTGTGTCCTCATGAATATAGATGGACCTTCATAAATGTATAGAGCTTTATCTCTTGTAATCTATGACCTTAATGACCAACTATTCCCACACGTGCAGTATTGAAAGGGAAAGGGGGAGTATAAATTGCAAACTTACTTTGTCTGTAAGGAAAGTATTATTTGTTTCACAAAACAAAGAGCAAGGGCATGTAGAACTGTTATCGCATGCTGAGGGGCAGGTAAGGTGTCTGTATTAAAAATATTGCCGGCTCTGCACAATAATTATGTCAATGCAGTGCTCTGCTGGAATCTAGCTGAATTATTGGGCATCTTACTGATGAGGAGCTTTCCAATCCTTCCTTCTGTTCTTTCAGTGTTGTTGTTTCCCTGTGAAGCTTCTTTTCCTGAGCTGCACCCAAACTGTAGCAATTCTGTGGGCCTGATACAACTCTTACAATGCTATAGTATGCATTGTGGGGATAGAAAACAGGGACAATCATGTTATTCCCCCAGCAATTTTGCAAATGCACATCAGATGACTAATGTTCCTTGTTTATTTATTTATTTTTAAGCCTCTTTGGCAAGGATTTACAGGTCTTAGCACTAGCAACTATTTTGCCAGGTGTCAGTAAAGATTATGCATTCTTGAAAGTCTCAGTATTTTTCACTGCTGTCTGTGCAGTCTGCTTTGAACCTGCAGTTGGACCTTAAATGTGGAGTGACTTTCAGTAGCAGAAGGTAGCTTGGGAAACAGTGAAACATTGCTTACTATTAAAGACTGTTCCTGTGCTTAGCTGCTCCAGAAGCCCTCTTGGAGGGGTGCATGTGTGTGTTGGGTCTACTTCTTCAAGCTGGAGGATTCAGTGTTTTCATACTGTGTTTCATACTGAGTATGGTAGGAAGTTTCATTTCTCACCTTTGACTCTCATACAGCTCCTTGCTTGGAGGGTAAGCTCTAAGTATGGCTAGGGTTGCCAGCATGTAGTTGGGAAAGGTATTGATTGAAAAATAATATTGGCAAACGTCTCTCTTCAGCTGAACGGTCTGTGCTGTAGACTAGCAGAAGAGCAGACATGAAGCCACTTTGGAAAAGGATGTAGAGTGCATGTCTTCTGACAGTCTGCTCCGAGCTAAGAAAAAGATGGCTTTGCAGGAAGCAGAAGCCTAAGAAGGTGGAAGGTGTTGTCCGCAAAGGCCAAAACCGAAGCAAATCTACAGCTAACTGTCTAAAATGCTGCAGCCTTCTGTAGGCTCTTTGAACCGTGACTGTGACACCCATGGCCGTATGAGTGTCCAAGCAGAGGACATGGCCTACTAGGCAATTTCAAAACTCTGCCACTTGAAAAGCCTGAGGAAAGGATTCCTGATAAAAATCTTCTCACGGAAGATGACCTCCATATTTTACCCTTCCTTGATCCATGCTTGACCTTAAAAAAAAAAAAAAAATAAAAATCCTTGAACATTAGTCTAGACCTAGTGCAGTTTATTAGAGGTCACCCGTTTTTCAGAAACCTTATTTCTGTTGTTGAAATCCAAACATTCATGCAGCTTTCTCACCAGACAATCATATTTTAATACTCAAACAGAACATAAATATACCAGACTTCTTTCACTCTGGCTCCCCAACAACTGTACACAGGCTCTGTTATTTGAGTATTGGACATCTGGACTCTGTTTCCCTTCGTGATAGTCAAATCCTTCTGAAAATTCCATGTATGCCGGAGATCGAGATCCTCAAAATGATAAACAAAGACTATGTTGTCAAATTCCATGACTGCCTCTTTCATTTCTTCCTTTTCCATTTTCTTAAGAATACTGAAAAGCTAGACTGACATCAGTGCATATTCCTCATGCACTTAAATTAACCTCTTCAGCCTCCAAAGAATTTAGATGGTTGCTAAAGGTATGTTGGACCTCTGTGGAAGTCACGCCTGAAGTTGTGCCTGGGAAATGCCCTGTTCCAAACAACCGGTTCTTTTGTGCATCGTGAGAGAAGAGCAAAGCCAGAGCACTGATTTTTGACTGTTAGCTCACCGAATCTTATGTAAAACAAATGTAGTCATATGGTTTTCCATATGATGAAACTGTGCATTGCCTGGAAGCTGCAGCCCATACCCCTAGTAGTTGTTTCTGAGTCTTTTGACACAGGTGCTGGACAAGCTGACTAGCAGAGGAGTTCTGTCAGATCTACTACTTGTGAATAAGGAAGAATGGATTTGGGGTTGATGACAGCTTTGGCAGCAGCAGCTGTGAAATGGTGACATTTAAAATTGTCAGGGAAGAGAAAGCTGATAATAGAACCACCACCTTGGACTTCAGGAGAGCAGACTTCAGCTTGCTCAGAGAACTGGTAGGAGAGATCCTACAGGAGGCTGATCTGAAGGAGGGGAACCGAGGGGAGCTGGCTGGCTGGTCTTCAGGGACAATCTCCTCAACTCCATTCCTCAGTCTCTTCCACTCTGATGTGCAGGAAGTCAGGCAGATGCCAGTGAGTAGGGAATGCAAACAGATTGTACGGAAGGTGCAAACTGTCTAGGAGGAATACAGAAACTTTACCTGGGCCTGCAGGGAGCAAATTGGGAAGGCCAAAATTCAGCTGGAGTTGAGATGTATGTGGGATGTAAATAGCAACAAAAGGGTCTTCCGCGGTACATTGGCAGTGAAAGGAAGACTAAGGAAAATGCGGACCTTCTGCTGAATGGAGCAGAGGATGTTAGTGATCGAGGATATGGAAAACACTGAGGTGTTCATTGCCTTCTTTGCTTCAGATAAGGTCTTCTCTCAGGCCTGCACTCAGTTCCCTGTGCCTAGTGACAGTGTTTGAGGGAGTAAAATAGTATCCATGATGGGAGAAGATCAAGTAAGGGACTTGTTAAATAAAACTGTACATGCACAAGTCCAGGGAATGTGATGGGGTGCATCCGAGGTCCTGAGAGAAATGGCTGATGTCACTGCAGTGCTGCTCTCTGTCACTGAAAGGTCATAGCGATTGGAAGAGTTCCACCATGGCTGGAATTGGGCGAACACCAGGCTCATCTTCACAAAAGGCCAATACAAGCCCTGGGGGGGTCAGCCTCGCCTTAGTCCCCAGGAAGATTGACAGAAATAGATTCTCCTGGATGCCATTTGCAGGTATATGAAGAACAAAGAGGTGATTTGGAATAGTCAGCTTGAATGTTCTAAGGGCAAATTATGGCTGACCAACTTGGTTGCTTTCTGTGGTGAGCTAACTGGCTCAGTGGCTGAGAGGAGTGCAGTGGATGTCCTTTGCCTTTATTTTTGACATTGTCCCCCATAGTGTTCTTCAACACAAACTGGAAAGCAATCGACTGAGGTCTGCCAGACAAGTGGAAACGAGGATGGATGCAAGGACCAGTGATTAGTAGTTGTTAAGTCCAGATGGTGGCCATTTACTACTGGTGTTCCTCTGGAGATCCATATTGTGATCAAGTCCGGTCCTTCCATTCTTTGTATCTTTCTGTAGACACTTGCCTAAGAAAATTCCAGCTGTGTAGCTTTCTGTAAGGAAGCTTGCGGGCTCTCAGGCTGATTCATCATTATCCACCTAGCCATATACAAGTAGACTTACACTGTTTCTGAGATCCCATGCTTGTTCTTTCGTTACTACCGTTGGCATTTATCTAGCTTCCTCTACATGAGCCGTGCTAGTGCTTTGGATTTTGCTTTCTACTCCACTGTATGTCATGCAAGTGTCCACAGCCCTTTGCTTAGCAGTGTCCTTACATTGCATGTTTTGCTGAGCTCAGTTTGGTTGCTTGGTGTGATTTTTTTTTTAATTAATTTTTTTTTTAAATGGTTTTTTTAATGCAGGGGTAGATGTGCACAATGCATCTAATAGATTGTGCTGTGCTATACCGAAAGCCAAAGGGAATTGCATCCTGACTCACTTAGGTCATTGGCTTTATGCTCCGAGTATCATTGTCATTAGCTGGGCTTGTGTAGCTTCACAGCTACTTTGCACGTGTTGGTTCTGTTAGGGACACCTGTTTTGAGAGGCGGGAGGGGAAGATAAGAAAGACCGTCGAGACCAGAACATGGTTTCTCTGGCTTCTGTCCACAAGCAGCCTTTAGGAGGAATTGAGAGCGAGCTGGCTGAAGATGTCGAGCACCTGTAATTGTCAGTTAGGTATTTAATAAAACCCCAGAAAAAGGAAATGGGAAGAGAACGCTTTCCTTTTAAGGAGAGTTATTGCTTCCTCATGAAAAAAATCTCTCCATTTAGGGCTAATATTTTTGGATCATGTTTTAGTCAGGTCTGCAACACAGGTATGAGAAGCCTTACATGTGGAAAAGTGGGAAGTATTTCTGTGTTCAACATGTGTCTTAAGAGGCATAAATGCCAGAGCTCAGGCTGGATTCCGTGCTTAGACTCCTTTGATGCCTGACATTTAAAACTATTATTGGTTCCATGACAGGTGAGCTGTGATGGCCACTGATGGTTTTCATTACAAATCAAAAGAAATCTTTGTTTGGTGCAAACCTCTGTTTATCCAGCTGCTGCATGTGTTGGATGATGACTAGTGCATGAGCGTGAACTAGTGAGAGATGCAAGATTTTCTTAGCAGTCTTCAAACACCGGAGCAGGACGTTCAGTCTGTCAGCTCCAGCGTCTGAGAGATGAGGTGACAGAGTTCTTCTGTGACCTGGATTGTGGAGCTTTGCAGCAGAGACTTTGCATCGTCCAACTACATTGGCCTTTTTGGTCAGGAGCTTTTGGTCTATATAATCATCTCCACGTGAAAATTTTCTGCATGCTGTGATACTCCACTCTCCTCATCTCTCTCCTATGAATAAGGACCAAAGCATTTAAAAGCAGAGGAACTGTGGTGCCTACTGTGATCTGACTCTATAAAGCATAAAAGTGATTTCATATGCTAAGTGATCCACAAATTGGTTTATTTGTTACAAAATGAGTCATAAAGCGCGTTGTAGGTATGTACTTCCTCAGCTGTTCTTTCTACTGCCACTTGCCCGAAGCACGGCTTTGGTTTTTTTCCAACTTGTAAAGCTATGTCTTGAGGTTCATTCTTTGTGCACATCGTTTCTGGTCCTTTTACATAAAGCCTAAACTCTTCAGAGTTGCCTGGAGCAGGATTTTTCTGAACAACCTAATCTATAAAACTTAGATATCTAAGATCTGGCAATCTAGACTGTGTTTTCACATCCCCTTCCAAATAACACTTTTGTCCTTCATGAAGCAAACCAAATGTGCAATTGATGACCTCTCTGGTAGCTCATATATACTTGTCTAAATATCTAAACTATCTGTTCTAGGCAAGGGCTGTTCAGTTGGCATTTCAGAGCAACCCTTGGAAATTTGTGCTTATCACTGGAGGTTTTCCTTAGAATTAGGAATACTTCATACTGAAATAATTTGGGTGGCTATGTGTTTAGGAGCTACTCTCAAAGGCAGTACAAAGAATTAATCATTTTCCTAATTTAGCTTTCAGTTTTTAGGACTTATCGAATTTCTTGCCGTTATTAGGGCTTATTGAATACTTTAGATTTCTGTGTGCAAATTCTGCCATGGTTCAAACAAGACCTAGCAATAGTTACTTGTGGACATTCTAATAAGATGACATTCTATGACCTTCCTCAGAGGATTTTAAATTTATATTCAATATTTGTACATGAATTGCATTACAGTAGTAAAAAAAGTAGAGTGAAGGTAAGCACTCAAAAGTTGGTGTTAGTATTTAGGTTGCCTCTCTAGTCTTACTTCTAAGATGCAGCATAGGTTGTGATCTTTACTTACACAATCATAGGCTCTCTTTGTCCAGCAGTCTTTATTTCTTTCAGTGTACAAGATGCACAGAGCTAGGGCAGCTGTTCAGTGTTGATCTCCTTTATTTGGTGTGTGGCATCACTCCAGGCTTACTGCACAATATCTAAACACAGTACTGAAAATAGCTTTGTTAATTCATTGTTTTAAATTTTCATCCTTGCCTTTTTAATTATATTTCAGTGCTCCTGGGCAGTTATGTGAGTTCACAGATAGGAGAAGAAAAAATAACTACTTTGCCTGTCCTATTAGTCCTATTCTTAGCTTATCTAACCTGTTAGGCCTTCCTCTACAGTGGGGTTGACTGTGTTTCACAACCTAATTCTAGCACAAGTGTATCTTCATTCACTTGTGGAGAACCTAGTCCTAGCACGAGGGTAGTTCAGCCTTGAAATACCACCAACAAAAACCAGCATATTGCAGTTCAGAGACTGCATGTAGGAGAAAGAAGGTATTTAAAAAACCTGAATTCAGCTGAAGTAGGTGCACAGAAGAGTGCTGTACAAAGTTATGGGCCTATAGTAGTTGTGAGAGGAAACTTGGTATATATGAATATGGCCAAAATCTTGACTGTTGTCAGCAGTAGGATAGTTTTGGAAAGAGACCTCAGAATGCAGGACTGGAGAGGATGGCGTTGGGTGGAAATCCTCGCTCCTGCAGGCAACTGGGGCGTGTAACCATAAAGGCATAAGATGGTCAACTTCATCTTAAAAGTAGTAAGAAACAGCAAAGCGATGCACCTATGTAACTCTGGCTGAATAGCTCTTGAGTCTTTCCATGGCTAGAAACACTAAATTTCAACCTAGATGCAATTGTGACTGATGTATATACCTGCTTATTCCTGTGCCAGTGTTGTCCTTTGACTTAAAAGAACTCTCCTGGTTCCAAATGTACTTCACTCTTTACCATTACCGTGTAGCTCCGCAGTCTCAACAGCAGGAGGTTGAATGAGTTAAGAGTGGAAATATTTTCTCTGGGTCAGCTGATAGTTTGAAAGCTAGCACTGTCTTGGGAATCTTTTGATAAGGAATGAAAAAAAACCTTGAGCGCAAAACAGAATTCATGGGCGTTATGTATAGGTTATTACCGTGTGATGTATTCCACATAGGAAGAGGTGATGTCTCAGCCCCAGACTCATTTGAGCATTATTAACACAGGTTGTAATGAGAAACCAGAAATAGGCCATCTCTGAAATATCATTGAAAATAGACTGTGGTTAAAGATTTTGTGTATATGTAAAAAATTGATTACATACCATTCCAACTCAGAATATAATTTTCTTTTCTTGTGAAACTGTATTTCAAGGGGGGTTGCTTTTCAGTTTCTTTTGCTTGTGGATAACAGCATCGCAAGCCCGCCATTTCCCGACTCTTCATACAGCAAGACTTTTCAATTTGCTTTTGAACTGCTAAGGGGTGAAATTACCTTTGCCTTTGTGTTATGTTTACTTGTAACCAATGTAAGTTGTAAAAAACAGTATTTATTGCCTTGCAACTGTGTTTTTTGCCTATTAGGAGTGTGATGCTTGTGTGCGTGGTAGGCAACAGAGGGCTTTCTTCCCTTTTGTTTCGCTAGTAAGCAGGCTGCTTCGTTAGGTGATGAGCCAATTTGCTCTTAGTGTGGATCAGTAAGACCTGTCTGAAGCTACCTCTGGGGGAGCTGTGCGGAAGACCTGCTTCCTAAGGGGTTAATGATCTGGAATTTCACACATAATGCAAAATGATTATGCTGTATGCATTCTCTGCGAATTTTCTCACTGATCACAAAAGACTTTTGTTCGGTGTGCTAGAATGGTCCATAGACTAAACATACCCTGTTCTTTTAATTGGATGGGAAATAACTCTGCTAATTGGAGAAAACTGAATAAAGCAGTTGGTGCTACATGCCAAATGACAAATCTTTTACAAGAAATACACCTTGTCCTTTATATGCATCAACAGAGTTCTAGTATAAATGTGTAATACAAAATCAAGCTGACTCTTTCCAAAATGATAGAATTGTTTCTGAGTAACTTAGGAGTTTTAGAAGGCATCCTTACCTGAGATGTGTTAGTGTTTGTTTTGCAAGCTAAGGCAGGTGTAGAAAATTGACTTTGCCTGAGAGAAGGATGTGACTGAGCACTGGATGAGAACCATGGTGTTTCTTTAGCATTCCTCCAGCAGAACAGCTGCTAATGCAGAAGAAAAGAGCAACACATTCCCCTCCGCCCCCAGCCTGTGTGGCAAAGGGAAGAGCCGGATGCCCTTTTAATAATGACCGAGTACTTGGTGTGAGGGATCACAGATTTTTAAGATCATGACCCGAGCTTGTCCCATGTTGACAAGAGTGACTTTCATTCACTAGTAACTTACTATTAGGGATGATTAATTTCATTAGTAAAGGAGGCTCAGAAGGATGAAAATGCCTCTCTAGCATAGCTTTATTCCTCTTATACTTCTGGTGAGGAAATAAATATCACTGGTGATGATTCCTAGGTAAACACCTCAGCATCCTGGTAAAAATCCCCTAATCCTTTTAGCATTGCTCTGTAGTGTGAAAAGCAGGTTGATGGTGACAGTACACTCTGCAATGCTGCCTTCTAAATAAACATTTTGGAAAAGACAGGGTGTGCCTAGTCAGGCTGAGACCTTGCAGGAGATCTGAAGTTCCAAAGTCTTTTATACTGTCCATCAAGTAACAGAACATGATGTGCTGGTGACATACAGATCATGTGAAATTGTTTGCAAAATGTGCAATCTACTAACCTGATAATTGGAAAAGAGGATGCAAAGCTATTTCTTTTTGCTTGGCATTGTAAATTATCCTATGGCTTCCATGGTCTGCAGCTGAATGCTTGGTGTGTCTCTGTTAAGGAGCGCTGTCTGTTTTATCAGACAGCCACCTTCATGAATTTGGGAGAGCTAGTGTTAAATGGATGTGAGTGGAGTAAATGCTGGTTTGTCTTCAGGCAGCATTTATGGTATCATAACTAAGTGAAATTATATTGGTGAGAAAAAATAAAAAATTTAAAATGCACATTTTAAGGTAGGATAGGACTGAGGACACTTGAATGGATATAAATTACTCTGTCTTTAAGGTGGTGGAATTAGTTTTCTCTTCAGGATGAACAAAATAATGAGATTTTATTAATGTAGGCAATAAAATTGTAGATATTTGTCTTCATGTTGTTGGGTTTTGTCTGATATAGAATAAACAGAATGCATTGGTGGACATTTTCTGAAGGATAAGTAAAAGGGAAAAGTGCACAGGCTTGTTTGGGGTTTTTTGTTTGTAGGTTGTTTGGGTTGTTTTTTGTTTTTTTTTTCTTTTTTAATAAACTGCTTTGGACCAAGGTTGTCATGTGAAAAACATGGATCTCTGCATTTGACTGTTAAACAGATATGCATTCATTCTCATTTGTACTGCATGGAGCAATTCCTGGTATATTACCATTCCTTCTCCGGGACAAATAGTGAGTCATTCAAATGTACATGGTAAACACTTCATGTCTCCCAAAGTTAATTGTAATTGCTTTAGTAAATTGCAAGCTATGGCCTTTAATAGAGTGGTAAAGTAGCCACCAGAACTTTTTGTACAGTTCATTGGTCATTGGAGGAATTGAGGAAGAAATAAGAATTGCATGAGATAAAAGAAGAGCAACTTGACTTTTTTTTTTTTACCTTTTATTGTATATCTTTTGCACCTAAGCTGGCAGAGTACATTCAGCTATAAGGACTGTTGTCCCTTATCATGGAGTTACCAGCTGCAAGGTTTTTATGACTCCAGTTGGAAGCACAGACTAGCTGAATTCAACTTCTAAAGGCATATCAAGGGATAGGCAGAAAGGGACAGCAGCTTATATATACCTCAATTTTTAAAAATCTACTTTCAGAAAGACCCTTTTAGATGCTATTCCTGAACAAGTAAGTCTCAAACTTAAATGGCTCCAGTCCAGACTTTTTGAGGAAAACACCCACGCATGCTCCTGTATGTGATCCTGGATGGTTGGTGGGCTGGTCCTAGGTCCTTGGTAAGTCAGGGCTGGCTGTAGGAGAAGGGGCAGTTGAGCTTCTCTGAGTGCGCAGGTGCAGAGGCAGGTCCTTGGAGCCGGTGGGGAGAGCAGGGGTTGGTGTACAGCTCCGGCAGTCCCTTCGTGGCAGTCCCCTACTCGCACCGGAGATCCTGTCCTTTTGTAAGATGCGAGAGCCTGCAGACGGGTCTCATCCTTTGGCCTTTTCCCGTTGCTTTTCTTTCTGTCAAGGTTAAAGCAGTCTTCTCCAGGCTCTCAAGGTTGCTTTTCTCCATTGACCAACTGATCATCAGTGAGTTGTGTACAGTCCTGGGGTCTCTGTTGTCAGTCTGTGCCTATATTTTGGGGCCTTTGCTGTTATCCCATGCTTAGGCTCCGTGCTATAATGAGCAACACGGGGCACCAAGCACCAGCTCACGCAGCAAGTTTCTCTGATCTGTTGGTAATGAGCCCAACAGGCCAGGACCAGGGCACTGCAAAGTTAGCATGACGCATGGTTAGCATAAGGCATGTGGCCTCTTACTAGTGATGGCAATATTGATTTTATGGCACCACTGGGCAATTCAAGGGTGTGCTAATCATCTGGACGTTTAAAATGCTATTTGTGTGTGTGCTTGTTTCCCTGCTAAATTTAATAGCATAGTGTGGTTGGGGAGGGGGTGGGTTTGTTTTTTTGAAACCTGTGAAGTCCCGTGTTATGCAAGTGAGCTGCCATAGATGATGCATTCTCTTATATCCTCTATTAATTTGTAGAGTTTCAAAGCTCAAGGAATTTATTTTTTCTTAATGCTATAGTTGAAATGCATGGGTTTTGATCCTGTGGCTTAGTGCCCTTAGCGTTTTGCTGATAACTGTCTTCGAGTGTAATGTTTGTTTTAGCTTGCTGCTAGTTTTCATTCCCACGTATAGCAGACTAAATTATTTGTTGCATAATAGTACATTCGCATAAAAGAAGCCTAGTTAGTTCAGTGTGAGATTTTCAAAAGGAATGGAAGCCAATTCTTAACAGAGCCAATAACAAACAGGTATCTAATGTTGTTTCAGAAGGAGGCTGTTGATTGACTTCCATGTCATTGGACACGCAGGGAATGGTGGTCTATGCTTGCTATGCATCCTCCCTGTGAGCTCCTTCAAAGACAGCGTAAACAGCAATTTCAGGCTATTCTGCATCAGCACACCTGCTTATGTGGGCTTTTTAGAATGATAAAATAAAGCATCAATATATGTCAGAGCTGGTTCCCTGAGACAACTGGAGCTTAGAGCAGAATTACAGAAAAAATTGCATAACTAAAAATAGTAACTTTAAGAATAAAGAAATAAGGATGCTTTCCTTTAGATTTACTAAGGGAAGAATAACTGCTGCTGTGGAGGTACTGGTTAATGTAATGATAATGGTTAATGTAAAAATGTTTAGTTTTTATTGAATTTGACTTAAACTAAACTTCAAATACTTTGAGTTTGAAATATTTGATTCAACTTTGAGACAGAGATGATTTGGCCTCTAAGGGCCTTTCCGAACATCAGGTTTTTTTCCAGCAGAACCTCTAAGTGAAGCAAGTGGCCACCTGGGAATAATGCAAGATAAAGCAACATTGCCATCATAGTGGAGGAGGAAATGCTTATATTCTTACTTAGTCCTTGGGAGGGTATTTACTTCAAAAGGTAATGTGCAGGCTGCCATTATATCTCTTGGTTCCAGCTTACTGCATTTTCAGTGACACGTTAACCAGAATATTCTCTGTATTCAGACACACTAGGAGAAGTAAGATGCTGTAGTCAACTCTGACTTGGCCTAAGTATCTACTGAATTGAATTCTCTATAGTTTCCTGAGGGACTGAAAAGTGCTATTGCAGAAGGTGAGAATTGATCCAAGAAGGGAGAGGAAGAAAAATGTGAGACGTGAAGCTGGTCGTTGGTGTGTCTCTGATTTGAGAAGTGGAGAAAAGCTCATCTCCAGAGAGAGTAACTGAGATTGCAAATGCAAATTGGTACATGAAATGGATTTCATGCTGTTTACACGCCTTTTTTTTTTTAGCTGCATGACTAGTGGGAGCCTCAGGAACTGAGAGTAGTTTGTTTTGAATTGTAGATTATTTTCTTACAACAAAATGATCATTGTATTCTATATAGGGAAAGAAATTTCAGCTCTTAACTGTGGAGAAAGCTTTCTATTTGTTTCTACAGTGGTAGGGAACTTACAGATAAAACCTCAATTTTCAGACGTCACTTATTTTTAATGAAGAGCGCATTTGAGGAGGTTTAGCATCTGTTTTTACAGAACTATTAGTCCAAGACTCTTGCATTCCTTTCTCTGTGTGTCCTACTTAATCTGACAGTTGAGAGCAGTTTTTTATTGTAGAAAGTGCCTCCATCTCTAATACATAAGTGCTTATACCTGCAAATTGGGTGGCCTGATTTGTGCAAAGTAACTGTATTATGTGAGAGACTGGTCCAGAAAAATAATTAGATTTTAAAGGCTGGTGAGAGGTGCGTTGTTTTGTAAAACAAGATACTGATTAACTAGCTAAACTCAAAGCTAACGATTAAAAAAAAAAGTTCCCATGCAAAGAGATTGAAAATCCTGGCTGAGTGGCTGGGTTTGTATAATGCAATTGATATGTTGAGGTTTTTTGTCCAAGTCAAGCAGCTTGTGGCTGAGCTGCGAACTGGACCCAGACCCCTGTGTCTTAAGTGTCATAACTCCAGGAGAACTTTTAGCTGTAATGTTTGTCCTTCTCCTCCTGCTGAGTTTCAGATATCTCTAGGATTTACTGATGACCCTCACAGTCAGCCTGGGAGCGGTGTGAAGATTTTCGGGCAGCTGGCGATGGTGTTGGGAAGGGGAGCGCCAGCAGGAGCTGATGGTGGGAGGTGGTGGGACGGGGCCCTGGGGGGTCTCCGGCAGGGCTCAGGGCGGTGCTGGGCTGGGCCAGCGGTGGCCGAGGGAGCTGCTGGGATGCAGGTGCAGGCATCTGGGTTGGGCTTAGTGTAACAGGGAATTCCCTGTTCCCCGACTTCTGGATCAGATAGCTGCTTTTATCTCATGCCTCGATCGTATGAGTAACTAGGGTATGGGAGGAGGGATAACCTCTCCAAAGCATGCATATATTTGGTGTGGCTCTCTGTAGTTCAGAAGTTGCACAGCTGGGTGTTTCTAAACTTTTAGTTTTAGAAGCGAGTTCATTTCTGCTCTCGGTCTCAATAGCAAAAAGACTGAATTTTGAGCCCAGTGGGAAATGCAGAAAATGTTTTAATTGCAGGAAGCGCTGTTTTAATCTGAATTTCATAGCTATATGTGTTTAACAAGTCTGACCTTTGGCTGGGTTTTGTTTCTGGAGCTTTTCCTGAAGAAGTTAGATATTTAAAACCTATTAGCTCCTTTTCAAAAATAAATTAAACTCTTAAACAGAATTTTGAGATGAAGCTTTGGCACCTGTTCATTGAATCAAATGAATATTAAAAAATTCCTAGCTAAGCCACAAATAGTTACATGAGAAATACGAAAAAGAAAAGCAGCTGCAATGCTTCCAAACACATTTTAAAAATTTAAATTTGTTTTTATTTTGCAGCTTCCTTCAAAACTCTTCAGTACAGGATATGCTCAATGTTCAAATCCAATTAAGTTATTCAGATTTTTTTTGTTTTATTTGCTACTTGATTTTTAAAGATTCAATGAATATAAAAATTGTATTGAATATTTGCGATATTACTATTTAACCCTGCTTAGATGCGGCAACCACTGATATTGATGAGACTGAAGTTTATGATTCGAGTCAGCTGCCTGCTGTCGTGCACCAGGACCTGTTCAGTTACACACACGTCGCAGACACGGACTCAGGCTGCCAACAGTTTGTTAGCAGCGTAACCTCATGGTTTCACTAATGCCTATAGATACTTCGCAGACGATAGTCTTGGAAGGGGCTAGGGAACCGTCGCCCTTTTGCTCTCTGCTTCCTCTCCTTTCTCCCACCCTCAGCCTTTACACTGGGAGGCTCTGCCAATATTTCTCAGCTCCCTCCTACTCTCTGGGGCTGCAGTCAGCCTGAGAGCTGGCAGGTTTATTGCTGATGTCTCTTTTTTCTGAGCTAATTGCGAACAGACTCATTAGTATCTTGTTCTGCAACTATGTCAAATTGTTACTTTTTTATTCGGAAAGGTACTGTTTCAGAGTCCTCTTTTAGGCGCTGATCTCCTGGCATTATGGTGACTTTGAGCAGAGATTCAGGTTGTGCTGTATTCCTGAGAATTTGGAAATAGTTCTGACTTCTGAAGTATGGGAAAAAATTATTTTAGTGTATTTGTTTATGCTAATAGTGCAGTCAGCACCCACCTTGTTTTGTGTACTAAATATCTTCTGAGGACTGCAGATTTTGTTTGTTTTTATTGTGAGACATGTAAGTGTTGGGCCCTGGGAGGCTGCTCTGTGAATTTGCAAACTGATAAAACCTGTAAAATGTGTTAGCTGGAGAGATCATCTCATCTGTTAAATTGTTGGTTGTATTTAGCTGTTGAGTGAATGCAAACCAACAATATGAGGATTTAAAAGCCTTTTATGTAGATAGATATAAAAATGATAGATTGTAGATAGATTAAAAAATGATTCCTGTGTATAAGGCCATCAAAGAGTTGTGTAAGATCTAGCAATGACTTGGAGAAACCCAGCTGTTAATAATAAAATGGATATTATCAGGAAAACCTTTGTTTGATTTTTCCCATCTGGTCACTCCTGTTACTACAAGGGGAAGGAACAAAGGGGTTTGTTTATTTTAGGGCACTTGAAAGAAGCAGCAAATCTCAACCTTCTTGCCCTTGGTGGGAATTACTAGCTGCAGACAGTAGCACCTTCTTTAATTCTTGTACAGAAATGGTCTGCAAATAGCTGAACGGGCTAAGGCACAGTTAGTTCCCTGTTGAGAACTGAATGGCTTCGTTTTCACTAATCTTAATAGTGATCTTAAGTAGGGATGGTTTTTATTACCTTGGGTTCAAATACCATGTGCATAACTGAACGTGAATGAGAAACCAAACTGGAAGTTCAAGGGATATTTAATTAGACATTAGTTTCCACTCCTGAGTGGAAATACTGATTTTCTACTCTTAGTGTAGAAAACTGGATAAACCAGAGGAAATGCGCTACTGTGACTATACTAGCAAGAGTGAGACAATCAAAGATGAGAAGATAGATGGCACATGGGTGGCAACAGCAAACCAGAGGGGTTTGAAGAGGGTCACAGCAATGTCAGTGAAGATAAAGGGATCATGAGCTAGCATTAGGTATAGACTGAAATAAACCTTGCATTTTCACTTTTAGTTTTATCTCCTCCACACAGTGTTGTGTAGCTCATCTAAATGCATCAGCTTGGATTTCTGTTGTTTCTATTTGTTGTTTTTTTTCCTCATTATCTGCATGTGATTTATTTCATAAGAATAAATTACAAGCATTAAGGGTGCTGTGTGATCATGTGGGTCATTGACTTTCCCTGGACAAGTCTTTAAAAAAACCCTTGCCTTTCATCTTAGTAAGCACCTTTGCTCAGCTTGCTCAACTTTGCAAGGGTTATCTTGCAAATTGTTATAGAAGACACAAATGGCAGATTTGGGCATCCAGATGTAGTGGCCTGCTTGTACTTACGAGGTCTGCAAAAGACATCACCATCTGTTGGTGACGTAGCAAGAGACAGCATATTTGTTTATTTAATTCGCCTGTTTGATATCACTTTTTAACTTCGGCTTTAGGCAGGGCCATTCCATCTTCCCTTGCTATCCAAAGCCAGAAAGAATGCCACTAAAATACAAAAAGACATGGCCATTTAATCTGAAGCTTGTCTCTATAGAATCCTGCTTCAGTTCCTCCAACAAGTGGCCAAAATTGGTCCTACTGTACGAGGTTAAGCCAGAGAGGACGGGGGAGAAAATGGCATGGCTGAATCATGGAGAGGATGTGGCTTTGTGGAGCAGCTCAAGAGGCAGTTCAGACCTAGGTGAAGGGGTGCTAAACAGTATTCAGAACCCAGCTTCAATTGTCTAAATGTTCATTTGCATTTGCTGTCTGGTTTAAATTGTAAACTCTGCTACATAAAAACAAAGTTTTAAAGCAATATATCTGTTTTTAACCCAGTAACCAAAGACCGCAAAGTAACTTATCTGTTATTAGTCTTGGAGAAAATTCTGGTGCTTTCTGGCTTGTGGTTTGGACGCAAAACATACAAAAATAGTATTATTTTTTCTGATGTTGAATCTGTTTTTTTCATACTAATAGACATCCAATTTTGTTCCATTATATAATGATTCTTCAGACAGGCAGTAAGAAGATACAATTAACTCTTGAGACATAGTTTAACTTTATAATTTTGTACTAATGCCTTTGCATTACACAGTGTCAGCTGATCAAGATAAAAATGAAATAACTAGAATGAGTGTTGTGAGGCCTCTTGTGTTTCTGGAGTTTGGACAAACATGGGTTTTGTAATTTTTGGAGACAGCAGCTGTGCTTTTCTGTAGGAGTTAGCCTCCATCAAAAGGACTTACATGTAGCTCCTAATGGATAAAGTACGTTCTATTTGCAACTTCATTTTTATCCTCATGTATCTTCTCTTATTTTTACCCAAGTCAAACTTTGAGAAAGCAGAGAAGATTCATGCACAGACTTCATCTGAAAGTGATATGCAAAAAGTTTATGGGATGCAATGCTATGCAATCAAGGCACCTAGCACTGCTTGCCCTTCTCTTCCTCCTGCCCCCTTGCCTCCACCGTCCACCATGTGTTGAGGCAGCAGGAAGATTAACTTTCTCTCTTTTAACATCCCTTTATTAAATTCCTTTGTTCCCACATAAGTGTTTGTCCTACTAAACATTTGTACCTGCTGGTGGTGTGTGATTGAGGAAAAATATCTCTCTTTATTGCTGAGGGGTAAAAATCACTGATGTTTTGAAGGGTAGAGAGCGATGAGTAAGGAAGCATCTCTTCAAGCTAATTGGGAGAAAAATTGTAGCAGCAGTTTTTTAAAATGTGTAGTCAGACTGCAGAGTATGCAAAACACTACAGAAGTGCTAGACTTCAAATTATTTGGCCAGCCTTTGCAGTGTATGGTAAAAACAGATGGTTGGAGAGTGTGCTGGTATTCTTGTTTTGGCTAAAACGAGCCAGCTCATACTCAGATACCTGGTGCCTCTCGTCATGTACAAAACCAGCAATGGTAGGATTGATACCAGAAGAAAAATTAGCTTTAAGACAGATTAACGGGCATAACTAAATCAGGTGGTGGTTGCAAATGTATCAGCAGATCAGTCTTGGCAAAATAACATTGGTTTTCCAGTGGCCTCTCCAACTCCGTATAAACCTTTTCATATTCTGCTGAGCAGTCTGCCCCTAGTCATGGAGTGAAAAATTAGGAAGCATGTTCAGAAACTGGATTGACTGTTAAGATGAAACTGTCCAAATTTCAGTGAGGTGTCAACTGATGCTTTTGTAGCAAATAAACCTGTGTCGGTTGCTTTTTTGTGGTTTTCTTTTTTCCCCTCTCGTGGGAAGTCTTAAACACTTGCCCTTAATTCCAGACAAGAGGTTGTTACCAGACAGCTGTTCCTGGTAGCTTGCTGTAGGTGACTGCTTCTTCCAGCCTAAGCTGGGCAATATTTAGCACGAGGGGTTTAGAATTGCACCTATTAGAGTGAGCTGATTGCAAGAGGCACTTTTAATTTTAGCTGGGGAGAAAGAAGCTTTGGGTTCTTCTTGAGCTTTCGCTTTTAAAACATCACAGGGGTTATAATCTTAGGTTTTAATACGGCTTTGGTGCACTTGGAGACTGTCAGGATTGAAAAACTATATGAGCATGTGAACTCAGCAACAAAGCTCCTGCTGTCATGCAGATACCTTTTCACATTAAAAAACAAGGGAAGAGAAATACAGTTTCCTATGAGTGAATGCCTTCTCAAAAGAATGTTGTGCGGTGTTGTCCAAAAAAATATTGGCTGACACACGGAATACCTGTATTATTTAAATACATTGTAGTGGTTGGGGAGGGGAGGGGGCGGTATGTTGTGGTGGTGGTTTTTTGGGTTTTGTTTTGGGGTTTTTTTTTTTATGTTGCCTATAATTTTGCTTGTAGATTAGGCAGGTATTCCTGTTCTGACGGTTCTGGTTCATTTTCCTGTTTGTAAGACAGTAGTGCTCTTCCACGGTTGGAAGTACAATATTATTATTGAGTGCCACATAATATTGTGAATGCCTATGTGCTTTTTAATAGGAACAGAGAAAGTTGTTGATGATATTTATTTGCCTTTAATTTCATCTACTATTTGAATAATATGTGAAATTTGAAAACAACTTATTTAGGAAAGTAACTTAAAGAAACTTTATTTCCCTTTTTATATAGTCATATGATTAATTAACGAATAGTTTCCAGATCTCTGGATTTTTATTTATTTCAGATTTGAAGAAGGTTGCTCAGTGTACGCAAGTGTCAGGAGGCACATGGAAAACCAATGTCCCGATAAAGAACTCCAATCAGTCATGCTTTTTCCTCTCATTTTGACAGCTGAAAGTTGTGAATTAATCAACTAATTCTGAAAAGTGCTTTGCAATCCAACAATGATAATACTTGAATATACTTTTCAATGTTGAGTCCTGCTGATGCTTCATGTTTAAAGCAGCATTTGAGTTGCCCTGTTGGCATGAGTGAGGTGCTCCAGATTGGTAGCATGAGGGAAGCATGACAATGTTCATGGGACAGGTCTGATTCTGCTGGCGAAGCGGCCAACTCAAAAGATTTCTTGGAATTGTAGAAACGTAGCACATGTTTTGAAACTTGCAGTTCTTATTGTTTAGATTGGAAATGTTAAGCATGTTTTAATGGGCTCCTTTTCCACTATTAAAGCATTACGGTGAAATAATTACATTCCTTTCAATCCATTTTAGACCTTACATGGTTTCCACTAACAGTAAAAATAAAAGTAACAGCAATTAAAATAGTTGTCGGGCTTTCTTCTCTCTTCAGGAATTTATGTACTACAAGGCTAAATTGACGAATTTTGTTGAAGGCAAATTTCTTTTATTCCTCTGTCTGTATTTGAACCAGATGCTTAATCTAATTGTTCCTACTATTTGTTTCACCCAGCAATAAACAGGGAAGAGAAGGAGTGCTAGTGCAGCTCATTGATTTGATAATGAGAGGTTGCTGTTCTGCGCCTTGCTCCTTGGCCAGGTCTGTCACGGCTTCAGAGCTGGTGCTTCTGGAGCTGTCGCTGCTGGCGTGCTGCATAATGGATGAGCCTGAACTCATGGAGGCAGCAGGTGCTCTAGCAATAGAAAAGAGCAGTGTTTGTTATTGTTGTAAGCATCATCAATCCTCCTCCCTTTCTCCCTCTGTTCTCAATGTCCTCCAAACAAAGACTCCCTGTATCTGCAGCAGCAGGGGAGAAAATAGCAACAACCCACCCTGTGTAACATTGCCGTTTGCTGTCTCAGGGGCAACCTTGTAAATAGGTCTTGATTTGATGCTCTGGATCTGTAAGTGGCGTGTTTATCATTGCAGGGGAAAACAATGCTGATTTATGAATTCCATGTAGCAGAAAACTCTATTGGTACCTATGTGTAACTGCCCTATTCCAGCTCAGTAGGATGAAGGAAAAATGGCCTTCAGTTCTAGTACTCGTTATGCGCTGCAAGACCGCTAGCTCTTGTGGGAGCAATCTGCTGAAAGATAGGCCTAAACATTCTTCAGTTGGGGAAAAATGTAATTTTGGGGGGTTGGGAGGAGGAGGGGAGAGAAGTAAATATTGCAGAAGGGGGAAAAAAGAATAGGAGGTTCTTTTTCTCAGTTTTATCTAAGCTGATGGCTGCTCTTAGAAGTGCCTTTTCAAGAGCAGGCTGTGATTTCAAATCTTACAGAAGTACTTTCTCTTCTATTTAAAGGCAGTCAAATCTACCACCATATGAAGTCCACTGTCTCTAAAATGTCAGTTGATTCTAGCTATTCTTAAGTGTTTTTCTTCTCTGGAGCATTAATGGCAGCCACTATTGCCTTCTGCAGGGCTATTGCCTCTCCAGGGTTTGGGACACAGGAGGCATGGTGCAGAGTGGGGGAGAACAGAAAACCGGTTTACTCCAGTAGAGGCTGCAGTAGGCTTTCTGTTCTGCTTGTAATGTTGTCATAATTTGGAGAGAAATAGTTTTTCTTTTTCACCATACCTTCCTATTTCTTTTCTGTTTGTTTCTTCCCTTATGGCAGCATTCTCTTTGTGGATGTGTTATCCTCTCCAGTTGTCATGCAAGATGTGAGGGGGGAAGAAAGGGGTTTTTCCATTGCCGTAGGTTGGGTAAAGTGAATCAGAGTTTTGTTGATAACCGGTAATTGTCATGGATTGCAGGGGTATCACCATTTCTGTTGGTGTCTGGAGTATCTGGCAGCAGAGATGGTATTTGCAGAGTGAGCCTTCTGGTTGCTCATTCTATTTCTTGCTCCTTGGTCAGGTTTGTCATGGCTTCAGAGCTGGTGCTTCCGGAGCCGTGGCTGTTGGTGTGCAGCATAAGGCTGTAGGTAGCTTGTCTCCTGGATGGACCCCTTGTATGTACGTTGTAGGTTGTGTCCATTCCTTGTGTTTGGTCCTGGCTCCGGGATGAACTTTGGACCCACGTTGTAGCCTTGTTTCCAGTTCTGTCTCTGGCTCCGTCTCCTTTTGCTGGACTCCTTGGACAGACCCCGGACCCAGTTCATCATTTTGCCATGTCTGGATGGACCTTGTTACTAATACCTGGCTTTACCTACCAGTTCATGCACTGTGCGACTGTCCCCCAGCAGTGAGGACACAGCCTGTGCTGGGGCCACCCTCCTCTCCTGGCTTGCCAGCCCTTAGGGAGCAGATGGCCCGTGTTGCTCCCTGGCAGCACTATGAATATAGCTCCACCCTCGCTCAGTGGCCAAATGGTGCTTAAAAACTGGCTTAGCTGGAAAAGTATTCAGAATGTGAATGCTTTTCCTTAACTCTGTCTCTATAGAGAGGCAGGAACAAAATAGATCTACTTCCAAAGAGTTATTAATGAAGGCCTCAAAAGTATACGACTAAATTAAGGTTAGCCTTCTGTCTGCAGGAAAGTGGATAATTTTTCTTCATTCTGTGATTTTTAAAATGCACATTTTTTCCTGTTTAGAAGCTGGTAGCTCTGTGGTTTGTTTGCAAGTGACTGCAAAGCTGTGGCATGCAGCTCTGTTCCTGCTGGAGAACGTGCCAAGTGATGATCCAGAGTTCAGAGGGAACATTCAAGGAGCTCGGATATTGCCCTTGGAAGTGTTGAGTTTTTTTCCTCTTTCCCTTTTATTTCAAAGGAGCAAAGTTTTCCAGAGTCATATTGACAGTAGGTAGAACTATGCTTTTCAGTGGTGTCTGTATGAAGTGACTTATTCCCCATAGACAGTTTCCTGTTTTGCTTGCTCTGGCCTTCCAGGCTTATTGTCTGGAGAATCAGGTCTTAAAATGCCTTGCTGAGCTATACTTTTTTATATATATATTTAAATTGTACAGACTGTAAATGGGACACTTTACATATGGACTGGTCTTGATGTGACTTGATGACATTAAATTTAAAAGCTTCAAGGTAGACTGGTGCCTAGTGATGCTCATCATCAGCATTTCAGAGGCTCCACTGAGACCTAAAGACATTAAGTGTCATCTTTAAATGGTTGGTTAAATTCAGTAATGGTTTTATCAAGTGAACACCTAATTTCTTCAAAAAGGGAAGCTGGTGTCTCCTAGCAGGCATTTTTCATTGCAAAAGCTCAGTAATTACTGAGCTTTGGTAGTCTGTCTGTTGACAGTGGTTAATGACAAGCTGAAGTGCTTCTAGTGTTGGGCCTCTCTAACTTGGAGCTTCTTCTATGTTTGTATTCCTGCCTCTGTCCAGCTTTAAATGTGTGCAGTTTTAAAGTTGTCTGCCAAGATGCACGTTCCTGGCAAAAAGCAACGCGCTGGTGTCAAAAATTTGCTCACCCAAGAAGCAGCAGCACAGTGGTCTTGTAAAACACAAATGCAGCGATAATGTAAAATAGGTTAGAGCAGTGTGAAGTGGGGATTAACAAATCTAGATACTGCAGTGATCCCATCATCTCCTACAGAGCTGTTGATCTCTTCATTGCTTTGAGGGTGAGACAAGACGTTGGGCTCAATGAGGGGTATGCTGCCTGTGTTTTGCTCTGCCTCTGCAGCTGTGATTAGTTGACAGAGCTTTAAACACTTCTGATTCAGGACTGTCTAAACTTTCTAAAGCTGGAGGAGAGAAAATAGAAGGTTTTATTAGCAGATGCTTCAGTTTCAACATGTAGATGATGCAATGTAGCATATATTTTGGAAGAGCAGTTTTTCAAGACCATGGAATACTGCAACTAGAAAAAGGAGTTAAAGGATAAAACAATGTCTGTTCTAATTCTTTGCTCTTTTAGAGATGGCCAGAAACCCAATTTCCTATTTTGCTGGATAGTTGCTAGTGTAATCAACCTGAGGCAAAGGAAAAAATTTTTCCTGGCCTTTGCTAAAAAAGCTTTGGCTTGGTGATAAAATGTGAGGTTGACATGTGTTGGTCTGACAGCTACTCTGAGTTCAGAAGCCAGAGCTTGAGTTACATCTCTCTCCATCAGCACTGATTCCAGCTTCAAGAAGCATCACGTTAGGGAAATAATAAGGGCTAAATCAATAGCTGCTGCTTTTGAGAGTAGTTCCCTGTATACACTTTTTTTCAGCATGCAACTAAAGAGGGTCAATAGAAGGCAGTGCAGGTGCTTCTCTGCCTGTGGCAAGCCCCAGGGGATCGCACTAAAGAGGTTGAAAAATTCATAATAACTTTAATCAGCCTTTCATTTTTCGATGAGCAGACTGCTTGTTTAGCCTGGTTGGGTAAGAAAATAAGACCTTGGGGAAAAGGTGTTTGATAGCTAGTAATTATTAGTCAGCTGCTCCTCTTCCCTTCAAAGGTGCAGGAAGTACCATTAAGTACTGGTTCACCCTGAACTGGGATAGGTTGTGCAGTAGTAAAAAGGGTAGCCGAACTGGGAGCTTTCTCCAGACAGTGTAGAGGAGCGAGGCCAGGCTCCCCAGACGGCCAGGACTAGACTGAACGAGGGGCTCGGACTGAGGAGGTGCATTCTGTGCTCTTGCCTTCTGGTTTGTTGTACGAGTTGGCTCCACGTTGTACATGCTAATCCTGATCTCTGCTCCTCTGACCATCTGCATGGGGTCTTCTTTTTACAGAAGAGAGAGCTAAAGAACATATCATTATGGTAAGATGTAGCTTCCATCGAATACAAGTTATTCTCCTGAAATAATGCTTTATTCCTCCTTCTCCCCAGTCAAGGAGGAGGATGAACACTTGACTGATAAATCTATGGCAGGAGACTACAACCCCCCTTTCTTTAATTCACATTAAAACTAGAAAAGAGATGATGGATCCCACAGTACAGGAAATAATTTTTTCTCAGAGACCTTATTTTTTTCTTTTCTTTTTTTGTTTTAGCAATAAAAAGAACCCTAAATTGAACCACTTATTAAAACCAGGTATCTTAGGGTGTTCTGTCATGTCTGTCATCTGGTATCTAATTTTGATAATACTGCTTGAAGTACAGATAAGAAGTTGGTTACCCATAAAACAACGATGCAATACCAATTTACTGACTGTCAAATACAAATTTGATGTAACAGATGACCTACTGCTAGGTGAAGCTTTCAGGGCTTGTGCTGCAGCCAGGAGAAGTCTGACGGAAGGTGCTTTTAAGTTCTCTCTTGATGCTCTTTGCTCTCTTTCTCCACAAAATGTTCAACCTTGAATGAAACATTTTCTGCCCCGCCCCACCCCAAAGGGAAGGCTGCAATGTTTGGCAATGCACCTGGGAATGTATACAAACAGCATTAGGGAAGGGAGATGAAAAAGGAGGCTGATTTTACTCTATCATGAAATTTTAACACTCTTCAGCAGCTTGCCAGCCAAGCAGGATTATAATACCAGATGTCCTGGCAGAAGCGTGCGTAGCTCTGCAAGATCGTAAATCCAAACAACGTATGGCAACCCTGCATGTATAATACTACTGTTAGCAATGCAGAATTTCAGTGTGGAAAGCTCTGGTGACGGGCAGGATTAGTAAGGACAAGACTTTCCCAGACTTAGCTTTAAAGCCTTAGATAGGTAATAGCTGCTGATGGCGACGGTATGTTAATAGGGAAGGGAGGAATATAGTGATGCCTGTGCTTTACCGGCAGCAATAAGCCTCGTTTGCTTGCGGTTGTCTTCTCCCATCGTGTCTTGGCCTTTCAGCAGGCAGAATTGTAGCGCAGATGCTCAGAGGCTGATCTCTTCTATCTGTTGGTGTATACGAAAGCGCTGAGGGGGAACTCAAGGGCTGGGTCAACAGAGCAGTGCTGCTCTGTAGCAGTTCAGAGTTGGCTTGTGGTTTGTCTTGAGTGTCAGTGGAGCTCTGTTGTCTTCATCTGGGTAAATTCTTGTTTAATAGGAAGAACGGGGATGGTGGAGGCCTGGTGTGGAAATTTGTGTCCAGTGCATTTGTTCTACTCTTCTTTCTGTGTTTCTTTTGTCATGTTTCCTAAATGGAGTACTGACTGAATCTGTTCTTCCAGTCTACACATTAAATATAAATGCATGTGTCCATACATAGGATCATTTCCTCACTAAAGTATGCAAAGAATTGGAAAAAATCAGTGGTTGTGGGTTTTTTAGTTGTATCTCCCTTCATGGAAAAGGAAATGCACTCAGTTGCATCCTATAGCAAAGAAATCGTTCATTTGGTGAGGACTTAAAATTGGGTCCACCAAAGGCATTGGGCGTATGTTTGTGTCAGTGGGTATGGTTCTCCCATGCTATATGTTGACACCAAACTGTCAGTTAACCCAACTGACGGTGTGGCAGATGGAAATTTAAAGCAAATGGAGGAGAATATGCTATCCGCTATTTTATTCTGTTGTTGCTAGAAAAAAAAAAAGAGTTCCTATGAAGTGTGAAAAAGAGCAAGTCAGCTCCCTGGTTCTTTAAAGAATAGTATGAGGTTGAATAGCCAGAGGAAAAGAACAAAGGGGACCTCAGCATGGCTAGTTAACTTTGCAAATTGCAATTAAACTTAAGTGACCAGAAAGTGGAAGATCTAAAAATAAATAATGTTAAGTGCTTTCTTTGCAGATTAATCTTGCTACCCAAGTGTGAAATCTCCCCCCTTCCTCCCATGCATTCTTTAAATTTTCAAGTTCCATACCACAGAATTTCAGGTGGTTCATTGCTGGCTACATTAGTCATTCTGAGCTCATGCTGGTTTTGTCCTTGAGAGCAGAAATACACACTAAAGATATTTAAGTTGTTCACCCTTTTATTGATTTTAGTAGTAAATTACCTCAATACTGTAATGCCTTGGAAAGCTTTGTGCAGAGTGCTTGTCATCATTCAGCTTTCCTGGAAGACAGGTATGCCTAGGCCAGTGTTTGTTGCTCTTGGGAAGCTCCATTCATGCGGTCTTCAAGTTTGTCTGTGCTAAATCAACTAGCTTCCTAATGTTTGTAATAAAGCTGTTTAGGACTGGCGTATATTGCTCTAATTTTAGCAATTTAAATCCCTGTGCTGTGGAGTAAGAGGGAGGGAGCTCATGCCTAGATGATGTGTTCTGTCCACTTTTGCAGACAGAGCAAAGCATCGCACGTGCAGGACATGGTAGAACCAGGAGCCGGTGAAGGGTCTCCAAGTCCCATTGTGCTGCCATGGCAATGTGGTACAGTTCTGGTCTGCAAATGTAAAGCTGGCTTTACATTTTTCAATGTTGTTTAGTTCAGAAATCTCTTGTCTATGCTACATGAAAAAGGAATTTAACTTGTGTATTCATGTTATTAGCTCAAATTATATGTCAGAAATGGGGAAATAGGGATTCATTACTTTAGAGGCACCAACTCCTGATGCCCTAAAAACTGTCGTGCTTCTTTTGGTGGTTTGTGTTCCCTACTGCTTATATGATCCAATGCTTTCTATTTACATACCTGTGATTATTACAGTTTAGGCCTTACTTTTACATCTCCCTGATGTAAAAGCAGTATGTTTTCTAGTTAAGTAGCAGGGTGGGCTTTTTTTCATGTAAGTAGAAAATTATTTAGCGGAAAATAATGGTTGTACAAAACTGAAATGCAGCGTACCCATGTACAAAGAAATGAACAGCCTACCAAACTTTTTGAAAATCTTTCTTGCTGTCATGCTTCACAAGCTCTCCAAAATGTGTAATGAGTAACAAAGACCTCTCCCTGCTGTGTCTATATTTTTGTTCACTGCCTAACATGCTATTTTCAGATGTGCACATAGAAAAGGAAGCTAACTATTTTCAAAGTGTTGTCCCTGATGAATTTGTGTTTGTTCAGCCACTTAAATCTTGTTGGCCGAGATAAATTTCACCTGAGGCCAGCATCTGCTCACTAATTTGTCACCTTTTCTTTTTCATGCCCTTAAGCTGTTTTGACACCAGAGGCTTTGCAAGCTCCATCTCAGGAAGCACCAGCAGCAATACAAAATGCAAGGAAAACAATGTAAACTGAAGCTTAGTGAAAATAGAGTTGTGTAATATGGCACTGGTTAGTGGCTGGATGACAGCCATCCTTGATGACATAAATTTAGTGGCATGCGTAACTGCAAAGAACAAAGGAGTTAATCAGCAACAATACTGTATATAAGAAGCGTTACTGTGTGTAAATACATATTAAAGTTGTTGCCATAAGCTTGTGATAGAGAGTCAGTGTGCTGTGGTTTAGTCTCCTAATATTCCTTTTGGAAAAACTTTTATTATTCATTTTAGGTTTGTTTTCTGGGTTGTTAAGTGTCAGGAAAACTGAGAAACGCATCCAGCAGTCAAATAATTGCCCTGGTTGAAAACGCTTGCAGCTTTTTACAGAGAAGAAAATATCATCCAGATGATGAATAAAAACAACTCCTCCTCACATAAACGAAGCACAGCAATAAATTATATTGTGTTTCCCTTCTGTTCTCTATTTTTTAACTTACAATACGCTATGGAAAGGCAGCTCTTTTCCTCTCAGCTTTATAGAACTTATTAAAGAAGTGGCAGGCTTTTTTTAGTAATCATTAGTAGGATACAGCTTGTGTTTCGCCTTTAATCGTTCTAACTTTTGTACCCCTGCACTGCAGAGAATTACAATGTGCTGGCATTGCAGAAGTGAATAGGGAACTCTTCCATGTATCCTGCTTCCTCCTGTATTGCCCAAGTGTGCTGGTCTGTACCTTTGACCTGGGGCTTTCATGCAGCAGTCAAACTGGAGGCTTTTTTCCAGGGATGGAAGAAGAAAGGCTAGTAGGAACAGACCAGCGCTTAGATTAACAACATGAACACGATCCTGTGACATGCAACGGTTTTGTGATACCATGGCTAATGCACATGCTTTCCTTTTTACATGGGTTGGGGCAAACTTTAGTATGCACTTAGCTCTGCAGGACTCTGCAAATATGAGAGTGCCAGTCCTTCTGCTGGAAGTCACTTTAAAGCCTCGCTCCTCCCGCTGTCAGTGCCTGAGCAAAGGTTATCTCGGACACACGTAGGAGGCTGGCCTGTGGGCCTGCTGTAGTTGTTCTTCAGCGTATGGCCCAAAGCGGCCTCCTGCAGACAGCAGGGTGCATGTGTGTGTGCATACACCAAGAAACTGAGCTCTAATTTCCTCTGGAAAAGGTGGACCCGGCTTCTTGCTCCTCTCGGTCCCCTTTTGGGATATCTTTGTCATTTATAATGTCATTTTCATGCTTATTTTTAGTTGCTAGCCTTTCTCTGTTGAACTGTTCTTACATTTTTAATTGGCTAAATCAGGAGACTTGTAGCTGATTAATGTTTCCCCTCTGCAGCTGCATCATCTAGAATAGGCATAAACTTTTCCATGCCTCATTTACTTCCAGTTCCTTTTCAGACAGACATGCACTGTTCCTGGACCTTCCTGTCTTTCCTCACCTGCTGTCAGTTTTTGTTGTACCTCTTGCTGGATGAATTGTTGTTCCAGCTGTGCATTTGCATTTCATGATTTTATTCATGTGGCCAGAAAGTATGTATGAAGCCTTCCTACATCAGCAGTAGTGACAGTAATACTCAGGTGACAGCTTTTGGCAGGTAGATTCTCACCTGACCTGTGTTAACAGTTTCAGTACTGCACCCTGCTGAGTGACAGTGTTCAACAAACACATAAAAAGATTGACTTCCATAGCTGGAATGTTTGATGTTGAGGAGTGAAATAAGATTACTATTTTTTTTTTTTCCTGCATATATAAAAAACCCACTACGAGTCAGGCTGTTATGAAATAGCTCTTCCTACTCCTTTCTGTACTGTACTTTATTCTATGGATGAAATACAAGTCAGTTTTGATGTGCTCTGTCTATCGTTCATCCCAAATGCTAATGGTTTTATTGCCATGATTTCCCTCTGTCCCAGCAGATCAAGATTAGAGATGATTTACTATGATTAGAGGTAGTTTAAATGATTAGAGGTCACTTACTACTGGCAAATTGCATCTGGTTTCTTCTGAGGTATGAGGGCAACACAGTGCCTTGTTCTGCTTTATGCATTTGCATAAAATATGGTTGTCACCTGATGTCTTTATGATACACTTTTCAGAGTATGGGGTGTTAAAGTTTGCACACTGTCATACCAGTTTGCTGGGAGAAGTTCCTTCCTTCACATTGAAAAACTCAATATGTTTATAATTAAGTGGGGGATTAGGTTTTAGGCTTTGCATTTGCACTTCAATTCAAAAAAAGTGTTGTTCTCTGTAAGACTGTGTGTAGCTATAACCAGCATTTGTGAAGCCAGTGCATTCGCTAATCCCGTGGGAAAGTGCCAAAGTTGTCAGTTTTTATAAATTGCTGTCTTTATGACAGGAAACTGGGAGGGGAAGGGTCTTGTATCTGAATGGAACAGCAAGGAGAAAATGGGGATGTAAGGACAGATGTGTCCCCACCATAGAGAACAGTGACTTGGAAGCAACGCCCAGAGCAAGGGTCTTGCTGAAAGATTGGATGCGAGCCATGAGAACTCTATAAGCATCCGGTAAATGTTTTGGCTGGGTGAGGAGAAGACCTCCTGGAGGACAATTAAAAACTAGGCAGGCTTTTTTTGCTTTGCTTTGTTTCTGTTCAGCACTCTCTAAACATAGCGACTATTTTTATATATTTGTTGGTGGTAATAAAAAGTATTCTTTACTTTTAACTGAACACGTCATCTGTTGAGAATGATTTGAGGATGAATGGCAAGCCATTGTCAACATGGTAGTGAGTCATAAATGGGGGTTCAGTCATGCTTGTAGCATCCGGCACCCTCAGGCGAGACTGGGATTCCTAGACGGTTCCTAGATGGTCCTAGACCCCTAAGCAGCACAGACTGGCTTAAGAGCTTGTAACGGAGAATGCACCTCCTGGTCCAAGCGTCCCTGACAGGCTGCAGACTGTGAGCAGGAGCCTAAACCTTAGCTTCCACCGAGTTTGTATTCACATTCACAGTTGCCTTCATGATGTGAAATGTCATTTGATATGACCAGGAGTATTGTGGTGTGTGTCTGAAGGGCTAAAACTCATGTGAGCGCTTCCAATTGCCTTTGCGTATTCTACAGAGGTGATAGGTTAAAGGCCTAAAGTTCAAGCACAGTACAAGATTTTTAACATGATGAAAAAAAAGCAGTAAAAAATACATAGTTTGTCTACTTACAATAGTTTTAAAATTCAAAACACTATAATTTTTAAAATATTCTGAAGTTTACATTGTAGTTTTGGGGTTGTAGTTTTTGTTTTTTACTTCTACAAAAGAGCTCAGTTATAATCTGTAATTGCACTGGCCAGAGCAAATACTTTGTTCTACGTGTTAAATAGCTCGATGAAATGGGGAGGAGGAAGCTGGTTGACAGACACAACTTGGTCCTTTGTCAAGGCCTGTAAAGCTCAGATGTCTCCTGTGCAGCAGATGCTTTAACTGAATGTTATGAACTGCTCTTGTAGAGTACACCTTCTAATAGATGTCACTCTTCTGTTTCCCCCTACTCTTTTGCAGCAAGTGACGGGCAGAAGTTTTGGTGAGAAAGATTTTCGTTCTGGATTAGAAAACGGCATTCTTCTGTGTGAGTAAGTAACACTTACCGTTTTGAGCCTTGAATACAATCTTGACTAAAACTGAAATGAACTTTAACTAGTATGTCCAGTTGTTGGTTTCCTTCTGCGAGTTTTGACGTTGTGCACCCTGGTATTTCACTGCAGCATCATTTCAGTGCCAAAGCTATTGTTATGGTGAGGATTGAAATGTGGCTTAAAGAAAACAGGTTTTGCAAAGTGCTTCCCTCACTCCACCCCAGCTCCTTAGTTGAGTTATGTAAAGTAAAAATGATGTTTGCTTTTTGGTTTCCTTTTATTTAAAGATGTTAACCACAGATTGGCAAATGGTGTTCCACACCTGCCTTTGGACGTCTCTGCTACAGTGAGGCATTTTGGACCAACTCCAGGTCCAAGCACTGTCAAGAGTTAGCCATCTGAATACCATCAATACTCAGCGGCTTTTATAGTTTCTGGAAGGCTTAGGCATCCTCTAAATTTTACCTAAAGGTGTATTTGAATGATGTGTTTTGTAATTTTTGGACAAGAGACGCAAGTTAGCTTTTGCACGTTTCTCTCTGCTTTTAATAGCTAGTTTTTAGGCAGAGTCTCCCAAAAGCATGTCGTGGGGTTAGATGCCAAAGCTGGCGACTTTTAAGAGCAATTTGGAAGTGTGCCCTAATGCCCGTAGTTCTTTGCAAATCCCATGCAGGATGTCAGGAGTTTGGGATCTGAATCACCTATATGGACCAATTTCTTTCCCTGGGCATGCAGGGTTGTCACTGAAGTTGGTAAAAGCTGTCTTTGCACACCAGAAGGACGAAGCTTGTGCAGAACTGAATGCATATTGAAATTTATAAATGAGATCTCCTGAGATGTTTAGCTGGACTGTTGCAGCTGTTGGTTAAGTTTTATACTACGAAAGGTACTGGAACTTGGAAATTGTTTTCAGCAGCAGAGTTGAGCTAATATCCTGTAACTCAGCTCTAGGTATCTTACGATAGCTTTGAAACCTACCTGTGTAAATACTATTGTATATCTCACTGGTGTCATTAATCATACAGCTTTAACTTTAGCTGTTAAAGGGGAAAAAAAAAAACATAAAGGAAATGTTATGATCTGGTTTGATTGTAGTTGCATGTCTTTGTGGAGGAGTGGCTTTGGGAGGAGGGAAGTAGTTGTTATTGTTGATCAAAAGTTGTGTAACTCGGAAGGAGCATGTAGTTTACCTCTTTGTATTTAAGTGTTGCCTCTTGCACAAGATCTCTCTCCTCTGTTCAAGGGAAGTACTGTGTGCTGAATCATTTCACAGTGCTCTTTAAATGCTAAGATTGAATTGTGTTGCATGAAAAATAAGGGATGTGTGTTTCAAGATTAGATTGTAATCTTATCTGCAAGTAAGCAGAGGTAGTCTGATTTAAATGCTGTAAATCTTTAAGATGTAAAGCTTAACGAACTAATGTTTTGCTAATGAAATGCATACATGTGTATTTCTTAAGGGGTTGTGAGCTCCAGTAATAAGCAGGTCAAGGGACACCACTTGGTTATGCTACTAAATTGCTCTGTGATGTTGGGCAAATTGCTTGTCTTTGTTTACCACCTGTGGATCACTGTAAACCAATCTGAAGGGATCTGTCTCCTCAACCTCAGATGTGAGAGGCCATGATGTTTGTATTGCATCCCACTCCTGGCAGCTGTGGCTAGTGGGTAAAACTCTATAGGCTACAGAGCATTAACCAGAGAGCTACCAATTTGGCCTTCAAATTTGCCTTTCTGATGATGAACAAATTATGAGGCCAACAACAGAAGCGTGCTCCTCACTCGTTCTGAGTCCACTCATCAGAAATTTGGGGTGTAACCCTGGGAGCTTATAATGCCTCTTCAAAAAGCACAGGTTTTCAGCAGGTGAAGCACTGATAGTTAATTTTTTATCTCTTGCTCAGTGAAGAAGTGCTAGCAAAACTGCCACAGGCAATATTGTCTCTGTAACAGGAGTTTTCTGGCTTATCAGAGACCTGCCTGGGTACCTCATGAACAAAATCTAGCGATATTTAAGCTCTCTCTCAACCTCTTTCCAATCTGTTGTGCTTGCGTCACGGCTGACCTCAACAAGTAAATGCCAGTCTGATCTCAAGGTGTCTGATAAGCTACTGAAGGCAAGAAAGAAATTATAGCTGTCTTAAGTTTCTGAAAATGGAAGAATTCATTGCCTTTGGTCTGGTTTATCTGATTTGTTGAAATTTTAGGGAGAAGCTAAACTTGCCTCAGTTTATCTCCACAGGACAGTACTCACTGCAGGTGTCATTAACTGACAACTCATAGCCAGACACTTGTGTGGGTGATGTCCATGTGAGCGTGGAATGGTGCTTACTTCCACATGGCTGTTTCGGTATTTTCCTTGCCTGTTGTATTTTGTGATGAGGCCTGAAAGAGAACTCGGCTCCTGAGGGATCCCAGCAGCTAGAGGACTGGAAACTAATGTCAGGAATGGGGACACAGCCACTATGCCCCGAGTCTCCCAAACGTGTCTCAAGCTACCCTCTGGCTTTGCAGGCATTTTGCAGAAGGGAGGGGATGGGGGTTAGCCACCATGCCAGAGTCCATTTGTCTATGTCTAGAGTACGATTGTTGGAGCTTTAGGCACAGTAATGCCAGGCTTCCTTCCAGTTGATCCCAATGTCTATGGCCTACACATCCTGCAAACTCAGGCAGATATCACTACACCGGTTATAAACAATTCATTCACATCTAGCAACTATCCACATGTTTTAATAAATGAAAACTAATACAACCGTGCAATGCCAAAAGCTTGGACTCTTGGGAGGGACATGTGGACCACCAGCCTGACTAGCAGAGCAGCCCTGCACGCGTGTGCTAGCCACAGGCACCCGCAAGCCTCGTGCCTGCCTCTCTGGTAGTGCTTACGCTGCGGCTGGCATCTAGATCTGGCCTTGTTACGACACTTTCCTAGCTTGCCACGCTCAAGTCGGGAGCGGAGGAGCATATTTAAACAATGCAGGATGCCATAAAGCGGCAAGCTGACAGATGAGAGTAACACAAGCCCTTCCTTCTTTCTGGGTATTTGAAAGCCCACTTGTGCAGTTGCCCTGACAGTGCCGGCTCTACTTGTTCACCCAGCTGTGCTGAGAAGCCAGTGACTACGACTTCTGTTTGTCTGAAGTGAGTTCATGGCTTTTTAGCATAGCTGTCTGACATCAGTGCAGATGGTGATTTCAGCAAGGGACATCACAGCTAGGCGAAGGCAATTCTTGCTCTGTTCTTGCTTTGTGTATTAAATCACCATATGCAAAGATGGAGGAGTTTCCTGGCTACACTTCTGCATGGGTGGGCAAATGTGCCCTCCTGGGGACATGGTGGAAAGCTATATGAGGCAGGATTACAACACCAGTAGCAGGAAATATCACTAGAAATCCCCAATTTCTGCTCCAGCATGTGTTCTTGGTTTGTTTTTTTTCTTGCTACGTAGCTTTAGCATTTAGGTTTGACCCAGAGAAGCTAGAGGATTAATCAGGAATAAATTAGATCTGGTTGTTGCAATGGTTAGGTGTTCCTATTTTATGGATTCAGACATTTGACTGAAGATTGATTGCAAAAGAAGTATATGCTGTCTCCATCCGCCTGCCCCACTGACTTGGGTAGTTCTGTTGCTTTTCCGAAACAGCAGATAAAGAAGTTGAAGTCGCTTTTATTTCTAACCCTGCAATAATTGCTATTAATAAGTTTAAAAATTACTACATTAAGACAAAAATGCATACATCTTCCTGCAACCTTGCCCAGTTGTTACTGCTCTAATATTCTTGCAAGTGTGGTTTTAAGGTGAGCAGTTCCTTTCTGTTCTCCTTGCCATCCACCTCCCCTTGCCTAGCTCTTCTACTGCAGGATTCCTTCTTTCAAATTGGGCATTCATCAGCTAGAGAGGTCTCTGTGGGGATGTGAGACTTGGAAAATCCAAGTTATTTACTTGCTTTGATATGACTATCCAAGGGTGATATATATCCAATATATCTGTAAGCATTTCTGGCATGCAATTGGGATCATATTTTTCTCTCAAGCTTTCTCTGGAATCAAGCGGTACTAGGAATCCAGCCACTCTGAAAGTTTGTATTACTGGTAATAAGAGTCTAATGTCAGGAATAGGACCAAACCATAAAGAAGAGTAACAACAACAGCTGGGACATGGATCCTGGGCAAAGGACTTAAAACCACAAACTCAAACCGAATCCAGATTTAGGTATCAGCAGAAATGATTTGGCTTTGTGGTGGAGTTCAACAGCATCACATTTGTGTGTAAGACCTTTGGGTTATGTATGTAGAACAGTTTAGCTGCATGGCTGTTGTATGTATGTATGTAAATCAATTTATAGCAGTAAATGCAGGCATAATAAATCTTTGTTTCTTGTCAAGCATGAAAGTTCTAATGAATGTCTAACTGCATACCTTGAGAAGTCATGGTGTAAACATATAAAAGTACAAGAGGAAAAACCGTATGTCGTTAAAGATGGATGTCACTTGCATATACAGTTCTGGATACCAACTTATGAGCATTTTCCCAAACTTTTCTTTGTTTCTTAGACACACTTATTTTGTATATTAGCACGTGGTGTTATGTAGCTTAGTAAGATGTGCAGAAACTATGCTTATTGTTTGAAACCAAGATTCTTTTGATTCTGTAACTTTTTTGTTATTTTTTGAAAGAGCAGATACGAAGGTATTTTATTGCTTTTAAGTAATCTTGGTAAAATTGGGTATGTACAGTGTATTAAGGAAAAAGTTTTACACTTTTTCTTATGTAGGACAATATCTAGGAAAGGCAATTCCTTTCAGCTGTGCATGCTAGGAATATAAGCTCTTAAAAAGTATAAGAAAGTTTTTATGTTTTACTTTTAAATTAAAAAAAAGTGAGAAATTAGTCATGCACATGGATTATTTTAACAGTATTTAAAGAAAAAGTGAAGTGTGACTATAAATCTGAGTGAGCTGGAAGTGATTGTGATCAAGAATTACTTAATGGAATTTATCATTTACTCTGTCATGGGAATAATTTTCTTCTATAAATAAGAAATCTCCTTAGCTTGTGTTCTTCATGTCACTGGTGATGAATGAGCTGCCTTTTCTCAGAGAGCAGAGTTTCTTTGGGCTTGCATCATGGTTATAGTGCATCTGACCAAGCATTGGGCTGACATGAATGCTGTTTTCAGCAAGGGCTGGATATGTGCCAGATCAGTGCAAGTGTAATGCTATGGAATAGTAAAACTTTGTCTTCTGAGTCAGTGGTACCGTTAGGTATGGAGAACAGCCTTCACTGTATATATGGTGGTTCAGTTGTTTGGCTGTTTAAAAATCACATTCTTCTTGCAAGTTAATGTCACTTCTGTAAAATTGCCATGCCACTTATGGAGACCTGGTAGGGGAAAACAAATACTCAGTCGTCTTTGTAGATTGTAGGATTTTGCAGATATGTTATTCTACTTGTCTGTCAGTGGTATAGGCCTGGCGTCAGTTCAGCACTTGGCTGTGTAGTGTACAGTGCAGAGACTCTTGTCTTGCCAGATACCTCACTGGAGAAGCTGGTGCATGCCCAGCCCTTACGCTTAATTAGGCTTTTGCTTGAATTTCCTGTTCCTGGAAACTAAGAAGGTATTTGAGTTTCATAGGCATACTTGAAGTTTTGAATGTGACCCATGCCTTGAGGTGAGAAGGGATTGGTGTTCTCCTGTGGTTTTCAGGCTCTGCGTTGTAAAGCCAAAACATTATCAGCATCATGGATTTGGCATGTCTCCAGTTTAGAGAGACAGGCTCCAAGGCTCATTAAGCATTAAGATTTAGGTTCATGTGAGGACATTTGAAACAGTTTTATATGAATCCAGTTTTTAATCTTTAGGTTTTATTACCGTGTTATTATGAAGAGCTATTTGTTAGTACAGTTTAGGTGAGAGGTCAAAGGTAACATAAACCGTAAAGCTCAGCTGTGTGCATGAGAAGAGGAGAATAGTCATTGAGGGGCATGCTTGAGTACACCTAGAATGGCCTGTCTTTGTATTTATGTTAAAAAAAAAAAAATTATCTCAGCAGACTAAATAGTAGAGTTTTTACAGTGGAGCTTGGTAATTGACAAGGCAAGAGACTGTGGAATACTGACCCATTCAAACAGAGTGTTCCTCAAGTGCAAAGCAAGGTAATCCTGTGAGAGGTTTCAGCTTTCCAAGAGTGTATGTTTAAGAAATTATATTGGATATGTACTTTGGGCAATTATCCATGGCCATTGCTACTCAGTGTAAAACTATGTGTGAATTGTAAATCTATAGGTGCATGGGATGCTCTTCATGTCAGTCATTGTGGTGGTAGGTTCTGTATAAATAGCTTGTAAAGGCATTTACACAGTCTTCCCTGTTGCCTTTCTTGAGCTGTTTTGCAAGGCCTCTTTCTTATTCATATTTTTAGTCTTTGGCAGAGCAAGACCCATGCTATCCTGTGTTTGGCATACGTGTTTTCTCAGTCCTACACATTTGCATAGTTCTTTATTCACCCTTTACTTATCAGACTGGACTGTGAGCCCTTTATAAGACAAAGTTAGTTCTGTCCTGCTTGTTAAAAAAGCACCTTGTTCATCTGGTCCTAAATAAATAATGTCAGGGGCATCATTAGCAATCACTCAAGAATGTTTTCCCAAAAATATTTTTGTGACCTCAAGAACATCTCTATATTTTGAAACTTCTTTACCGCTTCCTTTGCAACAAAATATTTTGACTTTTCATGGTCTGCTGTTTCAATGTGATTTGTTCACCTTTAAGACTAATAGTGGATTATTCTCTCCTTTTCAAGTATTTGGGGGCATTTTGGAGCTGCCACTAGAGCATGAGTTTAAAATATGTGGTTACTGAAGCTGTCTGGGCTAATAATTATCAAGTGCTGAAAGGCTGCTTGTTAGAATGTGAATCTGTAAAACTTAATTTAAAAAGAGAAATGTCTCCGTGAAGTTTTACTGTGGATAGAATTTCCTGAACTCTCAAATATGAAATGCCCTTTTACTTTAAGATCGGGTCATTAGTCAGCTTTTCTTTTTAGGAATATGATCTGTTACTTGAGCGAAGAGCTCTGTTGGATACCTGTCCTTCCAGCCTGGATTGATCTGTGAACACGTATCACTTCAACTTTCTTTTTTTGCATTTCTGAAGCTTATTCTCTGAAAGTGCTTCTCTTCCATTTCCTCTTAGAAACAAGGTCTTTTTGAAGGCTGGGTTTTGGCAGCCATCGTCTGAATATTTTCTTAACTGACGCTTTCTTGCAAGAATTTCATGGGCAGTTGTCTTGGTGCTTTTCATTAGATCTTTTATCAGCTGTTGCCTGAAACGCCTTCTCTTCCTGGCAGAAGTTTTTCAAATTCTTAACTGGTGATAAACAACCCCAGGAAGGTCTAATAGGTTAGTCACACAGTGGCTAGTACTGATTTCAGCTTGTCTGACCTGCTGTGGAGATACCTTATCTCCTGGAATGCCAAGCCTTGGGGACAGCACCAAATAGAGCAATTGATTCTTCCCATACCTATCAGAGCTGGTTTTTATCGGGGGAAGGAAATGACCTAGCTTCTCCCTATAAGAGTGGGGATGGAGCAGCTTCCCGCTTCCATCGTGCCCTGTTGTTTCCATAAGGTAAGGCAGCCCTAAGGTTTTAGCTTCTATGCACTGTCTTACCGTGCTTCATCTAACAGCTAACTACGGAAGAGTCCAAGCCAGCACCTGGTGCAGGGGAAAGGGAGGCTGGGGATGTGGATGTTGGACTGAAAGTGGCAGGAGCACTTTGAGAGGTGAAGAACAGAGGATTGTCCAGACTCAGGACAGGTGCATAAATGCTGGGGTGGTGGGGAGAAACCCCAGCTGAGAGCCTGAAGGGTCTGGAGAACAGGTCAGCTGTGTGTATAGAGACGCAAGTTTTGTGGATGGAGCCTGAAGAGGCTTGGTTTTATCCTGTTTAGGGTTATTGTCTTTTGGGTGTTTGGTGGGATTGTCGGGGTTTTTTTTCCTTCATCGTATTTTGTTTGAATTCTTTTAAGAACTCTTTTATCTGTATTACTTTTTGTCATGTCTTCGCTCCTTTTACTGTTAAAAAGTGCCTTGAGTTTTCATTATCGTATCTCCCTTCTGGTCATGTCGGAGAAACACTGGTCATACCAGGCACCAGAAAGCCTCAATAGAAGAAATATTACAGTCTTTATATTTCTATTCTTTCTTTTTTCCTCCCTGTGTCATTTAACTTCTTGCATAAGTAGCTGTTAATACTCCAGAATTATTTCTGTGAGAAACAAGTTGGCTGAAAGCTGAAGTTTTAAAAAGTCCTCCCTAAACTTGTTTTGCCAGTCATCTCCAAAATGTCTGCTGGTCACCAAACCCCAGCTACCAAAAAGGTCAAGCTTGGGGAACGTACCTACGTTCTCCTTTTGAAAACAGTACTGAAGGACATTGTTTTGTGGTTTGTTTCGAGCACTATTCCCTCACTGTGTGGTGCCAGACCTTAAATTAGCAGTATGTTACTGGAGGGGGAAGGAAAAAGGAGAAAATAATGGAAGATTTAAAATCATCCTGTTTTGTTATTTCTCAGGACTGCTTAGTTGGACTTGTCCCGTTGACGTCTGTTTTCCTAGATGCAGGAGTATGAAAAATAGTACCAATAACTTAAAAACAAAAACAAAAAAACCCCAAACAAAAACCCCCCAGAAAAATTCCAAACAAACAAACAAACAAAAACCCCAACAAAAACAACACTTCAACACTTCCACTCTCTGACCATTTATACAGTAGCTCACCAACCTTGGCATAGCAGAATGTGGTACACAGTGATATAAAGGTTTTGCTTTGCTCTTTAGAAGATGCACATCCACTTGAGGATTTTCTGTGTTTGAAGAACACAGCTGTACAAAAAACTGAACTAAATTTGTGCTTGGGAAAACCTGGGCTTGCAACTGGTGGTAGTTTGGGGCAAGATCAGGGTTTGACAGTTACATTAGGAGCGAGCAGTGTGTCTGCCCTTGATACCCTCACGAGGATGAATATACTTGAGCCCTGATGATTTTTACTGCACAAGAAAAAGGACTGCTTCCTTGGAGGAAAGAGTTAGTATCAGACAGGGTCAGCAGGAGCTGGGAGGTACTCAGAGAAGCAAGTGATCATTCAAAGTCTCAGTACAACTCATGACCTGTTAGGCTTCAACACGTTGTCTGAACCTGCCAGTAGGGACCTTAGTGCCTTCCTTAGACTCATCAGTATTGCTAAACTGGCCAGACAGATCATATGTCTGAAGTAGAGCATCTTAACGTGCCATCAACTAAGTGTGTTTTTTGAGGAAGTGCCTTCAATTGTCTTCCTGCTGCAAGAATGGGTGATAGATCATGTTAGACAAGTTACTTCTGGGGATAGGGCCTTAAATGTCTGTTGTAGCAAGGCTTATGTTGATTGCCTGCCCTCTGTGACTCGGTATGAAGGTGATAGGGTTAACTTTTGTAAGGGAAGTAAATGTTGTGAAAATAAAGCACTGAACAATGTGTGTGTGTTTCAGCTGATGTAGCAGCTGATGGGTTCTGTGTCGCTCCTGTAATGCTTGTCCTGCCACTGTGTTTTCCATATCTTTCTCAGGGATTGCTGCAATACAAATATATTTTTAAAGATTTAATTTAATGTCCTAGAACAATCATAGAATCATTAAGGTTGGAAAAGACCTCTAAGATCAGCTAGTCCAACCATCAACCCAACACCTCCATGCCTACTAAACCATGTCCCGAAGTGCCACATCTACACGTTTTTTGAACTCCTCCAGGGATGGTGACTCCACCACCTCTCTGGGCAGCCTGTTCCAATGCTTGACCACCCTTTCAGTAAAGAAATTTTTCCTAATATCCAATCTAAACTTCTCCTGGTGCAACTTGAGGCCATTTCCTCTTGTCCCATTGCTTGTTACTTGGGAGAAGAGACCAACACCCACCTCACTACAACCTCCTTTCAGGTAGTTGTAGAGAGTGATAAGGTCTCCCCTCAGCCTCTGCTTCTCCAGGGTAAACAATCCTTGTTCTCCAGACCCTTCACCAGCTTCGTTGCCCTTCTCTGGATGCGCTCCAGCATCTCAATGTCCTTCTTGTACTGAGGAACCCAAAACTGAACACAGTATTCAAGGTGCGGCCTCACCAGTGCCAAGTACAGGGGCACAATCACTTCCCTACTCCTGCTGGCCACACTATTTTTGATGCAAGCCAGGATGCTGTTGGCTTTCTTGGCCACCTGGGCACGTTGCCGGCTCATATTCAGGCAGCTGTCAACCAGCACCTCCAGGTCCTTTTCCGCTGGGCAGCTTTCCAGCCACTCTTCCCCAAGCCTGTAGTGTTGCATGGGGTTGCTGTGGCCCAAGTGTAGGACCCAGCACTTGGCCTTGTTAAACTTCATACAATTGACCTTGGCCCATTGATCCAGCCTGTCCAGGTCCCTCTGTAGAGCCTTCCTACCCTCAAGCAGATCAACACTCCTGCACAACTTGGTGTCATCTGCAAAATTCCTGAGGGTGCGCTCGATCCCTTCGTCCAGATAATTGATAAAGATATTAAACAGAACTAGTCCCAAAACCGAGCCCTGGGGAACACCACTTGTGACCAGCTGCCAAATGGATTTAACTCCGTTCACCACCACTCTCTGGGCTCAGCCATCCAGCCAGATTTTTACCCAGCGAAGAGTACACCCGCCTAAGCCATGAGCCACCAGCTTCTCTAGGAGAATACTGTGGGAGACAGTGTCAAAGGCTTTACTAAAGTCCAGATAGACAACATCCACAGCCTTTCCCTCATCCACTAGGTGGGTCACCCTGGTCGTAGAAGGAGATCAGGTTGGTCAAGCAGGAGCTGTCTTTCATGAACCCATGCTGGCTGGGCCTGATCACCTGGTTGGCCTGTATGTGCCACGTGATGGCACTCAAGACGATCTGCTCCATAACCTTCCCTGGCACCGAGGTCGGACTCACAGGCCTGTAGTTCCCCGGATCCTCCTTCCTGCCCTTCTTGTAGGCGGGCATCACATTTGCTAACCTCCAGTCAACTGGGACCTCCCCGGTTAGCCAGGACTGCTGGTAAAGGATTGAAAGAGGCTTGGTGAGCACTTCCACCAGCTCCCTCAGTACCCTTGAGTGGATCCCATCCGGCCCCATAGACTTGTGAGTGTCCAGGTGGCATAGCAGGTTGCTAACTGCTTCCTCCTTGATTATGGGGGTTTATTCTGCTCCCCGTCCCTGTCTTCCTGCTCAGGGGGCTGAATACCCTGGTCTGACTATTAAAGACTGAGGCAAAGAAGGCATTAAGTACCTCAGCCTTTTCCTCATCCTTGGTGGCAATGCTCCCCCTTGCATCCAATAAAGGAGGGAGATTCTCCTTGGCTCTCTTCTTGTTGTTAATGTATTTGTAAAAACACTTTTTATTATGTCTTACAAAATCCATTCAGCAGGATTTTTGATGCTTTTTTAAGTTACCAAATCTGTGATTCCAGAAGAATGTGAAGTTGTTTTGTCTTTTTTTGGGGGGAATAATGTGATGCCATACAAAATTTTCAGAGATAACTGTGAGGTTGGACAACAGATGCTGGAATTGTTCCCCTGTCCGTAGATGCCTACAGTGCAGGTATGTAGACTTGCTGTGCAGCTAAGTGCAGAAAAAAAGCTGCTTCTGGTTATGGTCATGTTGACGGCTGCCTGATGTCTGACTTTTCTGGTGTCTGCAGTGCAGTAGGCAGGACAGTACTCTGCCATGTACTGGTTGCCAAGGCTTCTGAATGGTAACCAGTGGGGTTTTTTTACAAAATCTTTTTTTTGAGCGGTAGAGAAAAATAACAGCAAATGTTTATTAACAGGTCAACACACACTATTGTGGTCAGGTTTAGGGCTGGGAGAGTGGCAAAGCCCAGAGCTATAACTGTAGTGGGGTTAGAAATGGGGCTAGCGTAGTGGGGCTGGAGGAAGGTTTAGGCTGCAAATGTTTTGTGCTCTGTGAACTTGGTCGCTGGGGTTGTGTCTGAGTGCCTTCACCTCAGAATGAGCCAAGGGTTAGGATTAGGACTGGGGGAGGCACAAAGGCTAGAGCTGCAGATGCAGTGGGGCTGCCAGAGGAAGGTGTGTGCTGCAAGTTTTCTTCCTTGCAAACTCTTTAACCTGAGACACGGCTGGGGACATGAGGCCCAGGGCAGCCAACTCCTTCAGTCAGGGTCAACAGGGCAAGAAAGCGTGGGACTGCAGTTGTAGGGGGCTGCCAGGTGAAGGCGTGGGTTAGGAGGTGTTTTCTCCCCTGCAGACTCTTTCCCCTTGGCCATGGCCAAGGGTCTTGTGCCAGGTCCCCGGTGCAAAATGGTTAGGGTTTTTGTTTGCCCCGTATTTCAATCGAAACCTGCCAGAGCTGATAAAACTTTACGTATCAGGACAGATGCTCTACATGAGTCTAAATAGGCACAGAAAATTCAGTTTGTGTGTATTGACCTATGTGGGAAGAGGTGTATTCAGTGGCTTTTTTGAGAAGCAGGAACAGATAGTAACTGTGTGACTGAAGGCGACCATTGAGATACTCTGCATAAACAGTACGGCTTTTCAGCCAGGTTGGTGGCCGAGCAAGCGTAAGCCACTTGATATTTTGGCGTCTGGACTGTTGCTCTAGATGAGGCAATAATTTAGAAGCAGCCAGTCTGCTCTGGAAGAAATCTCCCTTTGGCACATTCTGCAGTGAGCAAGTCCTGGGGGTTTTGGTGCCAGACTGTTTAGAGATGTTTCCAACAGAAGGTAAACATTTTAATAATAGAGACCTTTCTTCCTCAGGCTTTTCCCTCTTGCCCCATCCCATTTCCTCCCTCTTCAGACTCCAAACGGTGATCTAAAATGTTGTTTATTCCCTGCTCTTTTCCTTCCTCTCATTTAATCCTTCTCCCATATTTCACAGGGAAGCCTGTACAAGCCATTTCGAAGATTTATTTAGAATGGGCTTTGGCATTTGAAGTTTCCATTAAGACCTCTCTGTTTTACTTTCTATTACTGTCTATGGCTTTTGATCTGCACCTGCAGTATTGGTTGTGGTGCCTAATGTATTCATGCTTGAGTAATAAAGAAAATGGGATGCTTTAGCTAATATATCCTTTTTTTTCTGAGATAGAACAGGCAGACTGAAGGTGGAAAGCACAACAGAGCTAGAGTATTTGGAAAGGAGTGCTCTGACAAAAAAAAATAATATCAAGTTGCCTGTTGCAGCAGCTAAATGGAAAATAATAGTTTATAGGGTTGCTGCTGTGCAAGTCTGAAAGGCTTGTGCCTTTTTGGGGAAAAAGAAGTAATGCTTGTTTGTCATCTGTGAAATAAAATGATGATTATAGGAAGTGAGATGTGTGGTTTTTTTCTTGCCATTCTGTGCATCTGGGCAGGAGGAAAGTGAATTGTTTGTATATAAAAGTATATTCTTTCATCATTTGTTTTTAGGATGTAATAGTTAGTGTCAGATCCTACCTTAAGCAGAAGGCAGGAATAGCACAGCAATCTGTATGAGCTTGGGTTACAGTGTTTTTAACTGCAAGAAGATAAAATATCCCCAACTCCCAAAAATGTCATTCACATTGGGTTTGTTGCCACTCCTGATTATGGTGGTGTTGGAGATGTGGGGACCCCAAGTGTATAACAACACAAGTACAATTTAGGGCAGATCGGACAGAAGCTTTATTAACTATGATCCTAGAGAACATTTAGAATAGCGTCTCCCCCTCTGCTCCCTTGTTCTCTCCAAGTGATTGCAGAGACCCAACCTCTATACTGTTTCAGGGGGAAAAAAGAAAAAGTTGAGGAAAAAGCATCATTTCAATGTTAACAAAGCCAGGTATCCACCCCTGGGAGGGATGGACTCCTTAATGAGCTTGCTAACTGCCACAGTCCTAAGAAGGAATCAAACAGTAAATAACGTGACAATATGGAGAGATGGCTTTTGGAGGAGCCTGTAGGAGTGGCACATCTCATGTTATCTTAGCTCAGAAGTGGGCAGTTGGAAAGAATCACAGACTGTTAGTTTTTAGTTGAAAGGAATGTTCTTTTAGTTAGGATAAACTTCTTCGCCAGACCTCTCAAATCTTAAATATTAATATTTTTACCACCACAGTAGGCTGCTAGAAGAGTCAGTTGTTGAATGGAGATGGTGTCAGCACAAATTGAGATTCCTCTCTTCTATAGTGGGTATTCTAATTTTTAGAGAGTTTTACATTATCATAGACACCTTTGTTTCTCTTCAGAGATTTTGAATTTGAAGTGAGTGTCTTGACCTGATGATTTTCTTCCCAATGGATGGGACTGGTTGAATTTTATTACTTTGGATAAAGGGCATAAGGGTTTTCTCTTGGGGGAAGGGTGGTAAAGAAACAGCATTTGTTGCAACAGGATTTTATAATTAAAATTCCCCACTTTTAGAGGTTTGGTCATTTTTTGGAATATTCTAACAATGAGCCATGTCAGCACTTTTCATAGCATGCTCATGGGTGGTGGTGGGGTTGCTAATCTTTGGACGCTGAACAGTGTTCAACTGTGGTATCACTGGCCTACTGATGTTTTCATGAGGCGGGTTTTTTTGGACTACCTTCTTATTTGTCTTCTCACGTTTATGTTTTATGGGGACCTCCGTTCTCCACAACGTATGCAAAGATGGCATTTAATTTCAGGTACAGATGCAGAAAAATAGACAGGCCACCCATAAAGTGTACATCCTTTCTCACTTTCCTGCAGTGCAGAAACTGCGGGACTGTTCTTCCCAAGCTGTGGCGGTACCCGGATGCCTTCTGGGTTTCTGCTCTCAGGCCCTTCTAGGCATGACTTGCCTCTAGGCAATGGAGGCAGGCTGATGTGATCTAGATACATTTAGGGTATAAAAGAAATATTGTTGTGGTACTGTGCTGTAGATATTTTTCTCCTAGTTCTTCTTCATTTCAGTGATGGGTCTTTGGGTACACACATGTGTTTTCAGGAGGGGAGAAAGGGGAACATCTTCCTTTCCAGCTATACTGAAATCCTTATATGCTGGGGACAAGTGTTTGATAATTTGGATTTTTGTGACTTACCACTCATAAATACTCCTTTCTTATAACAGGTTGCTGAATGCAATAAAGCCGGGATTGGTAAAAAAGATCAATAGACTATCGACCCCCATTGCAGGTTTGGTGAGTATGTCAAATGGAGAAAAAAAATCTTTCAGTGCTGCTTTTTGCACCTTGATTTTATGACTGTATGATTTAGATAGCAATTATTTTTGTAATTTGAACTCTTCTAACCTACTAAACTCAGACAGTCCCTCTGAAATCTGAACTCTTGGTGTAGTCACCTTAAGACCTTCCAGTCTTTTTTTCGGAAGTGGGTAGTATTCAAGGCGCAAAGTATATTTTTAGAGGAAGAATATCTTCTTGGTTATGTGTCATCTTCCAGTTGTGGTGCTAGCTTTAGAAAGACCGGAATGCATGCATTGGAAGCCTTCACCACAAAGAGATAGCTTTTTGGAAAGAAAGGAAAATGTGTATTTTGTCTCATTTTTCTCTTTCCCCAAAATACCACAGTCTGCAGATAACAGTCATTGCGGGACTATCTAGGGAACTGTTTCATGTTGACTTTAAGGGCAGAGTAAAAGTTGGCCGTAATCTGTTATAAGCAAGGAAGACCACAGAGGATGTGCTGACAGTCCATGGGCTCTCAGGAGCGCCGGGTGCTCAAGAGGTCACCTCAAGGGGTGGCACAGTCCTGTGCCTGCTGTTGGGGAAGAAGGTGGGGGTATGAGTGGGTGTTGGGTCTAACAGGATTAGCCACATAGATATATGGCTGTACTGATTTTTACCTTGAGATGTGGCTGGGAATAAAAGGCCCCCTGAGCACATGGAAGGTGGCCATCGTCAATTTAGACTAATGATATACTTATATACGTGGTTCCTTTCTGTTCTGGCACTACTTACATTGCAGTTTAGTTGCGCAAGATTCAGAATGTATTACATGTTGATAGCTGAGGTTAACATTCCTTTACATAAACTGCATTAAAAAGTTTCAGTGTATTAGAAACCGTTACATTAATTTTTAAATTGGTTTTATCCTTTGAGGCTGGGTCCTTCAACCTGTAGATTTACAGGCATATTTCTGCATGAATACTGCTTAGTTTTAGGATTTAATTTGTGATGCCCACCACTCTTTCTCTAAAGTTTCCTTATGTGCCTTTCTTTTGCCTCTAAAACCCATCTAGTTGTATTCCTATGCAGTCTTATTTGAAAGGAATATTTGATACAAACAGCTGCAAAAGATACCAGTAGTGCAGTTTTCTTTTCCTTGGCTTCCTTTCAGGAAAGACTCAATTTTTGTTATGACTGTTTTAAGAGGATGATATTGAATTACATTGGGTTTTTTCTTATTCATAGGTAAAATCCCAAAGGTAAGGCGGTTGTAGGAGGAGGGACATAGAAAAAGTCATTGTGCATGTGTTATTTTTCTCATTCCTTGAGATAAATCTCTCTTGCAAGATGTATACCTTCAAAGCATTACCAAAAAAGTGGTTTTCAGGCTATTAATGATACAGCAGATCTTTTTTGTGTTGGAAGGTGACTTTTTAACCTCTGTACCTGTGTCCTCTACTTACCTTTAGTAATCACTTTTCTAAATATTTTTCCAAATAAATAATTAGGCTATTAAAAAAGTTGACTGCTGCTTCTGGCTTCTTGAACATTACCAATGGGTGTTTTTATCTACTGTTCTGTGAATAAATTACTCCAAACAAAGCAAGCCATCCAAATGTCCCCTTGCTATCGACAGTGTCTAGTTCCATACCTGCTAACTTTGGTTGCCATTTTTACTTACAGTGGTGAGTAAGTGGCTGTTTTAAGGATTGTATGTGAATTTAAATGACCAAGTGTCCTAGTCTGTTACGCATATTTATGGTGTATTATTTTAAAGTACAGACATCAGGAGTATGTTTGAGTGCAGAGTGTATCTTTTTCTTTTCTCTTACTTGTACTATGTCCGTGTGTCTGGAAAAAAAATAAAATACTGACACTATAGTCCAGAAGCAGTTATACCTCCTAGTTAGCTGACCACATATGAGGGACATTCTTTTATTTATTGCCAGTTTTTCTTTATTATCTTAGCCTTGGTTGGCTTGACATAGCGTATAGTTACTTCTTTCCAGTTATTTCACCCCAGTGAGTGTGATTTCCTCCAGTACATGTAGAAATGCTGTGAAAGCTTCAGCACCTTTTCTGCCTTGTGTGAGATTGAGCTCCTAGGTACTGCTTCTGCCTAGAAAGTGTAACTTAATCATTCTAACAGAATTAATTAATTAATTTCTTCCCAATAGCTGATAGGATAAGTATTTAGTTCACTAGTAGAGACAATAGGTAGGTTTTCCTTTTTACAGAGTTGGAGCTAAAACTTATGAGTACTTGTGAAGTACTCAAAGTGCCTTTTGTTTCACTTTTAACCTTCAGAGACACAAACAGTCATATATTATGTAGCTCTACAAAATGTCTACTTGAGTCTAATTCTCCAGATGATATTCTATTTTTCCTCCTTTGTTATCGTAAGGACAAATGAAGAAGTATGCTTTATTGAAGGAAAGTAACAGTAAACTTGAAGCCTGTATCGGAGATACGCTGAGATGTTCATCTGGGAGTATTATCAGGTGTAAAAACTTTGCCTATATTTTGTGTTTGAGTGATTTCTCATAATGCTGCTGTGAAGTATTATGTATAACTGGTCTAGAGTCAACACATTGAATTCTTCAAACTTTTCCTGGTGTTTAAAGCTAGATGAATCTGCAGTTACCCTGAAATTCTTACCAGTGACTTGCTCATGTGGTTTAAGAGGGAATGGCTTATTTGCAGATCTTTTGTATACCATAACACCAATCATGCAAGCAAAATTTATTGGTTATAGTGTTGTAGTGTTAAAGTAAGGACTTGAGGATCTGCACACCACCATGCTAAGCACAAGCCATATAAATACACAAAGATGATCTTTGTCTCATTGCAAGTCTAAGTCAGGATGTGGATTGTATGCAGCATTACATATAGAATTACATATGTTCAGCTTGGCAGGCTTGTTTGTAATTTGCTTTGATCTCCAGAAGTGTCGACTGCTTCTGTTATCACAGCAGAAATGATACATTGCTTTAACGAAATAAAACATCGGACCAACGGTTTGGTATTCAGACTTACAGTGAGTATTAAATTTGATGAAATGCTTTCTCATTCCTGTTCAGTATTCATTAATCCAGAAAGTGAATGCTCCCACGAAAAAGAAATTCACAAAACATCCAAAGAATATATTAAACCTAGGTAGGAATAACAGGCTTTGCTGAAAGAGCTGTGTTGCCAGAAGAAATTTGCTCATGTGAGAAACTGATGCTGAACATCTTTGTTTTAAGACTGTCAGTTTTCCAGAAGCATCATTTCATGTATTTAATTGTGCAAGGCTGGGAAAGTATTTTGGCTGAGTTATTAATTAAAAAAACATCTGAAGCTGCAGAAGTCTTACAAAGGTGGTTTATTAGAGTAAAATGAATCTAATTAATGTATAAGTGATTTTTACAAAACCAGCAATTTTTAAAGTGAGTTGCTGTTGATTTCTTCCATTTTGTATGACGTTCATAGTGGGCACAACTAATTTTTAAGGTGTCTACTAATTGCAATTTTGTACAACTATGTCTTGTTATATATTTAATTCTATAGAAATAAAAAATTTCCAGCATCATCGTCGATAAGCTTTGCTTTATAATGCTAACCGCTGTATGTTGACTATCTTTTTCCCTTAAAAAAAATTCTAGTTTTTGCTTCCTGTCCCTGAATAATGTCACTCTGTGAGAAAAGAAAAGGTTTCTGCCTTATCTTTTGTTTGACAGGGTTTAGGAGAGTTTGTAGCATTACTTCAGTTCCTTGAACAAGCCCCACAGGAGCTCGGAGACTTACTTCAGAGGCTGTGCGAAAGAATCTTGCATATAATAGTAGGAAGTAGTCAAGACAAAGTTGGAGGGCTGAACTTTAGCTTGGATCTTGGCTCATGTTTCAGCACTACTGAATAAAAATCTGTTTACTGTGGCATCCAGTTTTCAGCTTGTGTACTGTCCTCATCTTTGTGACATTTGTATGATTTAGCAGTGGAAAAAATAGCTCTGCAAAAGTCACCTGGTTGCATGATTATTGCACCAAGACGAACAGAACTGTAATGTGCTGTTTAAAAAAGCTTGTTCCTTTGAAAACAAGGTTTTTTTTTTTTATGTCATTATTTTCCTAGGAAGTTTCTCTTGGCAAAGTGTTCTCTGGGAACTTGCTATGAACTTTATTAAGAATAGCTACCTGCCTGCTGGTGCTGGTAATTTGCTCTTATGCTGTACTGTTGCATAAATTCCAGTATTTTATTGATGTCCTATGATGTCCCAAAGAAATTTCAGCATTGTCTTAGCTTTCAGGAGTTTGTGCTTCTAATTAAGTTCAGCAAATGAGATCATCTTTCTTCATACAGATATGAACCTGAAAATAAAATAACAAGACCCAAATACAGTGTAGTATGTTTCACAGAATTACAAATAATTAGAGAAGATAGAGAAACACATGGAACTTTAACTGATGTGCATTATTTTTATCACTCACTCCACTTGTACTTCAGTGTTACTATATGGGGTTTTTTTTTCCTTAAAAAATTATCCTCTCATTCTTCCTTTTAATTTCTCACTCTCTCTTTAATTCTTTGTAGTACTTTCTGGAAAGAGCCTGCTCCTATTGTAATATCTAGATTCATAATACATGATAATTTCTGTTTCTTTATTTTGTACTTCTTGCTGCTGGACAAATTCATTTGCCAGCACGCTTGTATCCATAAAAAAGTCTTGCTGTGTAAGTTGTGGTACATATGTGAAGTAAACAGAAGCAAAATTTCCTAACTGTCTAAAAACAGTAAGTTCTTGGCACTCACATCCCAAAAGCATTTTTTTTGTAAATGTTGATGGAAAGCAAAGTGTCAACATCGTTGCAAAATGCTGTGCAAACCATTCTGTCATGGTTTCTGTGGATCTTCCTTGCTAAATGGTACTTGGCTTCTCTACACCTCCTGTGCCTGCCTTAAGTTCTGATATCTGCATATTTGATTAAAGCAAAACTTAAGGTCTGGCCAGTGGTTTGGAGCAGCACTGTGTGCTTTGGCTCATCACATACTATAATATATATTGAATCCCTTCACTAAAACAACAGTATCCTTAAAAAAAAAACCAAACAAACTTGCATCATTGTGTCCTTGTATGCTTGTGTTGTTTGGGTTTGGTTTTGGGTTTTTTTTTTTACCCCCCCAAGCTTTTTAGACTCTGCCTTCAAATTTATTTTTCATTGACATTTTCCTGCCTGTTTGTTTTGGTGTCATCTGAGTCGGACAGAGCTACCTTATAAAATTCCTGTCTAATTAATTTAGCCATATGCTGTACTCACAAACACTTCTAAGTTTCATGAAGAATACAAAAGTAAACTAACAGGTGTTTCTTAACCAGGTTGTTTGTAAACAGAGTCTGTGTGGAACAATCTATAGTGATGCTGTAGTTAATTCATCGCAGAAGAGGAAAACAGCCATCAATTCAAATTTGGCAGGAAGCACAGAGGAAGCAGCATTGATGGGGAAAAAATTAGATGCAAACCAATAAAAACTAAAACTTCACATTGAAATTCAGCTGTTTTGTTGGGGTTTTTTTAGACTGGATTGAAGGTTTTTATTGCTCCCAATTAACCATGCAAATGCTGTCCAGAAAGGATTGCTCTTCTCCCATTTACAGAAAAACTAGTGAGCCAAATGCAAAACACAATGCTGGCATCTCATTTAGTATTTTATTGGCTGAAATGGATGTGCTTGCTATGGTGTTGGGTTTGGCTCCAAAACTCTCATACTTTTGATGCTGGAAACTAATCATTGATCTGACAGTAGCATATGTGCTGGAGATGTATTCCACTGCTGCACTTGGGTTCAGCCTGTGTTGCCCAGGCTTCCAAGATTGAACTTTAACTTGATGTATGGATGTACGAGAGGCTAAAATAATAGGAAATTAATAAAATACATGAACTGTCAAAAAAACCCCAAGGGAGGTAAATGACCCCCCCTTGTTTATTTGCTTTTGATGGTCTGAGCTGCATTTAGCTATAAAGTGCACCCTCAGAGAAGTGTGAGTTCAGCCAGCTCCTAGTAGTCTTCATGTTCATCATCCCACTCTGGCTCGTGAGCTGTCCTTAACATCCATGAGCAGTCCCTTCTGTCCTCAGCTACCAGCTGGAGTGTTGTATTTATGATGGCTGGAGGCAAAACCTGAAGTGAGGGACACGTGGTTTGCTTCTGCATTGGCTGTTATTGATCCCTCGCAGGTTTCTGTGTGCTTCCTGCACCGCTGGCCCCAGCCAGCACTCAGCCAGGGCTTCTGCAGACCAACCTCATTGCTGGCCTTAAAGTCCCTTCTTCTTCTGGATGTTCCCTTGGCTGCAGTGCTTACAGTATGCTCAATAAGCTAAGCTGTTCGTTGGCTGGGACCACTACTCGTCATGCTAAGGATACTGTCCCTTTCTGCCAGTGTCCAGGAATTTGTCCCTTGTTACAAGCTGAAGTCTCTCATATAGCACCCGGAGCGTCCTGAACAGCTTCCTTGTTGGGTCAGGACGGCACCAGCCAAGATGGGTAAAGGTTTGTAGGACACACATGAAGGACAGCTGTGAACCACAGCTGCTGTGGACAGATGCAAACTTTGTCATGTTGTTGAGGCCCATTCCCAAAGTAGAGTGGGTAGGATTCAAAGGTGCAGCAGTTTCACGGTCAGCTTAAGCCGTGCCCTGAGCACGCTGAGCTCTGCCTCTGAGAATGTTGTGACTTGGTTTGGCCAAATGCTAATAATATGTGGAAGCTCTTTGTGGCAAGGATCATCTGCTAGTCTGTTTTTGTCTAACACCTCACCCCATGAGTCCTGCTCCGTGGCCAGGACTCCTAGACAGTATGTTAATACAAATAATAAATAACACTTACAAAAATATCACAGGCATTCCTGTGTCATTCACAGTCTGTTTTTAGACTGCTGTCCCAACTTGAGTCTTCAGCCATGGTTTTAATCAATAGGTTTATAATTAGCTTTATTCACATTGAATAATTTAAAATGTTAATATGCAAATTTAGAGGTAAGGAGAACCTTTTCTGTGTTAAAACCAAGAGAGGATGGTCACTGCAGAGGATCTCCTTTTTGAATTTTTTTGGTTTTGTTCTACACAGAGACTGTTTTATTGCCCAGCCTTGAGAAGGGAAAGACAACTACCATGCTTTAGAAAAAAGTGCTTGATTAAAAGCGAGGAGTCTACCTGTTTGGGGCCTGACAAGTGACTTCACAGAGATGTTATTTATAAAACTATAGAGATAAAGGCTTAGTGTAATGATTGTTTACTTTGGGGGGGGGAACATAGGAGGTTTAATAAAGTAAAGGATTCCAGTGATAACATTTGAAAATGGCAAAAAGAAAAACATTGCTGCTGCTGAAGTCCTAATGCTAGGCAGCTGAAATGTGAACTTGCCCTTATCATGGCATTAACCTTTACTATAAATGACAGAGTCTTTCCTCGGGCTGGGGAGGGCAGCTGGCTTCCAGGAGGAGCTCATTTTGTACCCATGGAAAATGCAGGTTGCCCACTGGATTAATTTTTAGATTTGTTTTCAGTTCCTAAAGTGTCCTTCTACAAGTTCAGCCATGACTTGCATTCTTGGTTTACTGACTCTGGTTGAGTGAGTATTTCAGAAATTGCAAGCTTTTGAACAACAATCTCTAAGTATCTGTAAGTATCAGAAAAACTGATAGTCTAACAAACAAAATGCCATTCACTATGTACCTTAGGGCAGCACTAAATGAAGAATCTAGTGCCTTTCTCAAGCTGTTGTCTTAGAAACAAAAGGCCTCCTGAGCAGAATGACTTAAAACTCCTCAGGACAAAGCCCACTGTTGAAGCTTATGACTTCTCTTAATAGTTGGGCAAATGCCACATGCTCTGGAGGCGTGTACCATCTTCAGGAGTTTTCAGTGGAGGAGTTGGATGCCCTGAGTCTGCGAATGTGTCACCCATGCCCTGGGACGAATGCAGCACTGCTAGAGATACATCCAGGCACCTGCAGTCTTTGGGTGACTTCTGTTGCAAAATCGATTAGTTTGCCAAGCAGGATATAAAAAGCAGCACTGAGCTGGTGTGCTGTATGTGTGTAGGCCAGCACACACAAAATAAGCAGAGCTGCGACTATGCATGTATTGAGGCTAAAAGAAGTATCAGCTTTTGTCCTTAACAAGAAAAACTAGACCTGAGGCTATGGTTGCTTTCAGCTGTTCTAAAGTTGACTCTCCTATACCCTCTGCTATGCCAGCGCTGGCACTCATATGGCTATTAGCTGGAGTGGGCAACTGATCTGGCTGAAAAATAGCCTTATCCTTCACCTTATAGTGTGCAACTGCATGGGCAGAAGGGAAGGAACAGGCTTGCTGTGTTGGAGGATGGAGGTGCCATTTGATCAGCTTAAAGTAGTTGCAAAGCTGCAGCTAGGGAGTTTAAACTTAGATGCAATCCTTAAGTTATTGGCCAAAATTGAAGGACACAGGGACCTGGGAAAGTCTCATCCTGAAATCCCCATTTTAAAGGTTGTCTGTGTTTATACTTAGTAGCACTCTCACTCCCTAATTCTGGAAAGCCTCTCACAGGTTGGAGTCTGTAGGTCTGCACTATAAATACCATCTCTGATTCTCAACTGTCTTTTTCAGGGACATGTAGCCTCTGCTGTAGGGAACAGCTAGATGCCAGTATTTATTTGAGAGCACGCTAAATTCACTGTAAATGGGATTGACTGGAATAAGAATATTTGCTGTATTTGCTGCTGCTCTGCATTCTCACAGCATCCGACAAGCAAGTGCTGCTGCCCAGAAAATCCACGTGATACGGTCTGGAGAATGGTGATAACCGGGTAACAGTAGCACTGGAGATGTGAAAGGGGAGGGTACCTTCCAAAGAGCTCCTAACCTGACCAGTCCCCAGGAGGCGAGCGGGAACAAAAGTTTCCACAGTGTGGTCAGACCAACAGATCTGCCACCTCAAAATGGGCCAGGGGTCTCAGGCTTCCTATTACCTCCTCCCCTTGTGAGAAGGGGGCAAGCATGAGTTAGCAACGGTCTGTTGTGACCCTGGCCCTTAGGCTGAAGATGGTGGCAGAAGAATGCTGTCTAATCCCCTTCTTGGCTGCAAATCAACTCGGTGAAGTCTGTTGCAGTTTACGTCTGCTAGCAACTGTTCGTACTGTTTCTATGCTGAAAACCTTTCCGGGCGCTGTAAGTGGATTTCTGTCAGATGATGTGCATGTCGCTAGCAGGAGCCTACGTGCTGAATGCAGATGATGGAACGTGTCTCGCTCCAAAGATCACATTGCAGTTGTTTCCCTGGCTTAAAGCAAAGAAGCCAAAAGGCAAACTAGTGCCTTAAAGATCTGTGTGCAGTGACTTCTTTGGTTTAAGAGCCTAGTAAAATTTTGCAGTCTGGTGCTGTGGTCAAGAGTTCATAGGGGCTGAAATATCTGACACTGGTCTCCTTGCCTTCTGCATTCCTTAGTGCTCCTGGATTAAAGCCACTCGCTTCCTGCTTGGCACGGTACTTTCCAATTGTAATGCGCTTCCTCTTAAATGTCCAGAGGTCTAATGATACTATTGTAAACCTGTTAAAATTAATGCTGCAGAGGAAGCAGCTTAGTTAATTGCTTGTGCAAAAATACGGTGGTAGTCTGAACTATCTGACTGAGGGACATTAAAACCATTAAGTATTAACCTTTTAAAAGCCAAATAGCCTTGTGATACTATGTGGAAATCTGTCCCACAGCTTAGTAGGAGAATTACACATTAATTTCTGGACAAGCAATATAACTAACGATCTAGAAAATTAACATTGCAGTACAGAGGCAATCCTCAGCTATTTGAAGTGGTGTCCTTCTGTTAAAGTCCTTTCCATTGCTGCTTCTTTGTTTGCTTCTGCCTCCTCATCTTCATGCAGGAAGCACTGTTACTCAGATGGCAAATGTCTGTTTCTGTTTGGGGCAATAGGGTGCACTGATTTATTACTGTGAAACGTGTGAAAGGGAGTTCTTTTTTCAGACTTTTCAAGATAGAGTATTGAACTTGCTAAATGTGTGCATGCATCCAAGAGTGTACTGAGTTCAACTCAGCTTTTTTCAGTCCTTTCTGTATGCTCCTTCATCACCTTGGCTTTTCTTTGAATTGTACTAGTTGTCATGCACAATTTAGAATCAAGCTTGTGTCTCCCCATAAGGCTGATGGTAAACGTTATGCTTTTCCCCCTTCCCCTTTCTTTTCCTTTTTAGTTGTAATGTTGGTATTATTTGCTCTCCTTTTACTGCAACAGCTAGAGAGATGTTACTCGGTGTGTCGCAAAGTTGTATCAGTGTGTTGGGAGGCACTTTGGACCGAGTCCCAGATGTGAGTCTCATCCTTGCACCTGTTGTGGAGCAACAAACTTCAGGCTTTAAACTGATAGCCTGGGCTGCTGGTGCTCTGCTAGCTCCTTGCCTTTTATAACTGTTGGGTTGGTTGGGTGCTGTGTAGCTTGGCTGCACAGCCAACAAATCCCATGGGTGTTTCCAAGCATTCCTGGATGTTTCTAATACCTTCTTTTAACGAAAGCTGCCCTGTCGCTGTTGTCCTTTGAATACCGTTTCTAGTTTGGTTGGGAGGAGGCTTGCTGTTTTTTCCAAAACCAATCCTAACTTTACCACTCCTGCCTAGCAACAGCATTAGGGATCTTAGAGCTAATGCCTGGCGTTGGCTGAATGCAGGAGTTGCCAGTCGGTCTTTGCATCCTCATTTTCACATTCAAGCTGCAGTCGTGCAGTCGTAGAGGTTCCTGTGAGGCTGCTTGGTGAGTGCCTTCAGGGAGAAGCTGCAGGCCTGATTGCCCGGTGACAGGCACAAGGAGATGGAGCCCAGTAGCCACAACTGTAAAAACTCAGGTGTCAGTGGGATGTATACTTAACCCTGCAGGCAGCAACGAGTCTTTGGCTGACTACCGGGGGGGATTCAAGGTCATTTTGTCAACTAGGGAGGGCTGAACTGTGAAGCAGCTCTGTTTCCTTGGCCAGCAGTGCGTGGATCAGGAATGCTGGTCGGTGGTTTTTAGTTTTAATCTTCCTGTCCTTCCTACCTCCTATCTCCTCCTGCCCCGCAGCACACGGCAGTGAGTAGGACCATGCTATAAATGCTCTCTGCCTCTTGAGCCTGGTTTTCAGTCCAAAGCTGACAGGCCTGCTAGAGAAGAAGTGTGACGTTTATGTATTAATTTCTGGAGTTACAGGGATCAGCCACAAAGTATTGGCACCACTATACAGTATGTCCCCTGTTATTTAAAAGGGGGGACGTTGAATAGGTTCAGTTATTTGAGGTTTCAAGTAATCCAGGGCAATTTTCAGTGTAATTAATACCTGTCAGGAATTTGACCCTTGTTGGGATAACAAGAAGTTCTGGATAACTGAGGCGATACTGTAAACAAGTTGTGAAAATTGTGCCAGAAAACTGTCTGCACAGGTCAGTAGCACAAGGTAATAAAATCTCTCAACTTCCAATCTAGAAAAATAATTTATACAGCTTTTACTTGACATATGCAGGAGTAGAAAAAACTTTTCTTTTTGTACAGTTCTCGGATGTTTTCTTTCATTAAGTTTCTCCTTTTACCCCTAAAGAGGTCAGACAGTAGGTGCTTCTTAAACCATAACAACTGCTTGAAAAGCATAACTTGAAAAGGCCACATGCATCAGACACAGACATGCTGTTTTGCTGTGGTGTTTATTTTCAAAGAAAATACAAGCAAATTTAAAAAAAAAAACCAAAAACAACCCCCCTACTAGTACCGGCTTGATACTATGTATTGGAAACAATGTATATTCTGACATTTCATAAAACAAATTATGAACAAATGCAGGAATTGCATCAATCATCAGCAAAACTAGTTGCAAACTGGTAAATCAAATGGAATGGTCCCCAGAGAGCGCTGTCAGAGCTTTTATAAAAGCCTATAAAGAGGCAAAGAGAGGTACGTAAGTAAATAAATAAATGTTGTGCACCAAAAGAACACATGAAATTCGTTACTAAAGTCAGCTTTTAGTAACAGACTTATGTAAAAAAGAAACATGACAAAGTTTGTCATAGGAGACTGGGTTTTGTTTTGTTCTGGGTTTTTTGAGAAACAGAGCCAGGCTAGCTTGATTGTCCTTCTTAGCGTACACACCTGTATTTTATTTTTACAGCGCTAAATAGTGGATGGGTGGAATCTGCTATGTCAGTGGACTAGAATTTTAGACAAGGAAGAAGCAAGATAATTACATCCTCTTGGAGAAGTGTTGCAGTCAAAAATTTGAGTAAGCAAGGTATTAGCAGAATTGTATTAGAATGGGTTATACTTTATCTTCAGCAGTATCACACCAGTTGTTACTTGTTCTTTCATTCTGTCTAAAAACAACTAAAAGAGCAAAGTCAATCCAATATTACATTAGTTTGAAGGGAGTTTAGGAGCAGTTTCTTCAGATATGCCTGGCCTCAATTTCTGAGCATCTCAGATCTTTGAATGATAGTCAGTAATGATCAAAATCTGTTTTCCTGCAAAGTAAGTATCAAATTTACTGGTATGAGTCTCTGCCTTCAGAATTTTGTAATTAAGAAACAACACATAGATGCTGTTAGAAAGGAAACAGAGAAACAAGTTCTTTGTCAGCACAGTGTTATCAGCAAACCTGGGATCTAACTGCTGTTCACTCTTCGTAGGCATAACTGTAATGTAGAATTTTGGAGAGGATAATGGAGTAGTTCTAGTGAAATTTAGAGGAGGTTATTCAAAAGCATGAGGACTGTGCGTGAGAAAATACAAAATCAAAAATCTGCCTAGAGTCAGCACCCACAGTATTAGACTAAGTTGGCAAGTTCCCAGGGGTGTTTGAGACCTTAAATGCTCTTTAGTCCTTACCCTCTAGTTGATCAGAGATTAATCACTTGCTTTTTTAAATACTATTACCCAATCTCTTGAGCCACCCAATCCTGATTAAAATTTACTTTCTAAAATATGATCTTAGAGAACTGAAACTCCTTGGATTCCAGATTTTTACATATTTTTTGAAGAACTGTGAGTTCTTGGTGTTCTCGCAGTACTTGCATCAAAAATTCTTGCAGTTAGTTTACCTTTCCGAGAGTAGTTCCCCTTGCCTTTTTTTTTTTTTTTTTTTTTTGGCTGAAATTTGATGAGCGATATTAGAAATCCAGCACTTAAGCCTGCGTACAACTATTATGTAGGCAAATTACAGACCAAGAACTTCAAAGATTGTGGTCAGTATTCTCCATCACAGATTCCAGGAGGATTTATTCTCTTTGTATAACAGTGTACAAATATTCTTGTCCTTTATAACTTTACAATACAAGCTGGAGGAATAACAGTGCCAGACTGAGGTTAGGAAGCAGATGGGAAGTAAATAAGAGGAAAAACAGTCAACTGCTCTATTCAGGATAATGGAAGGTGGAGTTTGGGATATGCTAGAGAATGGAAAACCCTGGATAACCTCTGTGTTGTGGGTGTGGGCAACTCACTGCACAGCCCACTTTGGTTCAGCAGCAGCATCTATTACCTTGGCTCAGCATAGCCACAGGTCAGCTCTTGCAGGAGAGCTGCTCGACACCAGCGCCTTTCCCATTCAGGGGCAAGTGGCCCTAAGACATGAGATCAGCTTAGCAGTGCAGCACAGCACATTTAGGGATTTCCAGGTAGCCAGAAAGCCCCAGAAAGTGGGCGCTGCTCATGTGCTGGCTGACTCTCCAGGCTCTCTGCAGTCATACACAGAGCGTGGGGCACACTGAAGCCCTTGTGCAGCTCTGGGCTGGCCAGCATGTATGTGCACAGGTACAAAGAACATGTGTGCCCAGGGTCTGGTACCTCCTGGATGGTTGGGCTCCCTGTTCTGCAGTTTGGGCAGCGTTCCCACATGACTGAAGGTGGTTGCATAGCTGTGTAGCCCCTGTATTTGGATGGGGCTACATCTGTTGACCTTGTAAACCCCAGGTAGCTCTCAGGCAGGTCTCCAGATTTAAGGGCTGATTAGCTTCAGCACAGTGCTGAGCCTCAGCTGGGTCCATGCATTCAAGCAAGGCAGTACTGTGTCTGATGAATATTCCCCAGTCGCTAGGAAGGGCAGCGTAGAGGTGCTTGCCAAAGCCAATAAGTCCCGTTGGCCTTGAGCTGATTTTGGGTAGCCATGTGTAACTTTTGCATTCTCCAGAAATCTGTGCCTGCGGGAGTGGTTTGGAGATGTGAGCTGGCTGGGGACTGGGGCTCTGCAGTGCTTTAAATCCTCTAAATTGCTGGCGGCTCCTTGTTGGCTCTGGAGCTAGTACAGCTGCTTTCATGGCCCGTGAAGCCTGTCCTAGTAATCTTGCTTGACTCTACTGGTTCTGCTGTCTAGATACACCTCTCTCTGATCAACCATATGAACTCTGAGTCTCTCTGTTGAAGAAAGGAAAAAATCATTAAATTTACCCTTTTCCTTTAAATACTCTCGTCAGCTAAGTTTTACCTCAATCTATATAACGTGGCTTTAAATCGCAAAGGTTTTCAGAAGTAGCAGGTGAGGATTTGGAAGCTTGTTTAAGTGTGCATGAACATCTCTGCTAGCTTCACTTGTGACTGTTCTGAGCAGGAGCCACTGGTTATACTCAGGTAAGCTGAATTATAAGCACGGTTGGCTGTTTTCCTGTACAAACAAAAGGTGATCTCAAGTCTGGTTAGGACAGATGGTAGGGTATAACTGAAGTTTTAGGAATAAATTATCAGTGATAGCTGATTTGTTTCCCCTTTCTTTTCCCTCTGCCAACAAAAGTGACAAGCTATTTCTGCCATCTCTGCTCCTTAGTTCCTGTTCCTAAAGACTCGGTGTGATGCATGTATTCATCCTCCTACCCTTGTTGCTTTGTGCATTCCTAGGGGAGAGAGGATGTCGCAGAAGTATGTGTCAAGTACACCTCTAGGGTGTTGACAGAAAACTGAACGACAGGAATATCTGTCCTGTAGGAGGAAAGATCCTTTTCTGTCTTCTGTTCTGCTGCCCAGAAGTACCAGAACCAAGACATTGTGAAAGAGCTGGGAGAAAGCCTTGCAATAGGAATACGCTGCATTAAACAAGAGCTCCTTTCTTCCCCTCTTGTTTTAATAATTGATTTTGTGCCTATTAATTTGAGGAAATTCTGCTTCTTAAATACAGTATATTATTGTACTACTTTTTATTCCTCCCGAAAGCTTAGTCTTCACAACTGCAAATGACTCTGGCATCCAGATGTAATCCATGAATCCTGCTTTCCAAATGGCCCTTCAAAGGCATATTTTCATGAGCTCTATAGTCTTAATGAACAGTAGTAATTTAAGTTGGCTATTCTGCATAGTCCATCTAGGTTTGCAGCTACCATAGCTTCATTAATAATTGTGCCAGTTCCTGAATTATATCGAGGGAATTCTTTACTGATGGTTGAAAAGGGATGGAAAAGAAATCACTGCCAGACTATTAGCTCATCTTGCCTTGAATATTTACCATAAAAAAACCCCCAAACTGGAGATATTCAAGATGACTGACAGTGATGGCCATGGTACCTAGACACCAAATGTATGTTTTCAAATCTGAGAAACAAACAACAGATACATGGATTGAGTGTTGTGGTGTTTAGTAATTTAGACAGCTACACTATATATGGTCAAAGTTAAGAATGGGCACTGATTTACTTAGCATCTTTTTGCACAGATATTTTGGTTGTCTGTAAAATGTACTTGCAGTAAATTGAAAATTATTTCTTTTCTTCCCCTTCCTTTTCCTCACTGAAATCATTCTAGACATCTAAATGTGAAAGCTTTCTATTTATTTTTTTACTGGAAGTAAAAACAATAATGTAGGTTTTCCAAGTGGAACGTACTGGAACTTCATTCAGTACAAAAAGTCAATTAAAAAAAAAATAGTGTTTTTTGGACTTGAACAGCTTCTTTTAGAAGTATTTGCAAGGAAACCCCAACCTGTACATTAAAGAAGTCCAGTATGTTTTATATAATGTTGGCATGAAAATGCAAAGCTATGAGTGGGGGGAAAATGTATGTCAGGTCTCATGTAACAGCAGCAAAGAGATTTCTGATGTTTATCAAACCTTGAACACCACAGATTATTAAAACATATTCCTTGGCAATAAGGAGTAGATGTTTAATTTGAAAGGAGAAATGGAATTTGTTGCTTTTTTTGCAGAGGTCGCGAACTGAGCAGGAATGAGTCCTCCTTGGCGGTTTCACTATTTTGCTGTTTGCCTTGGGGAATAGAGATTTGGTCTGATTTTAACAGCTACTGCCAGGCCCCCGGCCCCCACAGGCAGCTTTCTTGCATCTTTTGAGGCCCACCTACAGCAGTTGTACTTGGACATTGGGATGCAGAGGCCCTCCAGCAGCTCTGGCTGCATAGTATCCTGATCCTTGCGTAGCAGATTGCCATCTTTGCTGAGAGAAGTCCGAGTATTGGCCAACTGTTACTATTTTTTGGCTTTAAATGGAAGATAGCTTTACTTAATATACCAAGCAAAAGAGGACATACCACGTAAAAGAAAGGGGCAAGAAAGTAATGTCATGTTAGTAGTGAGTAGTTGCTGCAATTAGAAGAAGCGTTGTGAGGCTGCCAGGCGGTGGTCATACATTCAATTTCAGAGGTTTCATGTCAAATTGATTTTAATTTTAGGTACCAATTTCTTTTGTACCTTTACAGTTTCAAACCTTAAAAATAAACTCTACAAAATTTCAGCTGTTTTCTGGCCCTGGATATTCAAAGTTTCGTGCTCAGCTAGTTCAATACAGCTGGATGCAGCAAAACTTCAAATGAGATTCATCACGCCCATATTTTCATAAAAATCCTGTATTTTCTGGGATTATACAACTTCAATGAAATCTGCTTCTGTGCCTGAGTAGGAAGACAGCTGATAAATGACCAGGGGAAGGTAAGAATTGAGGCTATAACTCCAATACAGCTTTGTGTGTCTGATTAATTAGGTTCTTGTGTATCAGAAAAGCATCGGGTGTAAATTTCACTATTGCTCATTTCCAGTTACTTTTTTTTGTCCTTGCCATCTGCTTTGGATGTAGTGAGAGAGGAAAACTAGAAACGGTCTGTAGTGATCACAGGTTGAGAAGTATTTTTTCAGATAGTCATCTCTGAATGTTCATGCAGGTGCACTGATTATGCTTTAAGTTACCTATACTGGTTTATAATAGATTATGCTGGTCAGGAAATTAATGACCACACCTTTTCACATGGAGAGGCTCATGATGCACAGGATTTTTCCTCATTTTCTTCTCTGCTAGCCCCACTCCATCCCAAAGGTCCTGTGGCAAGTTGCATCTGACAGTTGCCTGGAGCTGGGTCCCTTGAATAGTCAGCACTGCTCTTCCTGGAAAACAAGATTATTTTCTCTACAGTCAAGTCAAAATATAGAAAGCAGGCATTGGGTAACAGTGCCCTGAGATATGAAATGTGATCAAAGGGATCCCATGAAGCTTGGAATCTGTAGGCAGAGAAAGGAAGGCAGGGTATGTGAAAAAAGGTAGTATCTGCTAATTAGTAGACCTGCTAATATAATGAAGGAAAACATGGAATAAATTTTAGCATATAGATTTGCTTTGCATAGGTAACCTTCTTTACCGCCATAGTACAATATCTTAGCAGGAACACATAAATAGCTTTTTAAAAGCATTTGTTGTGCCATGGCTTAACGATTGCTCTGACAGCAGTCAGGAAAGGGAAAGGTTTGTTCAGCAGTGTTTGGTTGTAGTTGGTGGTTGTACGTAATGTGTAAAGGGCTTATTTGTGTTGGAGCTTAAGCTATTTGCAGTGTTCCTTTGGATTACCCCAAGGCTGTACTTTTTGGGTATACCACTCAGGAGGTAATTCAACTTTATTAATCTTCTTTTTTTTTTTTTTTTTTTTTGTATGCAGGGTGATACGCTTTAACGGTACGTCTAGTGAAAAAACGTACTCTCCCATATTTAATGCTCAGGTTAGTTTCTTTGGTGGTCCCATTGCTTGGACCTGCTGACTGGTTTTGTTTTCACAATATCTGGTGTAGACTTGTAACTCTAGATTTAAAGTTTATCTATTTTTTGTGTACTTTAAGCAGTTTGTTTGGGATAGCTGCCTCAGATCTCCTAAATCCATAGTCAGGCTGTGTACTTTCCTTAATGCTTTATGGTGTCGTGATAATTACACACAAATAAACCAAACTTAGAAAACAGCGTGTTCTCCTTAGTTGGGAATTTTTTGCCCATTTTTATATTTTGCTGTAAACTCAGTTGTGGGGGCAGCAGCCACAGGGATGTGCTGAGAATGGAGGGTGTCCAGTGCCCCAAGAGGATGTCTTGAGGGAAGCGTTGTGGCACTAGTCATGGTTTCAGGGTTCCTTGAAATCTGTGTTGAGGTTAGTCATACTCCCAGCACTCATAATGTGAGTGCAAATACAGGTCAACTTTGTCTTCATGACCTTTTTTTCCCTCCTACAGACAGACAGCACAACTATGGCCAGGAGGATGGGTATGAAGGGGTAGATGCCACAGATGCTGAGCTCCGGTTGCACTGAGAACATTGCTGTTGCGATGTTTCTTTCCTTGTCTTTTTTATAGCTCTTTCCCCAACCTGCTCTGCGGTAAGTTTTGTATTGAGAAACTTCATAGCCCTACCAACAAGGCAGAGCAAGGTAAAAAACAGTCCTTTCCATCACAGCAGAAGGAGCCATGCTTTGCTTTTTTGGTGGTGTCTCTCCTGTCCTTGTGGGTTTTTTTACCCATCTGACTCCAGATTTGCAAGATGAATTCCCAGCAGCTTCTAGGGGTGCTTGGCTGCACTTCACTGTATGTGAGCGTGTTTTTAACCCTGCTCTTGTTGAGCTTTATTCATCAGAAATGTGACAAGTGGGTAACAGAAGAAGTCATGAAACTAAGGCCCAAACCCTCACAAGCCAAGCGCTATCATCTGGTACTAAAAAGCTGCAGAGAGGGGGTAGAAATGTTGTCCTCTTCCTTGGCCATAGCATGGCTGTTACCATAGAATATGGCATCAGATAGGCACCCCCTCTCCAAGACTGGGTGAAATCTGACATCTGGCTGTGATTTCATCAGCATCGGAGCCAGTGAATAGCCTGGAAGTGCTTTGGGCTTTTTGGGCTTTTCCCCCTGCCTGCCTATGTTCTGTCTTCATTGCTGTAAACAAAGCCATCTTACTTAGGGTGTATCTTGGGTTTGGCAAACCTGAGGGAATGCACATCATCTGATTGCTCTCTCCCCCCTAGACAAGGATGCTGACTGAGCCCCCATTTGTTTAAATGTTTTATTTGTGCCTTCAGGGATAATGACCTGATGCAGCAAGGAGAAATATCAGGACCTACTTAACTAGTGAAGTCATAGGGTCAGCCTTGTGCTTGTGCTGTGTGCACCCCTCCCATCCCCCCGTGGTTTGCTTTTGCCTGTTGAGTTGAAGGCTGCTCTTGCTCATGTTCTTTCGTATGGTCCCCTCCCATTATTTTCTTCTCTCTTTCCCTGTTATCCTTCTCCTTTCCTGTCCACAGTGTCTCTTCCCTCCTTTTACATCATACCATGCTGCAGGGTTTTTAAGCTCATTTTTAAAATTTGCAGAAATAAGATACATCATCCATTCTGTACCCAGCATGAAATTTTCACTGCCTGCCCAGGACCTGCAGTGCCATTTTATATTCTGAACTCCTTGCATTTGCCTTTCATTACACACAATATGGCCATTCCTGTTCGGGGATTTTAGCTATAACCATCATACAAATGATAGTAATACACCGCATCGCATAAGAAGCTTATAAATGTGGTTGAAATTTGTTACAGGGCAAAGATCTTAAAAAGCAAATAATCTGATGGTGAAGGACAGATTTAGGAAAATGTCAAAGAGAATTTCTTGAGTAGTGCTGCTGTACTTCTGATTTTCTCAAAGAATTGCAAGCTTTTAGTTTTAAACATGGTGCTTTTTGGTATCTGGAGGACAAGTGTACTTACAATTTGATTTGCTTAACGCATCTCACTTATTTTATGCTTGTTTTTTAGAGGCCTCCTATCAGTTCTTATGGCATGATTTTGAGGGGGTTTTGTTGTTGATTATTTTCAGTTTATTAATGTAGATTGAATGTGCTCATGTTTTATATGAGACTAATGATTGGAACTATTAGCAAAAGATTTTGCTGGATGCCAAAAATGCTAGGAGCAGCTCTCTGAAAAGATAAATGGAGTATGTTCTTTCTTTTGCCCAGCTTTTCCTTCACACTATCAAAGGAGGGTAAGTTATACTGCCGAAGTAGTGGTATCAAAGTTGTGCACTGTCTTCTTGCTCTAGGCACTTGCAGTTTTCCGACCTCGTATGCCTGGTTGGAAGCAGCAGGGTCTAAGCACCTTGGCAGGAACTTGGCACTTCCAGCTAGATCTTCAGGGTCTGGTACTGAACATCTTCTGGCAGTCTTGGATACGATCTGGAGATTGCTTAGAGCCACCTTTGGGGTTTCTGGTACGTTTTGCGCAGTTGCAGTATGCTCCCAACAGACCCCTTTTCTTCACAGGGTTTTTTAAGGTGGTTTTTGCCTTTCTGTTAAGGGAGCGGGGCTGCTGTTTGAGGAGACACATCTTTTCCTTGTTGATTGCCCAAAGAGAAGCAGAAAAAGGCTTGGCTTTCTTTGCAAAGACAGTCTCCGTCCGCCGCCTTCTCTGCTGAGCTCTTAAAGGTACGGCTTGTCAGGCATTCTGGCCGGCGGGTGCTCCCGGCTAGCCTGGCCCTTCCCCCTGCCGTTCCCGCAGCCCTGCGTTCGTAGCGGTACGGTTTCATCTCCTGCCAGCGTGAGGAATAATCCCGCCGTTTTAATCTAATCGTCCCTGGACCTACTTTTTGCCTTCGGGGCTCACACGATTCCTCACACGGCGATCGTTTTCCTCCTTTGCCCTTCTGCGGCTTCCCGCCCCTGCGGGTGGCGGGAAGCGCCGCTCCGAGGAGGCAGCGAGGCAGCCGCCTCACGGCGGCCGCCGCACGGCAACCCCGGCCCGTGTCACGCCGTCGGGCGGTGTGCCGGGCCGCTGTGCCGGGCCGCGCTGCCCGCTCCGCGGCTCCGGGGATGGCGGTGGGTGGAGTTTGGGGTTTGCAGCCCCCGCCAACGGCAGCTGCGCGGCTCCCGGCTGTCATTCCTGCCGCCCCGCAGGTTTGCTGCGCTTCGGGCGGCGAGGGTCGGGTCGGGCTGACGGGCTGGTAAGTCCTGCTTTCCCTCCCTGGTCCCGCGGTCGCGCTCTCTCTCTCCCCCCATGTAGCGTCTCATTTTCATTAGGTGAGGCTGTTGTGTGCCAGAATCCTTTTGGGGTGTATGCGGCCTTGTCTCCCCTTCCTGCTCTGGTGGGGCTTGCCTTCAGTTCTGGTGTGCTGTCATCCTTCATCTTCTGGAGATCAAGCATCCTAAGTTTCTAAGTGACTGTGACCAGACTATGATTGAGTTGCTTCCAGAGCTGTTGGTTTGGAATCTGTCACAGAAAACAATGTTTTGTGAAAGTGTAGTTTTACTGTATATGCGGTAAAGCATACCGTATAAACAGTAAAACATATATATAGTAAAACGTATACAGCAACGCATATTCCATAAACAGTAAAACATATATACGTGCGTGTGTGTGTGTGTGTATATATATCTATATATGAAAATATGAAGAGTTCCCAGCCTCTTGCGTAAAAGTTCTTTCCTGGTGGACCTGAACTGAATATTTCAGTGTTTTCTTTCCGTCTGCTTGTGAATCAGTCAAGATCCATTGCTTTTATATAACTAAATTATCACCACTAATTATTTATATAAAATGGAAAAATGAGGGAATTAGGAAGAAATGTTGAGAGTAAACAAAAAGCTTTTAAGAGTCTGTATCGGAAATTGCTCAGAAAAGCAGGAAATATATATGTATTTTTAGAAATCCTCCAATTTATTCAGGAACAGGCAAAATTTCAGCATTCCAGAAATGAAAAAGGCCACCTGTTTGTCTGCAGCTGTCCTGCAAAGCAGCGTGGTGCTACTGGCAACTAATAATATCTCCAGCTTGCAGAAGTGGCATGCACTTGGCATTTTATTCAGTGCTCTGTGCAGACATACAGCTTGGCTTGCTTTTGTTTTCCCCAAGTTTATCTGTATATCTCATCCAGGCCATGTAGTAGCACATCTGACAAATGATGGTTCCACAGTGATAAGCTGCAGGTCCAGTTTGCAGTGTGGATGCAGTGAGAATATTTTGTATACTATTGTGGCAGATGAAAGGAATGGAAGGGGGCCAAATTCAAGCTGTTTGCCATTGCATCTGATCAGCAGATCCTATGGAGAGAATTTGCCTGCTGTGAATATTTGATTCTCGCTAGCTTGAACTATCTTGTGTGTTGGTCGTGCTACTGTGTGAATTGGCAGTGGCTTTCCAGGGTGTCTGTCCTGCACAACTGCCAGTTTCTGGGGTTTTTTTTTACAGGGTTCAGGATTTTGTGCTCCACTTCATGTGTGAGGAAAATGACCTAATGCTATACAGTGAACATTTTTTCATATTTATAGCACATGGGTTATCAGTCTTTTAAAAACAGCGAAAAAAAAAACATTACAGGTGAGCAGTGTATTATTTCTTCCTCCCTCCCTCCACCTTCATGGAGGTGTAACCCCTCTGCCTCATGTTCTCTCTGCATTACCTGCAGGTGGTTGTCCTGGCAAAGTGATTTCGTAGAGGTGAATCGTGCAGGTTATGCACCAGAAAGGATGAAAAGGTGATGGTGTTGAAATGCAGTTGTGAGAGCAGGAGCAGCTTTACAGTCCCTTCCTTCCTGTGCATCCTTCTGACTCAGGACTCAGGGAGTCAGTGCCCCAAGCTCCTGTTCATCCTTCCCTGCTCCTCCCTGGCCCTTCTTGCTGTTTCGTGGCTGGTTCGTTTGCCTGAGAGTTTGTAATGTTTTCTGTGTTGGTTAATTTTTCTGTTCTGAAGTTCAGCATAGCAAAACATTAACATTAATAACTTTTGCATTTCTAACACTTACAAGTAAATGACATTGCTTATAGTGCTGATCTAATAGTAACTGTCAGGACTCTGCTTAGGCAAGCAGAAAAGGGTTGGGGTTTAACATATCAGTGTATCCTGTGCTTGTGTCCTCTGTCTGTCATCACGCTGAAGCATTTGTCTTCTGTAAGCAGCCTGTTTAGAGTTTATGTCATTTTTATAGAGAAAACATAGATAAAATTTTATAGGTATCTATAGATATCAATAGATTGTAGATTTATAGATATAAAATTTTATAACCAAAAATAGATAAAATTTGCAAAAGAAATTTAGGCTGTAATCTGTAAGCTCTCTCTCTCTCTTGGTGTACAAGGACAAAAAACAGAAGAAGATTTTTGATTGAATAATGGTGAGGACTGAAACCAAGAGGAGCCAGCAGGAGACAGTTGCAGGTCCTCTGGGGCTGTAGGAAATGACATGCTGACCAAGTGACCCATCCTCTGTCTACTCCAATTCTGCAACTGCAGCAAGTAGCTGCTCAGAGAAAGGCAATATCATCTCCATTTAATGTATTGAGGAAATAATGTCTTAGTGCCTTGTAGGGGCTGCCAGAGGGACTGGATTCTGGTCATGTGTCTTCTGAGACCACTGTAAAAGCTACCTCCCTATTAACTGAGGCACGGCAGCTGGCCGCACTGCAATCCTTGCCATTGCAAGTGTGACCCATTTGCGTGACCTATTTAACTCTGCCAAGTTGTAAGGAGCTGGACATGCACAGTAGGTGTGTGTTTTCAGTCCCTTATTTAAGGTAAGGATGTTTTATATATGTTGCTGCTTGTAAATGTTTTTTGGGGTTTTTTTCTTTTTTAGTTTCTTCAACAGCAACAAAGAAGTGACACTTTAGAATAGGCGACTAAAAAAATTGTTTAGTTACAGCTAACAGATATGGAACTATAATTTCTCTCAAAAAATTTAAGCAAAATTTTCTGAGAACTGAAGAAACCAGGACTTGGCCAATGCAAGGTGTAGTAATCCAGAGAGAAAGCTTTCATGGGAGCTGGGTCTCCATAATAAGACTCCTAGGCAGGTTTACCTGAATATCTGTCACTTGAAAACAATTTCTTTGTTGGCTTTTTTTTCTCAATCCTTTTAAACAAATTGTCATTTTTAGGACCATTGGGAAATAAAACTATGAAATTGTTAACAGAAGCAAAAACTTTCAGTGCTGACTGATTGCATCTTGTTGACACACATGGTTATTTATGCCCATATAAGATACCAGCTTTCTGAGGAATTGTTTGGGTGATGGTGTTAGTGACTGTTGGCAAACATTATTCTTCTGATGACCATCGAAATATAAGTGTGTACAAAAACAGGCACAGGGTGGTGACACTGTTTTTTTTGAGAAGTCAGCATTTGTTCATCAACAGAAGAACCGAGTTTCCAAACTGCATGGCTGCCAAATGGCTGATATTTTTGTTACTGCTTGTATCTTGGATGTGAACTTTTGGCATAAAGATGGCAAATTAGTTATCCCCGGAGTTCCCTCTCCTTTGATTGTTTTCTAAACCTATTAGGTTACTGTGTCCTGTGTGTCCTGTATATTTTTGTTGGGAAATATTGTTAGGAACTTTTTTTCTAATGCTTTTGCATTTTTATTAGATTTACACATCACTCCACCCACCATTTGGAAGTGACCAGAACTGTCCTCCATCAAAGGCTAAACACAAGGGTTATTCACATTGCAGTTGGAAAAATTATAATGCAAACAGTAAGCCAGATGGGGAATTTTACAAGCATCTTTTCATGTCATGAATGATGCTGTCTCTCTGGGTTATGGTCTCTCTGCTCTCTCGACTGCTGTTCCTTTCCCCCTGGCTCCCCTCCAGAGCTGTTAAGTTTCAGCCAGGGAAGAAAGGGAGATTTGGACTCCTCTAAATTTCCAAGTCCCTATTTTTTTGCGGTGTGGCTGGTGACAGCGAGCTTTGTGTGCGAGAGCGTTGGCATGCAGAGAGCCGCAGCGATTAGCATGCTGATCGCTGTGCCCCGACAGAATAAACAGGGCTGCTCTCGCCGAGCTGTGACCGTGCCACCCAAACAAAAGCCTGGGAGCAGATGTGGGGAGAGCCCTGCTCGCGAATCCTGCTCTGTCACACAGGGTGGGCAAGGGCTGAACACTGCCCAGGCTTCTCTGCTTCACAGTTTTTACAAAAATGGACGTCTGCCCCATGCTGTGGTTCTGCTCCTCTCTAATGCTTCACATGGCATCTTACCCCCAGTTGGGAGGTTTGAGGCGTCAAGAATATCAAGCTGTACATTATATCCTTACTTGTCCACACATCTACCGTTGCAGTTGCTGATCTAGCAACGTATATATCTAAAAACTTGTTCTCCACTGACCTTCAAGACTTACCTGCATGAAAAAGATTCACTGGTTCTATGAAAGGGGGGCGGTGTACATGCATATGTGTAAGTAAGTATAAAACATATATTGAATGTATATGCACACATACCAATTTAATGCCCTTGGTGCAAACCCATGTCTCATCACTTGTATTTGGTTTGAAAGAGGCTTATATCAGTTTGTGCTCAATGTGTCTTAGTTACTGATTTTTACTTTTTACACTCTGCAAAGTGTAAATCCTCCATAAAAAGTGTTACACAATTGGTGTAACTTCTTGCAGACAGTGTTCACGTAAAGGGTAGCTTCAAGCATTGTATTTGGGGAGAAGGCACCTACCTCTTCTCCCAGTGGCTTCTGTCTGGTTAAGGTTGGAGAGGCAAGAGACTGGTTAACTGGCTTGTTTGTATCGACATGCAAGATGCTTTCTGAACAAACTGCTTGCTTAAATGGTGGTGGGCTGTTTCATATCTACCCTTCCTGCTCCCTTCAGAAATCCAGCCTTGTCTGCCCTGTAACATGCTGAAGCTGTGTTGGCCGCCTACAGCAGTAGTTGGGGAAGTTAGCAGGGCTTTTTCAGTTAAAGAAGTTGCCAACATCTGGGTTTGGAAAGAGAAAAGTCGACAAGCTTGTTGCAGTTACATATTTAAAATAAAAAACAAGAAGAAAGTTTTGTTTCATATTTATCTGGTTTTCAAACAAAACATGTACTGACTTCTTAAATTATGCGACTGGAATTGTCTTTGGTTCTTCATTTAACTAATGATACAACTGTGAGCTGTTACTGGGTCAGGGAGAGGTTGATTTGGATTATTTTTTTCCATGAGGAAGAGTTAAAAGTATTTCAATTTTTTGCCTCATTTCAGGATAATATCATCTTATTCTTAAGAGGCTGCAAAGAGCTGGGACTTAAAGAATCTCAGCTTTTTGATCCTGGTGATCTGCAGGACACATCAAACAGAGTAACCATCAAGTAAGTACAACAGCAGTTTGTGATTAGCATGTTACAACCTCAGATGCATGTGATGCAATAGTAAACATCTAACGATGAGCAAAAAGGCTATAGAATTGTCATTTGTATAAAGCAAATAGGAAGCTGAGGTTTGGGAAACCTTCAGCGCTGGGAAGAATACATTGTTCCCTTCAACAGGCTTTCTCTAAGGGCTGTTATTTTTCCCAGAGAGATCAACCACAGCTCTTTTAAAATACTGTTTTAGTTAAGCAGTGAGATTCTGTGGGACTTAAGGGTTTTCCTGAGTCTAAATTGATGGCATTCTTTTTTGTCTGTCCAACTAATTAACTATATAGGCTGGGGGAAAAAAATCACAGCTCTGTTATTTCAGATTAAACTGTTTTGAAGATGCATTATAGGACGTTCGTAGGCCTCTTGGACTACAAGGTACAGACATGAGCACGGTCTGTTTATTTTCGAACAAGAACTATAGGTGGGGACACAGTAATTGGGCTGAGGATCTCTGTATGAACTGTGTGGACTGGAAATGCCACAGTTTAGATACTTTTCACCAAAGCCACACACCTACTACCACATGCATATTAAGAGGGTCTCCTTTCTAATAACTAATTCATGTTTTGGGAGGGGTGAAGTGTTTTTTTTAAAAATCTTCTTTTAATCAACAGCTTTTTAGACATGGTATGTGCACATCCCTCACTGCAAAGAGTACTAGGTGCTTAGACTCAAATGCTTGTATTTTCAGCATTTCACCCCACAAAGTGATTTAAAATATAGATATGAAACTGGCACAGAAAGAATTACTGACTTGCCTAAGGTCACACAGAGCAGACTTGAATCAAAGTCCATATAGTCATAGATTGAGGTCTTAAATAGGAACAGTTGTCCCTTTCAGGGAAGACTTTGTCATCATGGACTAGAGGAACAGAAACAGTCAAACTGTATTTTTCTCTCATTTATATTAATGGCAATCAAGCTCCCCACCACCCAAAAGCAGGAGCACCCCACACTTTCATAAAATTAACAAAATTTGTAATTGGTGTTACTTAGAAGTTTTCCTGAAATTTTTGGGTCTGTCGTGTAATATTAAAAAGTTAATGCTCTACAGACAATCAAATACTGCTGAGTTGATTGAATGGCCTTGTTTCATTTGGCCAAAAAGATTTGGCCAAAAAGATCACTAATGAAATCCTGGTCAGACACATCCATTTTAGAAAAGTATATGGAAACAATTTACTAAATTTTAGCGGCATTCTGTTTTTTTTTCCCTTCTGGCAGTGGCAGCTGGGCAAGTTTTCATGGTGTTCAAGCACTGTCTGGGAAAATTCAAAGGTTCTGAAAATCGAATTGGCCACTTTCCTTGTTTTAAGGAATAGTCTCTCACTTTTTGCTCCCTTCCAAGTTTCTGGCTCTAATACGAGGTTCTTTTCACCTGTACATAGCAGCGAGAGGGGGCTATGTAACGTATTTCTTCTAAATCTGGTAATATTGCAATGAAAGAGGTTCTTCATGACATCCTGTAAAATCATGACAATGAGTTGGCTGGAGGGAGTCGCAAAACAGTCCCTAATCGCCATAGAAAACCCTAATCTCCATATAAAACCAGAGAGAAAGGGTCTTTTTGGTAAGAAGCTTGATCTTTTGGGGTTGAGGATGGTGGAGTACCTTGGAGGAGGCAGGTTGAGAGGCTGGGACTAGCATGGAGCTCCAAGGAGAGCTGTCCAGCATGTAAGCAAGTTAAACCCGGAGTAATAAACGCTGCAGAGCTGGCTTGGCCCTCCACTGAATATGATGCTAGGTAGATGTGAAGTGTCTCACTGGCATAGATTTTTTTCCCCGTCAACTCTTCAGAGAAAGCAGCTGTGGAAATGAGCCAAATGTTTTCCTAGGACTGTCCAAGTTCACGCTGAGTAACTGAGTTGAGGTGTACAAGCCAAGTCCATGACTGTTGTAGAGAAATATGTTCAAGACTGCTGTCTTCTAGCTAGTTCCCAAAGCATGAAGGTGATTTTTTTTTTCCCCCCTCTTTGAAGACTTTTGGGTTATTTTTTAAACATGGTAAAAATGGTATTTGTTCTGTGGTAAAGGATGAATATGACATTATTACACATGATTAAGATAATGACATTTTTAACAATTTTTTTCATATAGATGTTAATTGAAGTATGCGTTAGATCTATTTTTTTGTTGGAACATTCAGCTTATAAAAGTTATGAGCTAATGCTGTAAAGAATTTCTTCTTGACTTGTTAAACAAGACTCTTTTCCACTGCTATTTTATTAAGAAAAAAATAGGACTGTTTTATTTTTCTTAGTGTATGGGAATTGGTGGATAAAATTTTGGCTTTAAAAAGATGTTATCAAAAATATGTCGGTTTAGTATTGCCTATATTTAGGCTTTTGTTGTTCTCACAGATTTAAGTGTGTTTATTTTTGTTTTTATCAGGTAACCTTTAATGCTGGAGTGGACTTACGGTTATAGTAGAAGGCAGTTCCATTTAAGGCAGTTCCATAGGCAGTTCCTATTATAAATAATCAGGAGACAATCTGTACTAAATCTGAAGTGCTCTTATTTATTTTTCAGCACTTAAATGTGACACACGTTTCCTCCATTCTTTTTTTAATAGTTTCTTTGCTGAATTTTGAAATGGTGTTTGTGTTTGTGCAAACTTTGTGCTTTGTTGTTTCTGACATAAAACTTCCACCCTTTGAACATTGGTGAAAAACTAAATTGAGAAGAATGCCAATGTTCAGTCCGAGTGCTCGAGTGTACATTCAAAAAATAAATATGTTTTCCCCAGCAGGTTCTGTTGCAAGTGGCAGGATCTTTGTTGCTTCATCCACCTACTTTGTTCTTTGTGATGCTTGTTTCCACAGAAGCACCTGCTGCATTTCCTTAACATTTGGTGATGATTTCCTCAGTCTCCTGTGCATGTTCAGTTGCTTCCAGAATCTGTATGGGTCGCATGATTTATCACAGAGCAGAATCTGACTGTTGGATTACTGCAGAACACATTTTAGCAGGGAGGACTTTGGTCTTTTTTGAAGAAATCAGCAACACTGTTTAAAGGAAATATTTTTGGCACTGTCTTTACTGTGGGACCTACACTGTCCTACTTTACTGTGGGACCATTATAAACACATTTTCTTTTTGTACTTCCAGAATTCTAATTTAATGATTGAAGTAATGGTGACAAAATACTCCCACATTATGAATAAATGAGTGTGTGAACTACATCTTCTTAGCTTTCATATGTTTCCAGACAGCAGAAGCATTCTGCAGGCTTTTGTTAGGGAAAACGTGATCTGCTGATACACGCTCTTGGAAAGTGTGTCTGCTTTCTGATTATTTTTTTTTCCTCTTTTTTTTTTTTTGTGTGTGTGTGTGCAACCAGGAACATTGACTATAGTAGGAAGCTGAAAAATGTAAGTACATGACTTGGAGTATTTTTTTTTTTTTTTGTCTGGTTAATCCTGTATTTGGCCTGAGCAAGAATTATGTCAGTAAAAACTTAGTACAGATGAATATCGCTGAAAAGTTCTTCTGAACATAAACCTAACGAGGTTCTACTGCAAACTTCGGTAGAGCTGCTATGGCAAAGCAGCCTTACGATAGAAATATAATGAAGAATGTTTGTCTCTGCTTAATTAAGGGATAAAGAATGTGATCTCTATGCTGTCCATCATGGTTTTCACTGGGAATGGTCTGACTCAGCCATGAAGCTATGCTTTTGTAGCCTTTCATGAATATATAGGCATAAAGTAAATTTGCACAAAGTATTTAAAATGAGGCAAAATGATCATTAGACCTGGGCGCAAGTCTTTACCATCAGATTTGCTAGCTTTCTCATTGTTCTTCCAAATAAATGACTGTTTTCCCAGAAAGGCTAATTCCATTTAACTTTAATTTCTTGTTGATTTAAACTAATAGCAATGATAATGGATCCTGTAATTGTTAAGTAGAAAAGAAAATGGCTAAACTTTGCTGGTCTCATAGTTAGTTATTATCCTAAAGCCTAGCAAGCTGTCTATCCTTACTCAGCTGTAAACTGCTATAAATTCATTCTGTATTTGGCTCACATACCTATAAATTGCTAGGAAATGCCAAGACCTTTTCCTAATAACTTTGCAAGCCAGTAATCATGACTGCAGGTAAAAAAAATAAAAAAATTTTAAAAAACAACAAAATTTTTAAAAAAACCCAAACATTATTTCATTGTGTCTTTCCTATCATCGTTAGAGTAGTGTCTTCTGCATCCAGCACACAAAGTTGCAGGGGAGTTCAGCTTTGGCATTTTAGCACCCTTGCGGGCACTGGCTAAATATCAGATGTACAGATGTATTGTTTTAAAGGTAAAGTTTCAAAAGTATCCTCCACAATGTGCTTGTAGGCAATATATGCTTTCCAGGTGCATGATCTGCAACCTCAGCTGGCAGCCAGTCAGAATTGCGTGCAAATGTGACATTATTGGAGGGGGTGGGGGGTGAGGGAAGTGGATAAAGAAAGGAAGAAGAGAGAAAGTGATCAAATACTAGCATAAATAAATAAAAATATCACAACCTTCACCAGAGAACTGAATGGCAAAATGAATTGGACAGTTTCCTGGTTGCTAGGAACACTATATTTGCAAGTGTTTTCACTTAGCTTGAGAACATGTACTGTAAGAATTTTTTACATAAATTTGTTGAGTAGTGCTGGTTGAAGGAAAACAGCTCAGATAAAGGTTGTTTCAAGACAAAAAAAAAATCAGTATTGGCGAAACCACCTCCTTTCCCTCAGCACTGTAGTATCAATTTGGATGTAATATTAAAAACAAGGGGAAAATTTCTGAACTTTATTAAAAATGTTATTCAGTTATTTCATGGCATGTATATTATTTATAAACTAAAGGGAAATATAAACTATTTTTATATATAATATATGATATATTATATATTGTGCACCACAGTTGTTTTTAAACAGGGGATCTGTATGACACATGCTGTATCCTTTTCTGGCAGGGCCTCAGCTGGAGTGCTGTGTGCTGTGGTTTTGGACATCAGACTTAAATGAAAAATGGGAATGTTAGAGAAAGTTGATGAGAAAAGGCTAATCAGAAGTATAGCATATGTGACTGAGGAGGAAGCACTGAAGGAATATGGGTGCATGTTTTAGGGAAGAAGAGTCTGACACAGATGTCTGTCCCCAGCGCCCCCTTGGGATTTCTCCTAGTCCTATTTTCTTTAGTTCGCTATATAGTATGAATTATATGGCCCTGTCCCATCAAAACATAAAATACTCTATTTCAGTTTATTGAACTTTTTTGAGACAGTTTATGGCAACTATTATTTATTATTGGTTGCACGTCTTTTCCCCATCAAAATATTTCCTCTTTGTTCTGCAGTTAAATACTTTGCAATATCACAGAATATGCAGAAATAACGAGCATTAAATGAGAAAAAGCCCTAAGTTCTGAGGTGATGGTTTGGCATTTTTAACCAGTGCAAAACACTGAACTGAATTGCCTTTGATGATCAGTTTCCAGTCCAAATTGCTGCTGCACAGGTACCATTAAAGACGTTGCTTTAAGTGGAGACATATGTGGGTGCAGAGAAGGACTGTTTGCTTTCCCTGCATGATATAAATATCAGCATTTTTGGAGGTGTTGGATTTGACCATCCTGAGCATCTTAATTTCTCCTTTCCTAAAACAAGTGCAGAACCAGCAGTGTCAGATCAGATTTCTTTGCTACCCAAAGGAGTGAGAGGGTATATAAACATTTGCAAGAGCAATTCTGGGCTTTTTTTTCTGTGCTAGTTTTGAAGTGACTTTTGAGTTATGGAGAGACATCAAGTCAGAACTTGAATGAAACCACTAACTCTTTCTGCTTTAGTCTGATAGAAACAACCAGATGCTCGTGGCTTTTGATTAATCTTGGGCTAAGCATTTCTTAAGCTAGCAGAAGCCTGGAAGTAAATGTTCCCGTGTCATCTCGTTAATTACATTAAGATGATTAAAAATGGAACTACCTTTTCTGTCCTTGAAATAGGCAGGCACACATTTCAGATGTTTTATTTACTCCATTAGTCTTAATGGTTTTAATTAATGACCACTAGTATTAGTACTCTTTAGGGTTTTTTTCCTATTGGATTTACAAACAGATATATTTATAAGTGTGTCCTCTAGACAGTTTCAAATATCTTGCCTAGTTTTTCTATTAAGATTTATTTTTGCTGTTTATTTTCCAGGCAGATGTGACAGTTTCATTTTTTATAAAAATACCAGGAAGATAATGTGTTAAGTTACACATTCCGTAGGACTGTTTAATAGTTGCCCAATGTATTTATGTTTAACCACTGACAGACACTTCCCTTTCAATTCTGATTTATAACAAAATCTTGTGCTGCTGTGCAATTTAGAATAAATGAGAGATGCTGAAGGGAAGTAAATTTAGCTAAGTGACTGTGTAGATGGCTTCAATTAATTCTTATTAACTTCTGCAGGTATTAGTCACCATTTATTGGCTAGGGAAAGCGGCAAACAGCTGCACGTCATATAGTGGATCAACCCTGAACCTGAAGGAGTTTGAAGGTTTGCTGGCACAGATGAGAAAGGTATCTTTTTGTTATATTTTGGGAATGGAAATTTCATTTGAATTATTACTCCCATAAATAATCTGTTTGTTGCTCAATACGAGAGAAGTAGGGGGCTGGAATACACATTACTTAGTAAACCCCTACCACCTTCGAAAATGTTTCTGACTCTACCAAGCCATGAACACAGCTTTCTTTGGCAGCCAGCTTTGTGGTGATATCAGTGATGCAGCACATGATGTCAAACAGGGCTTTAGAATTGTCACATCTGTCATCTTCATTTCCATAGGTTTTGGTTTGAATTATTTTCATTTATGACACAGAGTTCCAGCTAGAAGAGCCTGAGACTCAAAAGTAAGGTGGCAGGACTCACAGGAGCAGAGATTTTTCTTCTTTAAAACATTCAGTCTCATGGGCAGCTCTTCTGTTTTTAAGTTGCAACATAAAGCATCAAACCAAAGTATCTAAATAAAGCTGAAGGGTAGAAGGAGGAGATTATGTTTCACCAAGGATATAGTTATGATGAATCTGTGTTTTGCCAAGCTCTAAATTGTGGCTGAAATTGTATTTGGTGGTTTATGATGAGCTGAGCTCGCTTGCAAAGGAAAAGTTGTGATTGCTGTAGGGTGGTTTGGGGACTTTTGGTTGAGTGCACCAGCATGTCCTGAACCTTGACATGAGACAACCTCAGTAATGGTTAGTGTTGATATCCAAGTATGCATTTACTGGGAATGGAAGGGGCAAGGAGCAGGCATGTAAGAAGATGGCAGCACCCGGTGATAGCATTGCATGTGTTGGACATACTGCTCATGAAAGGCCATCCAGGTATGTTCTCCAGCCCACAGTGAGCTTCATGCCTGCTGCTCCCTCCCCATCTCATGTAATGGCCAAGTCACCACAGGCAGTAGGGTTTGGGGACTGTGGGAGACTCTGCTCTTTACTCTCCTTGAGCTCTGTGCTACTGCATCTGCACCAGCTACAGCTCTTCATTCTGGGATCTCAGAGAGCCAGCACCAGACTGCCACTGCAGAGGAAGACATACTTGGCTGACTGATAGCAGTTCCTATACCCCAGTGTGACCAGAGAGCCTTAACTAGACAGGTAAAATCCCTCTTTGTGAGCCCAGTTCCTGTGAACAAGCAGGTGGAAAAGGAGAGGAAAAGAGAACATCCTGCTTCTCTGTAGAGGTTTACTTTGGTCTTCATTTGAAGTGACCTGTGCTAATCGCTCGGGACTTTGTCGCTCATGAGTGATATGACTGAGACCAAGCAATAAAGAAATGAAGTTAATACTTGAGTTGTTTCCAAATAGAAGATGCAGGGAAGGAGCAGTCCCCACTCCAAAGAGTCTGAAAGGTGAAACAAAGACAAAGGGAGCTAATGCAGAAAAATTGCCAAAGTGCGGGTTGTTAGTGCCGCATGGTATTATGGTTTATTTTTAATGTTTAATCTCACAGCATGAGGCTCCTCTCTTTCCAGGTGATGTTTGCCCATCAAACTAATCATCAGAGTATTTTGGAGATCCCATCTTGAGCCCTTTTGTGGGATGAAGTAGGCTGGGCCGAAAGGCAGCGTTCTCCAGGGAGCTGATGATCGTGGAGTGCCTGGCTGGGCAGTGCAGAGCGCTGCAGGTCGAGGACAAAAGCAACAGGCTGGGACTTGATTCATTGCAGATGTTAGAGCTGTGAGCAGAGTAGAGATCTCATAAAAGCTGAAAGCTATATATTCCTTTAATGTAAAAACAGAACACTTTGCAGTCCTGAAAAGTCTCGTTTAGGTGGTACTGTTACGAGGGCCGCTGGTGTCTTATGTTAAGGTCATCTCCCTACTCCTGTACTCCTGCAGTATTTCCCACTGGAAATTGTGGGCTTGAATTTGAAGAGGATTTGATTGTAAAATAGGACATGTTAATCATGCTGTGCAACACTGTGATGTTCTTTATAGCTGAGCTCCAGTGATGAAAAGACACTTTATCACATTCTCTACTGGCATTTTTTTCCACTGAATTTAATAATTAAATCAACCATAAATTCAGTCTGGTTTAGTTTTTTTCTTACAAATCCTCTCTGTCCTCCTTTTTTAGCAAATCAAAAGACAGCTCATACGTAAGTTGTCTCAGACTCATCTTTTTCTACTTCTCATACTGAAAGGGCTATTCATTTCTAATTTTATTCATGCTACACTGTTTTTAATTTCATTAACTATTTGGATACGCATTCTTCTTTACTTTTAAACTAGAAATTCCCAATGACAAAACATCCATGGCTTTTTGATTATATTCAGTGGGTGGAACTTCCTGGAGAAATGCATCTTATATTTGGAAATCACACTTTTACTACCGCTTGGTGACGTACTGTGTTTTTAATTAGATAATATGAAAGACTAATGTGCTGTTGTGTGTCATGTTACACTGTTATCAGTCCCGCAGATAAACACTTTCTTTTTCCCATTGATAACATTTGGGAGATGACGTTTGCTCAGAGCAGGACAAGTACCCGTCTGTGAGACGGCGTTGGGCTGGAAGAGTAGCTTTGCCAAGGGGAAGGCTGTAAAGAACATGTTTACAGAAGTCTAGGATCCCATCCTGGTGCCTGCCTCCTAATTCCTGGTGAGCGGCATGCAAAATTAACATCAACAGGCCTTTGAAAGTAGGGTCTGCAGAACTCATTAGTTCACAGTTGGACTGTTTTCAAACTCTGGGAGATAGTGAATGCAGGATGGGGCTTTTTGCCTGAGTTTAGGTCCCTGTAGCTGCTGAGCAGTTCTGTGTCATTCAAATACAGTAATTTAGGAAAATGGAAGTGTGCCTGAGGATTGAGAATAGCTGATTGGTATGAAGGGATGAAGGGATTTAGGGAATTTGGATTTTTAAAAAGATTTTTGGATCGTGTCACAAACGGGATTTTGGTAGGATTTTTAGATTGGTTTTTGGATGTGTGTAACTCATGCAGATTTCAGGGAGACAGATCTTTGTTGTCTAGTGTTTCTATCAGTATTTTAGTTCACTAAGCAGGACTGGGGAAGGAGATTACATAGGATCTAATTACTACTTTGTTAGATGAATTTTATTGTTTTTAGAAAATACTTTCACTTCAATTTGCAGTGGGGTTACTTACTGACATTACCACAGTTTAGCTTGGCCTTAGGGGACCTTTGCTGCTGCCCTTAATGTGGTATTTTGGCAGCGTAATAGTGAGTGGCACTAATTAAGCCTTCTTCCTGAAAAGTCTGCAGGACGTCGGGTCTGATCTCTCTGTCTCGCTTTGAGCCTCCCTCTTTTCCAGTGCGGAAGCTTTGGTGTGTTACTGTAGGGCTCTCCTCCCTCCATCACTTCTACAGCAAACCTGCTTTCTTGTGGAGGTGGCCCACCACATAGCGTACTGTGATGTTCTTGATCGATTTTCTTATTGGTGATACTAAAAGCTTAGCTTAACGGGTAAAAGCTTAGCAGTCAAGGACAGTGGGAGCTGTGCTCAACATAGCCATTGTGCTCCAGCTAGTGGTAAGCAGGGGGTGCTTCTTAATTAGGAATTAATATTCAAATGCTTCTGGGGAAAAAAAAAGAAAAAGAAAAAAACCCACATTCCAGCCTGTTTGGGTCACAAAATGTCAGTCTGATAATGGCACCCACATCTCTGACTTTACTTACTGTCGGGGGAGAAAAAAACAGATTTATCTTTGCATAAAAGTAGTTATTTTTGTTTTTTCTCAGCCTGCGCGATTGTAATTAATGTTAAGACGCTCTCTAAAACAAGGGATTTATTATAATGCAAGGGTGAGGATGGCTTCTATTGACCTTTTCCTCTGCTGGAGTTTCAGTGTTTTAGTATGTGCTGCTTGCACTGGAAAGAATTTATAATCACAGGGCTGTCAAAGACAACCATTGTTCTCCCTGCTCTGAACATGTGGGTCAGCTACAAGTGCTTTCATATCCCCCAGAGCCAGGAGCTGGCAAAGAGTAAAGAGCACAACTGAATTCTTCTGAGGCATCAGGAAAAGCATTTTGCATATTTTTCATTGCTGATTGCTTCAGAAAGACATCCCTCTTTCATAACAGGAATTTCTCTTCAAGGTAGAGGGAGGCTGGGGCACACTGCTTCATTATTTTGCCGAGCTGAAGCAGCAACAACAAATGCTGTCTGCTGGTGTCCTGGCCAGATACAATAGATGGGCAAGGGGAGGGGGGGATCTTTTGGAAAGCAGCAGACTTAAACATGATGCAGGCACGATGTTAAAATTGTAGTGCCTTTGCCTGTGCTATGGACTATGGACGACAAGTCAAGTTTCAGGTTACTTTCAGTTTTGATCTGTTTATTAACTTGCCTGTTGCAACTTTTTCCTCAGTGCATCGTACTAATCTAATGAACGGGGATTCCTCTTAATCAGCATAAAATTGGGGTTTATTGCAAGCTTGCACTTTTGTTTTGAAGGGGAGAAGGGGTAGAAAACAAGGAAACACTTTCTGGGGGAGGAGATTTTTAGTATTTGGGAAGATGCTTTGTTGTCTGATGTGTAATGGATGTCACGGGTATGTCAGTGGCTTCTTTATGAAGAGGTACCTGCTGTACTTCCACGTAGGAAACAGAGGATATTGAGAGCCCAAAGCGCAGCATTCGTGACAGCGGCTATATAGACTGCTGGGACTCTGAACGCAGCGATTCCCTCTCTCCACCTCGCCACGGCAGAGATGATTCCTTTGACAGTCTGGACTCCTTTGGCTCCCGCTCGCAGCAGACACCGTCTCCAGATGTAGTGCTCAGAGGGAGCAGCGATGGTAAGTACTAGTCACAGTGCGGCACATGCATAACGTTGTGACATATAAGTAACATTTCTGGAGCAAATGTGCCATTCGGAAGCTGGACACAGCTTCTGAATCGTGCTAATCCAGTGGGAGGACTTCTCTGTGAATGCTGATTTGTGCTCCCTGAGGTTTAGATGACTTTGCCAACAACTTACTTGAAGTCTGTTTCAGTTACGATAGCGTAGTGTTGGAAAATGAGTTACATCATTGCAGTGTAATTTTATGATGGGAAGAGTGCTTTTCTGGGTTACAGTGTAAGAGGATGTTATGCAGACTCATTTTAAGTTATAAATTTTAAGTTATAAATTTTAAGTTATAAACTAGGCTGGAGCAAGAAATAAAAGTGCGGGAACAAGGGAAATACTGAAGTGAATAAAATGTTTGCCGAAGTGAACCCTGGGCAGAAAAATGATGTAGAAATATCTTGGAAATGTCTGACACTTGACAGAGTTTTGAGGTCTGATGTACAACGTTTTACCAAATGTCGTATTTGTTTTCATGGTATTTAGAAAATTGGGTAAATTAATAGCTCCCGGCATCAGAGCTGTGGCCACCTTTGTACACCTTTAAGTGAGGACATGCAGCTCTAGGCTTACAGAAGGGGTGCTGCTTCTCTGCCTTTCTCGTCTGATTCCCAGAGGCTTCCAGACGCTTGTAAACACAGTGTGCTGGATGAGGAAGGATTTGCTAGGGGTAGGTGTGGAGCATGCAGCTAGGTTACCTGTCGTGAGCAGGATTCTGGTTCAGAACAAAGGATGCTTGACTGAGGCTCCCTCTGCGCGGTTACATTCCCGATGAATGGATGAATCGGTGAAACTGCATCATCAGATGAAGTTATGTTCCACACATGAATCAATTCTCCTTAGTAATGTTATTTATTTAATAAAAAAAGGAAGGGCAGAAAGACTTTTTGGTAGGAACCAGATGTTCATACTGCTTTTGGCAGTGTGAAAGAAACTGGTGCTAATCATAACCGGACACATGAGAGATTTCCTGAGGTGATGGGGAACTCCTTAAAACTGAAAAGCTGGCAGGGAGAGCTGGTATTACAGCTGAATAATGAAAGAGGTGTGGGGAAAGCAGGGCTAAGATCTGCTCTGCTGTTTTGAGTGGCCTGTAGTATTGGGGCTGTTGCTGGTTGACCATCCAGAACCAGCTACTGGGGCTGATTGCCTGAAACAGCCTCATGCCCCCTCAGACACTGAACAGAGCACTGTCTCCACATTACAAAACATTTTTCTGCCTTCCCAAATGAGACAAAAGTGTGGTGTTGGCAAACAGGAACACCTCACATGTCCTAATCAAGGAGTGTTGCTCCATCCTGGGTGCTCAAGAACTGTCCAGTGTCCCTGACTACTTGGAGCTCGTGGGCAGCCAGTTACATATGTCCTGTAGCTGCTTCCTATCAACTTCTGCTGTATTAGCAGATTTTAGTAAGGTTTTGTAGTTTGCCACAGCTAAGACATACTATCTTGTCACATTCTTGAGCCCATAACAAACACAAAATAAGATGCAAGAATACAAAGCTTGTTCTTAAAAATTAGTCTTTAACAATATCCAGAGCCAGGGTGCATGCAGATGCTGTGTGCACACGTATGACTTGTCCAGCCGGCCCTTTCTAATATGTCCCATTTTCCCTGCTTGCTTCTGCCATAACTTCACAGCTGTCTCCTCCAAGAGTTGCAGGTGAGGTGTAGCTTGGCTGACCTCATTTCTGTTGAACCTCTTCCTGTGGCCCCAGCAGGCCAGTGTTTCACTCAGCTGCATGTAGTTTTTGATAGAAATAATGTATACGCAAAGCTGGATGGAGGAAAAGGTTCTACTTGCATTACTTCTCTCTCCATTCAGATAGGAGCTTTATAAACCCAGTAATATGATAGCTAAATAAAACTATTATTCCTTCCACTCCTAGAAAAAAAAAAAAATGAATGGAGATCATTTAAGTGATCCTAAGGTGATGATTAGTTTAGGTGGTAGCAGTAAGTAATACTACCTTCACAAATGCCATCTGTGATTAGTCCCACTGTCTAGGAGCTGCTCTGGTGTCCTACGCGGACCCTGTCCCTTGGCAAAAAGCAAACAAAACCAGTGGTAGAGCAGAACAGTTTGTTTAAAACACAGTAGAATTGTAGACTTAGCTGCCCGTAGAGTTGCTGATGTACTCAGGAAGGAATAAAATCCTCTGCTTGGCCGGCAGTTGTGCATGGATCCTTGTACGAAGGATCTGTGTGTGTCTGTGGTGTACAACTGCTTGTTACAGGTTGTGGAAACTGGCTGCTGCTGCTTCTACTTGGAAATGCAGAACAACAAAGTTAAGGTTATAAATGTAGAGCACAGCTGCATCTTCCATTCAGTGCTTTGGCTTCAAGGGCTTTTTTGCAAATTTGAGCTGAAAATAATTTCATGAGTAAAATCTGAATAATTAAAGATGCTGTTTGTGTTTGAAGTACTCAACTTGGGGATGCTGGTAGGCATTAGTAATGAGGGAGAGGAATCTGTTCTAATTCCTCTGCTACTGTGGTTTTCTATTCCAGCATTTCTGTCTGCCCGTTCAAGACCGGTTTTCATGTTATACAAAAATAAACACCAAAACAAAGTCAAGAGCAAACAGAATAGCAAATAACAGTAAGGGATCTTTTCATTTTCTTTTAGCTCCTCTGTGGCCCTGCTCAGTGTAATGATATTACAGCTCTTCAAACCTCAGCTATCCTCAGACACCCATGATTCTGTGGTCATGTCTCCGCTTTTTATTTAGACATAGACATAGACTCAGATTTCCAATCATGGTGCTAGTTATTGTATGCTCTTAACCAAAATTGTTCAGGCAAAAGATTACTGGCAAAAAGTACATTGTGATTTTTGTCCAACTAGCTCATTTCCATTGTGTCTTGTCTTTTCTTGCTGTTCCCTTTCACTCTTCTTCGTCTCTCTCCAAGCAAACATTGAATAACTCAATCTGCTGCAAGAGCTCTTTGCAAATAACATTCCTAGCATATTTAGACCTCTTTTCCTTCCCCCACTTTGAATTATACACAAGCTACTTGTGATTTTTATGACTTCATTGTTTTCAGTTGTTCATGAGGTGGCTCAGTGAATTAGGTAGTAATTTACTAGTGGGGTGAATTAGCAAAAGGACACAACCTGGGTGGCTTCCCCTCACCTCAGAGAGGGGAACAGCTATTTCATATGCAAGTGTTGCAAAGGGGCCAAGGGCCAGAGACACCCAACGCTCCAAAGCTGGGAGAAGATTTGAATGTTGGTGGGAGAAATGGCTGAATATGCTCCATTTCACTCATCAAACCAGGGCCTGTGGTGATGTTACACTGCTGGGAGAGAACCTTTTACAAAGCTTCTTTGTGAATTACTTAAAAAGGCTCAGGATGGTGCAGGGAATCTAGTGAATGTCTATGAAGTGGCTTCCAAAATGGCTATGAGGGCAGTTCCACTGCAAATGCTCTTTAAGGTATTTGTCCTACCATTTGGGAGTTTTGTTTTCAAGTTGGAAAAGTCTTGCCTAAGTTTCTGTGTTTTAAATGGGTTGTAAATATTGGGAAGCTTAGTTCATTTGAACAAAATAAAGTAGTCGCTCAGCTCTGTTGATCTCCCATCTTATCCTCTGTAACTCTCAATTTTTTGTCTCACCTTATTTCTTTTCTCTGCCAGCAAGTATTCTTCAGTCTTTGTTGTAGTGATCTCACCTCTAAATCCTGAGATCCCTCTCTCCTTGCACCTTCCCATCTGAGGATCAGGTCTCTCCATCTATTTTGCAGTGTGCTAGACTGATTGACCAGGCAACCGATGAGACTGGAGAGAGACCGTCTGAGTCTTCTGGTTTATAGCAGCTGATGCTTATTCTCAGATTGTGATCAAAGATGATGCTGTGTGCATTCAAATTGCCATTAATATGTGTGTGTAGAAACATCCACAGATTCCTGCCAGTCTGTAAATATAGGGCATGCAGCCCATTTTTGCTTGAGCTTGTGCTATGCACATGTAAGTCTAGGTTCAAGAGTGTGAATCAGGTCAAACGTACCCATATGTACAACTAGGAGTCATTTGGGCTTTAGTCAGGTAAGCTTCTGTAGCTGTCCTGTGTGATTGACAAGTCTGGCTTAATCTGACCCTGAGTTTTTTGATGTGACCTGTGGCTGAAGATGAGTTTTTTAAGGGGTAGAAAATAAGGGTTGATGGAAAAAAAATGTTTACTGTCTGTGTAGATATTATGGCTACTACCTTCAGTGACTGATTTTAAAATATAAATACAGGTAAAAGTGGCCTCATTTTTCGGTGCTCACATGCTAAATGTAATTTTTTGGTGGTGTCTTCTCTGATTTATAATTTAAAAAAATGAAAAACAAACAAAAAAAACCCCCAAACAAAAACCTGGATGAAAGTGAAAAGAAGAGGATTTTCTTCTCCTTCCTCACTAGGGAGAGGAAGTGACTCGGAAACTGACCTGCCACACAGAAAGATGCCAGATGTGAAAAAAGATGATATGTTGGCGAGGCGGACCTCACACGGTGAACCTAAATCAGCTGTGCCTTTTAACCAGTACCTCCCTAACAAGAGTAATCAGACTTTCTATGTACCCGCTCCACTTCGGAAAAAGAAAGCTGAACGAGAAGAGTACCGAAAGAGCTGGAGCACAGCAACTTCACCACTAGGAGACAGACCTTTCAGGTAAGACCGGCCTGTCCAACTTCTCCCTTCCTCAGTGATGATGCTTTAACACTTGCCTAATTCTCATTCTTTTCATAAGATGTATGAAGCGGCTTCTTCTGTAGTCTCTTGCTGAGATGGTGCTGATAAATTGTTTGTAGCAATTGGTGAAGGTGGTAGAAAAGCAGTGAGTGGAAAGTCATTGTCTCGATGTCATTATTTACCATACAATGTAATGTATAGCTTGTGTTAGACAAGATGTTGGTTAATATAAGTACCATGGATGTTGACCCAAACCCAAAACTGGACAAAAATGTTCTGGATTATCTGTCTCAGGTCTCAAGACAGTTACTCACTGACAAATTATACTTATAAGTAATGTTTGATGCATTCAATCAAAACAGGTAATATTTTTGCTGTGTATTTTTAAAATCAGTTTATTTGTATGTTGTATTCTATACACCAGTACAGTTTATATAGCTGTGACTATGTGTTTCTGCATGCTGGTTTTGTCAACTGATATTTCACTTCCGATTTGGCCTAAGAAGTAACTTCCATTAAAGAGCATAATTATATTCCCAGATCATTCATCAGAATATCCTTTGGCGTCTTGATGTCAACAAAATGTGCTTATAACAAATAAGTGTATATGTTTCAGGCACAGCATACATTAAACTACCTTGTATAATTCAATAGCAAACCCCAACCTGAAACCATAGAAGAAGAACAGAATGAAACATCAGGACTGTGTGAAAAGGAGAAAGTGGGCTCCATGGCTCCTGAGGCAAGCTCCCTTAAAAATCAAGTAGATTTGAATCAAAACAAAGGAAATTCCATAGACCAGTCTCCTTCACGTAGTGCAAAAGAAACATCAGCGCCCATGGGGAAAGATGCAGAAGAGATCAGAAAGTTAAGAAGACTCGAACAAGCTGGCATTAAGGTCATGTCAGCAGCCCAGCGCTATGGCAGGTTAGCCCAACGGTGTGGGAAATGGTGCACGCTTCACATTTTTAGGATTGGCTGAAGTGTGGGTTTCCTCGATCCGCTGTGATTTCACTTCTCCTAACAAAAATCCAGTCTGCTAAGCACTCACAATTGCTAGTGAAGGTCTTGGTCTGAAAAGGCTTGTGATGTGGCAGCTGTGGATTGCAGAGTTGTATGATGCTAACTGCATTTGTGTTGAGAAATTGTATCCTCTTACAGCATAATGTAAACAGACTCCAAGAAAACTACTACACAGACTACTTGTCACCTTCCACGTAATGCTTTCTGGCATTTAATAAAAAATATGTATAAGTGTACATTAAAAATGCCTTGTTTAGGCAAAAGTTTCAGAAACATACTTTACTTGTTGCCGATGGGATTGTTTAGTTTACTGAATTACACTTTTTAGGTGGTTAATATTTTTAGCTGTGTTAATAAATGATGCGTTTATTTTTAATGGCAGGAACTATAAAAGTACAGTGCTTGTTAACACATGTACCAGTTAAAGCATGGAGGCGTAGTTCAGCAATCATAATTTGACTGACTTTGGCATGGAGTGTCAGTAGTTATTCACTTCTTACCTGTGTTATTTATTTTTGGATGTTGTTCAATTTGGTTATTTCCTGCTCTTTAACTGGAGAGCTGAATGATGGCTAGGCTCACTGCCCACACGTTTCCATCATCTGATACCAGATCCTCATGAAAAATCTCTCTTTCTCATGGGGATGGCCCACAAAGAAGAGTTTTAACCAACATGTCAGAAGACTAAGCTCTTATAAATGATCAAAATGGTTTCGCTAAAGGGTAAATGTCCAAATGTCCTCCCATCTAAAACATTTTATTTTGGATTGTGGGGTGAAATCCTGACAGTGCGTAGTTTAGCAGATGCTGGTCTACAGTCTGGGCTTTAAAGTGTAGTAGTGAAAAGTCCAGCTCTTATGTGATACAGCCTGTTTATAGGTACAGTGAAGCTTGTCTGTGGCCATATACAGTTGTGCCATATGCAGTTAAAACAGTCACAGTATATATGCTGTCATATGTCCTCTTCTCAGGTTTGCTTCACTGTTGTCAAGCTGTAATGAACCAGTGTTTGTGTGTGGTTGTGGGGTACTACTTTAACAAAGCCAAATACTAGCAAAGAGGAATTCTCAGTCATAAATTAGTCCTTCAGGCTGGGTTAGTGTGCTAGTTGATCAGGAATCCATAAACCAGTAGGATACTGGTATAATCCTGTTCTGAGTCCGAGGCTGTAGCATTAATGTTAGTAATGTAATAATATGTAGTAAAACATAGTAATAGCTTGTGTTTAGCAGTGCTGTGCACAACAAATAGCACTGTTTGCATTTGCATTTGGAGGATGCTCACCATGTTATTTGAGAGTCCCTTTTCCAACCCTGTGCTTGATCTGCTGGCTTGATCTCCACAAAAGAAGCACATGTGAATCAAATATGTGGTTCTTTGGCATGAAATCAGGTCTCCTCTTTCCTTGGACAATCTTTTGTCCTGACAGGGCTGAAGGAGAAGGGAACAGAAATAACAAGCCATTTTCCCTCCTTGTGCTCAGCACAAGCAACTCCTGGAATTTGGCAGATGGAAGAAGGAGGTGCTGCTGGTTTTCTGCCCCAGCTGAGGGTCAAAGAGCAGAGCTTTGTAGCCCAGGCTTCATCATAGTGAAGTAGGAGCCTGCTCCTGGGGATTGTAGGAAGACACAGCAGAAAAGGCACTGCGGTCAGAGGTCAGTTAAGGAAAAATAGTTGTATGTGTAAGTGGAGGAATAGTGGGTGAGGAGAAGGGAAGAGTTCAGTAGTGACCCTTTAGGATACAGGGGAGCATTTGATCATCTCTCTTAATGTCTCATTCTCGTTCCCTGTTCTTTGAACCTCTCAACTTTCTCTCTCTTCTTGGCATCAAATTCAAATTTCTTTGCACTAATGGCACTGAGCAATTCTCAATCCCTCTTGTTTCTGTATTCTGATCTTTCTTTTCTTTTGCCCCTCTTATTCCCTGATCTTTCTATGATACCAGCTTCTCTTATTTTCACCTGAGGTTGTCAGTTGTCTTCCACTTGCTCTGAGTTGTTTACAGGCTGTTTCCTCTCAACGTTTTGACCTCTGGAGGACACCCACTGTGACTTTGAGTTCTACAAGGCATCTAATTGTTCCTAAAGCTGAAACTCAGTTGGGGACCTTTCTGGGTCCGGCACAGGAAGGACTTGAACTTGTATGCAAATGCATTTTTTGCTTGGAATCTAAGTACTTACCTCCATTGCTGTAACATGTTCTAGGAAAGGACTCCATTGAACTACACGCTATACAAACGCATGCCAAAAAGCATTCCCCCTTCCCAAAGGAGTATATTGTCCTTTATAGCACGTTGTTTTATTGATATGTGATCCTCCTTGCTTGCCTTGTTGTCTGCATCTGTCTCTTATTTACACTATTGTATCTGAAAGGTAAGGATCAGATTAATGGAGACCTCTAAAAAGAAAAGGAGAATGAAGGCTGTTCTAATAAATGATGGAGAAGGGGAGGGTAAGAGAGGAATGTGAGAAAATTAAGAATTCTTGGTGTGTTCGTTGCAAAAGGGACATGGACTCTTATCTTGACAGTGCATAGGTATGCAAAACCCTTTCGTTGTTCTGAAATGCAATAGAAGGGTCCACAAACCTGTACGAGACCCTCCTTCAGCGAGTTCAAACACCCACGGTCTGACACTTTGGAAGCACCTGCTGTACCAGCATGGACCTGTGTGTTGTTTCTTCAAGGGCTGGGGCTGGGTATGCAAGAGCGATTTGCAAATCTGCAGGGAATTCTGATCCATTGCAAGCTTCAAATCTACAGTCTTTGCTATCTCTATGGTGAAGTGACCTTAAAAGGTACTTTTGAGACCTCACAGACTGATTCAGGAGACCTCAAAATGTCACAGCTAATCTTGGATTCCATTAAAAACAAAATGTAAATGAATGGAAAATATTCTTAACCTAGAAACTGATTGCTGAAGTCTAGTTACGTGCTAAAAGCTGCAAGTTCTTCAGTTATTCATTGTAATGATTCATAGTTATTCTTTTGAATATTATAACTCCATATTTTTTTGTTGCCAGAAACACCCTTCTCAGAAATGCTATGTTTCATGCTCTCAAGCTTCAATAGCATTGGTGGACATGAGACTGAAAAATCCAGTAGTTTTTACTGAAGAGTCACTTTGTTATACATGGTTCTTAAAAACTAAAAGCATAAAACAATAGCCTCAACCTAACCAGCTGAATAAATACTCATCTTACTGATTTTCATTTAAGAAGTAAATATAAAGAAGATTTAATGGAGTATTATGTGATTTTTATGCATGCCCTTTATGTCCAGGGTTCTGAAAATTATTTCCAAATTACTAGATTTCAAAAACGGTAATGGTACCAGTAGTAAAGTCTGATAAAAAATGAAGTTAATCACATGTACCCTGGCTTATTTGGGAGAACAAGTTCCAGTGTACATGACTTTTAGATAACTGTTTTCCTTTGTGCCTAAAACGTTAGGCACCGTGTATCTACTTTAGATCAGTATATTTTCTCGAAAACTTTCAAATTCTTGTACTGGGGAAACAAAAGATGTCTTAGGAAACTATAAATGGAAAATCAGATTCTTTCCCTGGTGGTCATCTTGAACTTACTGTATTGCAGATTTTAAAAGCCAGTTGGATTTGGGCAAATTACACTAGTGTATTGACAGCCTGTGCTTTAGAATTGAGTGATGCAATATGCCTGTTCGGCAGTGAAATTTGAACCTGAAGATGAACTTGTAGGCCTGTTGATTTTGGTATGTACAAGAGTCAACATCCTTAGTAAACTTCTTACCATATTATTTTAGGGAAGAAAGACTAGAAATTGTTGTTAGTGGAAGCTAAGGGATAGGACAATACTTGTTGATGGAGGTTTAGAAACGTGGAGCACTGCAAAGCATACAGCAGCTCAGAGCTGTCTGTTCCAGCTGTTTCTGAAGCTGTTGTGAACAGAGATGCTCATGAGGGAGAGGGACAGGAGCTCGCTTTGGAGTGCCGTCTGCCAGTGATGTCTATTGCCTTAAATGAAATCTTGATCGTTCAGAGAGATCTAAGGAAAAAGTTGCCTTTGGCTAATTTGAGAGCACGCTCTCCACATCGCTAATAGGGGGTCCTGTGCGTTGCAGCATAACAAGGCGAAGGCAGCCAGTTTCATGTTGCTCCTCTGTCCTCCAAGGCCTGAGCCAGGCTGACCTGTCACGGATGGTTTGTGGCTTCCCCATACCTTTCTCCAGCAACTTTGTTGAGCAGTACTTTGACAGGGCAGCTGGGGCCTTGAAATAAGTGGCATGTATAGTGGGCTTGCAGGGCTTTAAAATGTTTTAGAAAAGCAGCTAATTATAGCACTACTGTTTTCTTAAATAGGAGAGAAACTCAAAGCAACCCCTGAGCCATTTAGATTTGCTTCCTTAATGTCACTCTGTTTAATCCTTTGTGATACCCTCTTTTTCCCTTTGTGTAGCAAGGTGTGCTATACGAAAGAGGAAATGCAAGATATTTGCATACAAAAGTACTGCATGGAACAGTCTCCTACTTGATGTCCAACTTTCTAAAATATCAATAAATACAATTTGATTTTTAAGTGGGAGAGTTGCATAGCTCTTGCCATCTGTCTTTTCAGTTTGCTTTAGAGTATTGACCGTTACAAGTTAAAATAAGCTTAATCTTTCTGGGTACCAGCTGTCAAGGGTCTTTATTGTCGTAATCTTTAGTAACTACAAGGCTGTGTTGGTATCAGTCTTGTTTCTGACCAAGGCGGATGGCAATGTGTTCCAGCATGCCAGGATCGTTGGCATACTGGTGCCAATCTTGTAGCTACTGTATGTCAGCATTGGCATAGAGGGCTTATTCTGGGGGAAAGGGAAGGTTAGTTAGGAAAAGAATCAAGCGTGGGTGTGTGTGGGAAGAAAAGCAGTTAAGAATATTAGGGCAACCACCCTCAGTGATTACTCAGGTCTTAAAAAAAATAGAGCCATTAAGAAGAAGTGCCAAATATCTGGTATTTCAGGATTCAGCAATGTTGGCCAAGGATCAGGTATTTGCATCAAATCTCTTTCTTTGTTTGAAGTGTTCAAGAAGTTTAATACTGCCATTTACAGTACTGTAATTCTGTAGTTCTTACTAGTTCTTCTAGTTATAGCTAAAATAAGTAAAGATCCAACACTACTGATTTTCTCTGTGAAGTCCTTGCGGATTTGTTACCTGTATATGATAAGTTTTATTTATAACAAGGCTTTGCCCTATCTAACAGCAGCCTGGAGCATATTTGATTAACTGTGCTTGTTTTATGACCTGGAGATGAGTGCTGCCACTCCCTTCTCCTCCCCTGGTGCATCAAGAGCTTTCTTTAATTTTGCTCTGTGTCAGTAAAAAGCCAACATATGAAGACGACGGAAGCACCCCAGACATCATCCTTCGCAGGGACAACCCTTTCATGACACATTACCAAGGGAAGGATTCTGGTTCAGAAGATGAAGCAGCCAGCAGAGTTCCTGATTTAGAAAAGGATGACTTTGCCACCCGGAGAGCCAGAATGAATCAACCTAAACACATAGTTCCGTTTAACTCCTTTTTAATTGGACCCTATACAAGTAAAGATAAAGGTAAACTGGAAGACGTTAAAAAGCCATTGCAGATGGAAAAGCAGGAACATGCAAGGTGTGCATTCATGGTCTTTTTCTTTCTATTATAATAGTTAATTTCACATGACTTATTGCTGTGTAGGACTAAAGCTGTCTTGGCTACAAAAAACTTACAGGATAAAGTAAATGCAGATGCTTTATCATAAAGTGAACAAAAAAAGAGATGTAGATCACTCACTGTAATTTTTTGTTAGAGTATTAGGGCCAGGAGTTTAAATTGACTATGAGTGTAAATAACATAAAGACTAGACACTTCTGTTATCTAAGCTCATGAGACAGCTCATGAGCATGAGTAGTGGAGAATAAACTTAGAAGACATGTTTGGCATCTCAGGTCTTTTGCTGAGCATTTTCAATGCACATTTTTTGATGCATTTTTTTTTCATCTAATGCCATTCTTTTAATACCCTCCAGAAAACATAGACTTAGTCTTTAGTTAATGCACTGAATATATATACCTGCTATACTGCACCAAATTGTGTGGCACATAGTCCTAATGTTTCTTGTATAGCATTGGTTTTGGAAATGGAGCATGGCTTACAAGGTTTCAGCCTAGAAAATGTCTTCTGTCTTCAGTTCAGTGGTACAGACCTTTAAGAAGTTGCTGAACACACATATCTGCTAGGCGCACATCTTCTTCAGGAAACAAGTATATTTGTTTTATTTGTGCAAAGAGAAGTGATGCTAGGCAAAACCACTATATACACATTACAGTGGACCTTAACTGTACTAACTGATACATTCAGAAAACTTCTCTTAATATCTAGTATCTCTTTTCAGTAATACAAAATGTGCCTTTCAGCTGCTGGTAATTTGATTATATAAACATTTTCTAATGACTAGTTTGGCAGGGCATCTGAAGAGCACATAACCAAATTTTAATAGTCTAATGCTATTGACATGACTCTTAAGATCAAAGAAATTCTGTAGTATGTTTGCGAGCAAAACTTTAATTCACTTTGCTAATAATATGAAAATGAGATATTTGTAACTATTTATGTATTCAGCTTATTGCAGAAGTGCTGAATACAGTACTAACTTAAAGATTTTTCTTCCTTGAACTAGGAGTAGAAGTCATGTGATGACACGGTCTCAATAGTGCATGAGTGGGGTAGCATAGATGAGAGGTTTCCACTTCAAATGATTCCATGTTTGCTTCCTAAAATTGATGTGAAATTAATCTGCTTAAATTCAGTTTTATCTTCTTGTGCTCTGAACCTCTTCTGTTGACACTGATTTATCATTGCTCCCTCGAAATATCTTTTCTTGCTGAACTTGAATATGCATTAAATTAGAAGAAGACGGGTGCACATGGCATCAACAAGGCAAATAGTGACAAGCAAAGAGAACCCTCTTCTGCAAACTGAGAAGACTGAATCAGAGGAGGAACAGCAGGTGAAAGTGCCTGATACTGAGAGAGATGATTTGGCTAAACGGAGATCTCAAAGTACCCTTCCTCAGCTACAAGAAGATGTGATTTTTGTGAATGCCTCTATAACAAAAGCGGATCTGGAGACCTGGAAAAGATTGAAACTGTCAGGGGAGCCCAGGTACGGTTTCTGCCTGTGGACAGGATTGGCACCCTAGGAAGCATGTTTAGTATGTCACGATCCACTGTGTGTGCTTGTGGGTTTAAACTTGAAGAATACCTTGATGACAACCAGTCCTCACCTGTTTAAATTTTCAGGAGGAGTCCAAAATCTGTACAGGGATGCTATCTACCTATCATGAAATTAAAGTGTGTCCATCATTTAGAACTACTATAGTAGTTTCACAATCACTCCCCTGGTGGACACTCCTAATGTCATATTAGAAATGTCCCTCTTGTCTCATGGAGCAACCTGCTTTGCAGCTGCTCTAAGTTGAATAGCGCAAAGGTCCATGTGGCACCAGTAACTCAGTAGCACTGTGCTGCTGCTAACCAAGCTACCTTCAGGACTTGGGGCATTATACCTTGGGGGTATTAACTGAGGATCAGCATCTCTTTGCATTAATGTGGCTATACTGCTTTTGAGACATGAGCTAATATATCTGCATGGCATTGTACTCCAGCACTGAGTAAGTACACCAGCACTGTTTGTCACTGCAGCAGGAGTTTCAGGAGCCTCGTTGTATGGTGTAGGCGTGCTCTTATTGTAAACTAAACCTCCGCAAAGGGAGCCGGTATAAAGCAGTTATTCTAAGCTATTTCCCTATGGAGGTGGGCTATAACGTATGCAGGTGATTTGTGACTCCAGTAGGAAAGGATAACAACTCCTAGCCTTCCTGTTTAGGCACACGCCATTTTCCAATTAAAGGTGGCTGTCTGTTCAGGCATTCTTCTAACAATGTGGTTACTGTGTGTAATTTTAGCTCTAACACAAACCATCAAAACTCAATCATTCTCTCGTCTCAAAGATATTAGTACTCTCTCGGTTACTTTTGAGGTGATTTATTAAAATCAAGATTCAGTCCCCTTGGTGTAGGATAAGTGAATTGCCCTTCCTGGTGCTCTCATGCCACTGGAACTCCCCCATGACAAGGTGGGTGTGCTGGTGCTTGCACAGTCCCATGTAGCACATGGCCCAGGTCTACGTTAGCAGATCAGGGAACTGTGGCTTTGTTAGGGTGAAGAACTGAGTGTGGAATGGGAATGCTACATTCCTTCCCCTAAGGAAGGGCTTCCATGGGTGTGCTCCCAGAGTTTCCCCAATAGGTCTGCGATATCTTCAGATTTTATCTGTACTTTGGGCCTCAGTATGCCACAGCTGTTTGTACCTGTGTCCTTGAATTTTAAAATAAAAACCCTCCAAAACCTTAGGAGCATTTAATTTGCTTTATTCTGGGGTCTCATTTGGGGGGGATTCTTTTATTCCTCATTTATACTAGTGAAGAAGATTTCAAAAGTCCCAGTGACACTCTGCCACCAGTTGAAATCACAGTGAAAGCAGCAGCCCGTGATGATTTTGCTGTCCGCAAAGCCAGAGCGAACAAAAAGGCTGGTAGCCCCAAGCAGAAGTTTGTGCATTTTGGGCCAGTAACTGAGATTGATCAACAGAAATGGGACAAGCTCATTATTGGCAGAGCTTCATCCAAGAGTGGAACAGAAGAGGAAAGCAAGAAAGACGGCATGGAGAGTCGCTCTGATGTTGAAAGCTCTCCTTCAACTACTGTTGGCAGTCTCGGGTTTGCTGAACACAGCGATGAAGTATCTAAGCCACAGAATGAGTCCAGGTATTTGGTGTGGCTTAGGCTTAGGCTCAGCGCTGCTGAGCTGGAAATGAGACCTGTTCTTGCCAGATGCTGATCTGCATGGGGGTGGACTGCAGCATAGACCTAAGAGCTGTTTATGCGCATGGCCTTGTTCAGAAGTCATCTGACGCCTTCACAGTATCTTAACATGTTTAGGGTTATGCAAAACAACGCTGTGCAAAGGTCTTCTGAGAGCTTGCCTCAGAATTTCTGATGAGTGGTGAAATCACTGGTATCTCAGAGTCTGAGCTGTTGTTCAAGCTTTTTCTGCTTCTTGAATTCCAGCGGCTTTGCTCTGCCTGCTTTCAGCACAGTAGGAATTTGTCCTTCAGCTTGCTGGCCTTACTGATGTTCAAAAAATGCTTTCTTCAAATCAAATGGATTTACTTTCTTTTTGAAGATGTAATACTGAAGCCAAGGTGTATTGGTGCTCTGTGTTTCTGGCATTTATCTGGAGGAGAATTACAGCTCTGGGAAGTTAACATATTAACAGAGCTTACATTTATTTGGCTTTTCTTTAATCGCTTAGCCTGTGTCCATAGCAAGAATTTTTAATTAATGCTTTTAGCAAGGCATTCATTCGGTTACGTTTGTGTGTTTATAAAACATTTGCAAACTGAGTTGGAGGACTCCTCTTCTTACCTTTCATTTGACCTGAGAATGTTTTGTCTATCTCACCCCTCCTCTCAATCGCATTGCTAGTGAGGTAGCCAAATCAGGTACAGATGACTCTTGCAGGACAATGCTATCACCTGTCCCGGCTTTTGGCATCGTCCCTGAGAAACAAGCTCTGTGCAGTTTGAACAAACAGCAAGAAAGCACTGAGGAAGACTGCGTTGGACATTTACCAGACATTGAGAGAGATGATATGTTGGTTAGAAGGATGGGAACTTTTCAGAGGCGTACCACTAGCCCCGTTCCCATACATTGTCCTCCCCTGTCAGTAGCTCCTCATCTGCTGCAGCAGCGGCAAGGGGAGGCAGTAGCTTGTGAGAAGGATTTGAAGACTCCGCGGGAAGCAGAAAGGTCAGAGAACAGAAACAGATCCCTCTGAGCCTCATGCCTGGTTTGTGTGTGGTGTTAGCTTGGATCAGTCAGCAATGTTGTTCCATTCTTCACACGGCCTTTAAAGATGTGTTTTACTCATTCATCATGGCATGTGTTCTGTTTTATGAAATTACTTACAAGAATGTGTCCGATGAACATAAAACAGTCTGTTTTCTTTAATAATATTTGAGTACTTCAGTTGTTAATTGCTGTTCAGCATGAAAACAGTCTTTCATGTTTTGGGGGGATTTCTTTTGCAATCCATGGTGCTTTGTCCAGACTTTTATGCCAGCTTCCAAGTGAATAATTCTTCATATACGTTTTTATGCAATCCCCAACTTCTAACATATCACCTACCTAAGTGTGGCATTCAACATAGTTTCCTCTTGCTCTCAGTCCCTGCACTGTAGCTAAAGATGCCTAGTTGTCCATCACTCTGCAGCTGTGTTTTGAGTAACAGTACACCGAGTTGCCTCAGCAGCCGCTTGCCTTTGGGCTGCACAAGTGAGCGTTATCATGGAACAGTGTCACTTGTCTCTCTGAGCAGTACGGTCACACGAGAAGAGAGCCAAGAACAGCTTGAAATCCCTCAGCAGCAGAGTGATGGAACAGAAAACAAAGTGAAATTTCCAGACCCACAAAGAGATGACATGTTGGCCAGAAGAACTGGAGCTTTCCTAAAACAGCCTGGACCCAATGTTAAGCAGTTCCTTCCCATGCCATTTTCAAAGCGGCAGAATAAACAGGGCACAGCTAGAGAACTTGAGAAGAAAACTCTCAGGTAAGTAAGTTGTGCTTCTCTCTCTCCCTTGCAACTGGCCATGTGGGCTGTTAGTCAAGATCTCTTCATCTGGAAGAGTTGCTGTTGGCCCAGCAGCGGTTTCTTCTGTACTTGTCCTTGATTCTGTGCCGACTCTTTCTGCTCAAAAGAATGCAATGCAGGGTTTCTGGCCCTTTTGGTAGAGCCCTGTAAAGACTCGGAGCAGAGCTCTACCAGATGCAAAATTCTAACAGCGTGTGGAATTGGATATACATAGCAAGATTGTGTTACATTTGCAGACGTTTCTAGTTAAATATGAGCTAATCATGACAAATGTTTCCAGCTAGAAATAGAGGTGCTGGATATGGTAGGTTAGATGCTTGTCTATGGCTTAGCTGGTGCCAGTGACTCCCAAACAGGAAATCTAGAGATCCCAAGATCCTTCCTGATAATGCTCGGTGTCTTTTTAAGCACCTTTGTTCAGATGCATGAGGCTGTGTGGGGAAGTTGGCCTTTGAACAGTTATCGTTGGCTGGTTGAGCCACATGCAAGCAGGAGTGGAAAGGTTCTTATTCATCAGCCTCTTCAAAGTACATGAGGGGAAGGATATGCATGCGCCTGTGCATACACAGATGAAAAACTAGTGTACAGTTCAGCCAGGAGAAGAAAAACTGTCATCTGCTGTAGAATTGAACAGTTGTTTGGTGTTGAGAAGAGCTTAAGTTGAATAGCTTAGTTAAAATATGTACTTAATACTTTAATCTTTGGCAGTGTCCAGGACAGTTTGTGTTTCTGACTTAGAGGCATGGAAGTACAAGCATTTGACTCTCTATTAAAATTACGTTTTGTGCACCTGCCCCACTTAGCTTGTTACCTATCAGCTATTTGGGTTTGTGGGGGGTTTTTTGTTAACTTACACTTAGGCTTTTCGTTGTGTATATGTGATTTTTAAAATGTTGCTTAATACATCTCTTTGCACTGATGCCTTTGGCTCACTCAGGCCTGAAAAATGTCCACAAGTCTGCATTAATAGCTCTGGAAAACCTGTAACACAACCACCGCAAGAACAGCAGCAAGGGCAGGAAAAAAGCAATCTCCCTCCTGCAGGACAGGATGAGACTATTTGTACTGCCCAAGTGGGTGAAGGTAGCCTTAATGAAGTCCACCTTGGTCAAACGTCTAAGCTTCAGGAAGTTCCTGAGGAAAACAAAAAGGAAACATTGTCATCCAAGGATGAGCATCTGCAAACGTGAGCTCTCTATGGTGTGAATCACACAGCTTGTATGCCCCTGTGTGCACACTTCAGAATTCAGATTGTGCATTGCCTGGTGTGTTTTCAGTCCAGACTAAAATACTGTATGTCAGTAATACACTTTTTGGAAACAAACAGAGTAGTTGTGTAATGTATTTTCTTTTCAAATATTTGAAATATTGAAATGAAAGCTAATTGAAAGGAAATATTTGATTACAGTAGATATGTTGAATTGCAAAAAAGGTTTATGAATAGCAGAGGTTCAACTGGGCTCTGCTCTTTTAGAGATGTGTATCTTGCTTCTCCATGATTAGAAAATGTTGCAGTGTCAACTTTTGTACTTTATGTTCTTTTATGATAAATCCAGATACAAATATGTGGTTTGCATGGCTTCAAACAAGACTGTCACTTTAGTGAATGACACTGACTTGTGTATTACCAGCCCCTTTTTTCAGCTGCACACCACCCCCACCCCCACAAAAAAAACCCCAACAACAACAGCAGCAAAAAAGGAACTCTGTGGTAGCTCACTTTCTGCCTATAATATTTGTCTCTTCTGTGCTTCAGTCATGATGATTCTGAGCACTGTTGTGGAATGTAACTGTTAAGTTTTGTGTCCATTCATCGCATGTGTGGCATTTAATGTAAATGTTAATATATTGTCTATTTTCAATAACTATTTTCTACACCCATTTTAGGTATACTCCAGGAGATTTTTATAATGGGGGCATTAGTATGGGGTCAGGGAGGGATGGGTGGTGTTCTCATGTAGTTTGACCTCCAAATGATTAGGTAAGTCTTTTTTGCTGAATACATAATGTCTGAACAGTATGATTCTTTTTTGTTCAGCTTTACTAGTACAGGTTGGATGGTCAAGTGACAGTTACCCAAATTATATGCATCCAGTTGCAATTAATACTTAATGTGTTTATCAGCACTCTAATATTATATTTGGTCTTGTAGATTCGGCCCCAGAACTGCTGTGTCTGATGACGCAGAGTAAGTTGTCTTGTGTTCACAAGATTCTATTTTAAACAACTTACACTGCATGCTTTCCCGTCTTTCTACTAATTTAAAATGCAGTTGGTGCCTCATTATTATTTTGCAGTGTTCCAGCAAATAAATTTTTCAGAAAAGCACTGAAAAATGGAATGCACTATGGCTTACATTGCAGCTAAAAATAATTTTTATATAAAAGCCTGTAAAAACTGAGCATAACACTAATGTCCAGCTGTTGCTTAAAGTATTGTTTCCTCTTTTCTTTTCTTTTCTTTTGTTTTTCTTCTGAATTTCCATTGCCTCTAATCAGCTACAGGTAAAGAGAGTTGGGCTGAATCTGGCCTGGGTGTTGAGGAAAAAAATGAAGTATGACCTATACAGGAAGAAAAAACAAATCCCAAAGTAAAATAAAATCCACTGTGATCTTCAGAATAATTACCAGGAAAATACATCTTGAGCTGTTCCTTTATTGTCTTTTAAAAACTTTCTCTTTAATCCCTTCTAGATTGGGTTTAATTTAATAATGTACTAAACTTCATTTTTTTTAAGCTCTTCACCTCGATGCTTTACTTTTGGCAGAAGGAGTAGGACTGTGACATTTATTGCACTCAAACATACTTTAATTGTGTGTGTATGCATGTGAACTGTAGTTCATAGTAGTATGCAATGTCATTTAGAAAGCTCTGTGAAAGTATTCACTATTCTTACAAAGTGCAGGCATTTAGAAGCAAAGAAATAGTTGGAACTACCCACATAATAATGTCCCTAATATCCTTCTTCTGTTCACAGAAATGCACATGACCTTCTCTGTCTCCCAGATTAAATCACAAAATAGAAACAGCACAGAGGGGTTTTTTAATAACAAGTATATACAGAGACTCATATATAATTTTTCACACTTTCCTCTAATGATAAAGGCTAGAATCATGGACTGAATATTCTTTACAAGATCTGTAATACCTTTATGCTGAGCAGAGCCTGTGCCCTCTGACAACAGAGTACACGTGATCATTTTCAAGCAGCAGCAATCTGTTCTATCAAATGAAGAGATGAGATAAAAAGAGCATAACACAGAGTGTTATACTTAACAATGGAGACTTCCCTGCCATTTCAGAAAGCCTACCTATCTGATTGATTTGTTCATTTTCCCACATTTTTGCATGTCTGTATTAAATGCAAACATGAGAGAAGGTACATGGAGATGCCTTCAGAGAGGCATTGCAATGCGTTTGGTTGTATAATGTGAGAGTAGCAAGGATGAATAAATCATATTGCTTATTCTGCATTGATTCTGATTTTGTTTTAAAAGGCAAAACAATAAAAGTTCAAGCCTCCTTGTCATCCTTTCCAGATGTGCCACAGTTTCAGAGCAACTATTTTCCTAAACTGTCTTTTAAGTTCTTATAAATGTAAGATTGTGTTTTTCCTTCTGAAGATGAAGTACTTACGAAGAATCTGATAAAATTTGGCTCTCAAGTAGAAGTAAATTGAACTGACATTTAAAATGCTTCCAAAATGTTTGTCAAGTCTCCTTTGAAAACTCTGCAACTTGAATTCAGTCTTAGACTAGATGCTGTTTATTCCAGCAGCAAAACTAGAAACTCTAGTTATTAGACTGACAAAGTTCCCTTCGCTGGTTAGTGAATGCTAGATATTGTCATCAGCCCTGGTCTGTCTCAGGGTCCAGAAAAGGCAATACTTAGTGTGTTGCTGCTGCTCAGCCCCATTCCCATCTCCCGAAGAGATGGGGCTGAATTCTGGTGGTAGTTTGACAGTCCAGTGTGAGTTTAGGCTTATGCTTTATACTTTAAGCCTGACAAGCAAATAATAGTGAGCTGAGATTTTTGTGTATTTGTTTACTAGAGTCTGATTCTTTAGCCAGCCTGTAGCTTTTTATGTTTTGTTGGGGTTTCTTAAGTCTTAGTGTGCCTGTAAAATGGTAATGCAGCCACATAATAAATGCCTTGCATAAGGTTTTTTAACATATTCTCATAAAAAGAAGTTTTTTACCTTATTTCTCACTTTCAAATTAAATCGTCTGAACGCTCAAGTCCTTGAGGACTTTTTTTATCCAACACTTGTTCAGATCTGTTTAAAAAAAAAAAAAAACCAAAAACAAAACAATTTCTGCATGGTGTCACTGACAAGAACAACTGTAACTTGCGAGAATAAAGTAGCGTAACTCATCCCGAAGATCTAGCCCTCCAAAATACACTGTTGGTCTGCACGGTGTTTTTTCCCAGATCTTTGTTAGAACAGCAGGTATGGCACGCTGGTCAGCAGAAGGGCCTCTTGCTTCCAGACAGAGTTTGGATACAATCCCCAGAGCTTTGCTAATGGCAGAAAATTAATGAGCATGAATTCGGTACAGTTACATCTCCCCTGTCTGCTTGCATGCTGTGTGCCTGCTGGCCCAGCGCATGGTTGAAGGAAGGAGTAAATCTAGTTCTGCTCATGAGGTGTTAGTGATGGGCTGGAGCCATTTGTAGTTTATATAAGAAAGAAATAGGATGAAATGATGTGGGACTCATAGTGAAAGTGTCTTTTGGCAGAAGCTCAGAGTTTTGGCCTCTTTGATTCTTTTCTAAGGATGAACTTGTCAGGCAGAGAAGTCGATGTAGACCTTTCAGTTGGCCTTGTCCATGTATTCAGGAAAGTAGGTGGTTCTCCTTAATGGTTACTACATGTTGGTCAGAGCAGAGCACAGTGCTTTGAGATGTGGCTCCTTCAGATTGTTCTCTTGGGAAGATGCATTTGTGCAGTAACATATTGCCACAGAACTGATGTTTGAACCTACCATGTTGCTTATCCATGGCAATGAAGGCCCAGCAGCAGGTGACAACTACAATAGAAGGTGCATGTGGGGTTGTAGTGTGTAGTTTGATTCCTGGCCTAGGTTGAAGCCTTTTCCAGAGTACCTTTTTTATTGCATTGTTAATAGCCATAAAACCTTTGTTTTTGCTGTCTCTGTGCACCCTGAGAGACCCAAGGGAATGCAGGGAATAAATACTAGCCTTTCATTAGGACATCAGGGAACTCTCGGTAGAAAGTATTTTTATTTTCCCATCCCAAACGGCAGAGAGTGAGTACTCATGCACTCTACTAGAAACCATTACCACCATTTCAGGTCTTCTGTTTTCTTCTACTTTATGTGAATGAAAAATTCTCTGACAGGAAGGGTACAAGAAAGGAGCTACGCAACCAGTTTGACCCAGTAGGCACAAGGTGGCAAATACTTAACACTAAAGGCTTTTCTTAATGTGACTTTCAAAAGCTCTTAAACTGGAATAAATCCTTTAAGGGTGACTTTATTACAAGTTGTGCATCTCCCAACCTACCTCACCAGTCTGCAAAATATGACTGATATTTAAATGTTCCTTAGTGGGTGATATGCCTTTACTTTTAAAAACAACAAAACTTGCCATCTCTTTAGGTTCTGTTATTTAGGAATGCTCCAATCCAATCCTGAGCAATGCAACCCTTAAACTACCCACAGAGAAAACCAAATTAGTGTACCCCTCAGCACTCTGTTTAAGGGGCAGACCAGTATGCTAACGTCACTGTTCACACTTAAGGGCAATAGGATGTGTATTCTGTCCTTTGTTTCTGAGTAAATACCTACTAACAGGATGGGATCTGTGCATGTCCTTTTCCATCCTCTGTCCAGACCTTTCAGTTTTCCCTTGAGAGTGGTTTCTTCCCATCTTTGCTTGCCTGAATAGAAACGTTGGCTAAATATATATATGCACAGCTTTCCATGTCTATTCACTTTGATTACTGTGGACACAGTCACCTACAATTTTATCTTCATTGGGTGCTTCACCTGCTAGTTGGTTTGTTGGCTCATCTAAAGCTACAGATAATCATTTGAAGACTGCTGTGAAATCACTTTGTGTGGAACTGCATGGCGGGGTTTTTTTTGCTTTTTGCTTTTAATGGCACAACTGAGGTCATGTTTTACTAATAATAGGTAGTAGGGGGGGAGCAGTAAGTATGTTATCTTTGTGTGAAGATCTCTATGTAATATGAATGGATGTATAATATCAAACCATGACCTTTTTTTCCTTTAACTCTCCAAAGGTCAGGGACAGAAATAGAATGTGTAGAAAGAAACTGTTTTGTCCTGAATGTCAGCTTTTCCTTGTTAGGTTAGCTGTATTAATAAGTTGGTGCTGATAGCATTGAGTTTCTTCAAGGCAGGGAGGGGAGAGGAGGAAGTACCATGCTGTTTGTGCTGCGAGTACTTCTCTGGGCAGGCTCTCCCCGGTTTTGTTGCAATAACATTTAGCCAGCCATGCTACCCCTAATATACTTCTCAAGCCTCTCTTGTTTTACACTGAAATGGAAACTTCTGTCTGCGGTGTTAATTGGAGGGGTCTTGAAAACTCACTGGGAAATAAATCTTCAGGAATTAAAATGTTCTGAACTCTACTCTGAATAGAATGATTTTAATAAGAGCTATTGACGGAGGTGTAATGTTAATAATACTTCTTAGTGAGAGGCAAAGTTGCAGTCAGCTAACAAAAACAAGAGAAAGTTGAGGAGTATAATGCCTGAAGTACTGTATGGGAGCCATAGGGATGCTAACTGGTCCTTCTAAGGGGACTGCTGCTTTTGGGAGCTTCGTAATGGTGCAGGTGTCTGATTCTGCTGTAGCACCCTCATGTGGCTTTAGCTCTAATAAGCTGAAGGAATATAAGGCTCTAAATAACGCTACGCTACTACCTATTTCCCCCTTGTTTAGGAGTATGAGCATGTTTGACATGAGATGTGAAGAAGAAGCTGTGACTCAGCCTCATAGCAAAGCTCGCCACGAGAAACTGCAGAACATACACAACCAGCTGAAAGAGGATGAGACCAGATGGCAAGATGTGAGTATGCAACATTGTCTGCAGTGCTGTCATTGAGGCCAGCCTGCTAGGCAAAAAAGTGCAACCTGCTAAATCTACAGTTGGTCTCTAGCACTAAAATAATCAGGAGCTTTTCCTTTTATTTTTTGTCCCAATGGATTGTTGCTAAAATCATAGAAGTTCATAATTTGATGTAAATTACAGAATACAAGATCTTCTGGTGCCTCTGCCTGTGCACCATGTATTTTGCTTTTTAAAAAAATGTAATTAAACTGTGAATAGGTAAAAATGGAAGCAGAACAGCGTCTAACTCTGAATTCTCTAACTTTTATAATTAGTAAATACCCAAAGTGACACAATGCAAGACTAAGCAGGACAGTGAATAAATAGCTTGGACTTGGCTTTAATAAATCTGCATAGATACAGAAAATGCTAACATTTTCCATCTTGTCCAAGCAAAGAAATTACCCTTCAAGGTAGCTACACGCTGCTTGGGTTACAAGTCCCTTCCAAACCCTCTTTCCCCAGTGTTTTTTTTTAAGCTGTCCTGGCATTTGGCATTATCTTCAGCAAATTAGTAAGGACAGAAAAGCGTGATTTGCAGGTAAGTTAGTATCAGGAGTTTTAGTATCAATCCTGTTCATTCCTAAAGACTGATTTTTAAATGAGGAATTTTGGGCATATTTTTTTAATTAAAAAAAAAAAAAAAACACTAAAAAAACCAAACAAAAAAAACCAAACAAAAAGCACATCTCTTCAAGCAGCTAGTACAGTAATTTCCCATTATAAGGACAGCTACTGTGAAACATCTCAGAGACATTTTTGGTAGAAAATTCAAGGAAAACTCCAAAAAAGAACAGTGTATACAACTAAGAAATAACTTTTTGTAGTAGAACAATGAAGGATTTCAGCTGAGAGGTCTGTATGTGTGGGAAGCCATAATTTCCCAGCAGACATAAGAATGAGTCCAAAGGCATTCAAGAGGTTTGAGAACTCTTTGCTGTTGAATGGAAAATCCTCTGAGCTAAAGTGAGTAAGTTTTCCAGGCCCTCAGCACCTTCTACACTGAACTAAAAGTTCTGAAGAGCCACTACAAATGTGCTTACTGGAATGTCCTTGGCATTCAAAGGGCTTTATGGAGACGACACTGCATTCACGGTCGGATATTTTTTATATGCCCATGCTGTAAATTTGCCAACAATTAACAGTTTCATGGCTTTTTATTATTGTTATTCTAAAGTATTAGAGCTGGAAAACATAAACATGTCTGGTTTTTAATTACAAAAAGAAGAGGAGGGCTTATGTTATGAAATTTGCTAATGAAAAACTAATTTCCAAACAATAGGCAATAGCAGGAGTAGCTGAATAAAGAAACGCTTTGGTACTTCAATGAGAATAATTAGTAACTGGGGAAAATGAAAGGTCTATGTTTCAAGAAGGGGATTATAGACTGATATATGTAGGTCATGTGAAGAAATACTTTAATGAGCATTCCCTTGAGTGTAATGTCAATAATTTGTGGTTTTAAGCTAAATTAAAAGTGACAAGGTTTGTTCCTGGTTTTAATAAAATAAGTTATGCTTGCAGTACCTTCTCCTGTTTACCAATAAAAATGCAATTAAAATATTTGGAAAACCATGTAATTAATGAAATAACCTTTGAACGGAGTATGTGTACAGAATCTCTGGTTTTTATTAAAACCAGAATTTGTTAGAGTGCATGAAATATAATCTGTATACTAATCTCCTGATGTTGTAAAGTTAATGACAAATGTGCCCCTGCAGTTTCCTAGGAAGTTATTTTTCTTTGCAGAAGTTCTGCAGAGGTTATTTTTTACATGTAAAATTTTGTTCATTTACTAGTGGGCTGCAAAGAAAGTTTACAGATTAGGGTACTTCTTTACTGTCATACTTTTACTGTGAAAAAGATCTTGTCTCTGTTACCCTCCAGGACTTGTGAATTCATAACCCAAGCAGGGTGCAAGGCATAGGTGCCCATAACAGGTATCTCCTGTGACTCTCTGGTTTAGTGTCAGGCTGGTTTTGCAAGAAAGGTAAAGAACCAGAATCAGTAGATCTTCTGGACAATTTTGGGCAGGCAGATTCCAAAAAGAGTAAGATCGTTACTTCAACAAGGACATATCTATATAGCTGGATACAAACCATAGGCTTTTTGCTCTGTCATGTCTCACGCTAACCAGGTGTGAGCCACTTTAGTCCCTAACCTGTGTCGCCCAGATCTGGGTCCAAAATATCGGAGGGTGCCCATGAGGAAGAATTTAAGTTTGGACACTGCACTGGATTTTTCTGTCAAAGAAAAGAAGGGTGCATCAACCATGCTTGCATGTAGTTGGCTGATAGCATGGGCAAAGTATGGGACTGTCATCTCTCCAAGGCAGACTATCAGTGCAGCTGTAGTTCATGGTGAAATGATGTCCCTTCCTCCAATGAACTCCTGCCTCCCACACATCTGATTATTAAAATTCTTCACCAAACATAATTTTTCTGCTTCATCTTCCTGAGGAATCAGGTTTTGTCCCTACTGTTGGCCCAACTCAAAATGAGTGCCCTGACTGGTCCTTTTAGGCCAAATTTCCTGGTGTTATTACCTAGTGTGCTTCTGCAACACTACAAAGCCAAAAAGAAAATACGCCAGTGGAGCTATGAAATCCTTACTGGATCCTGCTGTTAGGAGAAAAATCAGTCAGGCAACGTCTTCATTTTATGGTATAATATCCTTTTCTCTTTAACATAAACATCACTGCCTGCAGGTGATGGAAGCCTAGTCCACAGCCAGGAACAAGCATTGCAAAGCGGTTGGCTGAGTTCATTGGTTTCTGTGGCCAGTTTTTAGCTATTTGCAACTCTGCATTCAGGTGCCTTCCTTCTCTCGCAGGACCTGGCTCGGTGGAAGAGTCGTCGAAGGAGCGCTTCACAGGATTTAATAAAAAAAGAAGCTGAGAGAAAGAAAATGGAAAGGTTATTGTCTGGAGATGGAACAAATGAGCGCAGAAAAAGCATCAAAACCTACCGAGAAATTGTGGAAGAGAAGTACGTTGTTTTGCTGAAGGGCAGTGGCATGTCTGAAAATGCTGTGTGCTCCATAGGTGATAGGTAACTGTGGGCAGCCATGTCTGCAGGCCTGGGGTGAAGGAGAAGGAAGGATGTTGATGGAGCAGAGGAAATAGGAGTGATTTCCAGCGTTAATTTTAATGCAATGGTCTCTCTTGTGTTGTCTCCCTTGCAGAGAGAGAAGAGAGCGGGAGCTTCATGAGGCATACAAGAATGCAAAGTCACAGGAGGAGGCTGAGAGCATCCTCCAGCAGTACATCGAAAGATTCACTATCAGCGAAGCTGTCCTTGAGCGTTTGCAGATGCCAAAAATTCTGGAAAGAAGCCATTCAGTGGAGCCAAATTCGCCACTGAAAGACCCAAATCCTCTGAGATATTTAAGGCAACAGTCACTTCCTGCTCCAAAATTCACTGCCACCATTGAAGCAACTATTGTTCCCACTGCTGAACTAGAGCCCAGTGGTTCGACGGGCCGCACATCTCCCAGCAAAAGTGTTGTCTCCAAGGCTGTGCCTATGCTGACACCCAAGCCTTACTCACAACCCAAAAATACACAGGAAGTTTTAAAGAACTTTAAGGTAGGATATGTTGCACTCCCCAAAGTCAATCAGAAGGCAAAGAGATGCTGACTAAATCATCTGAACGTATAAATGTTTAATGCGATTAAGTGGAATATGGTTGCAGCATTCTGATGTTATAAAACTCAGCTTCGTGCTCTGTGCTGCCCAATCTAGTGGTCCCTTCTTGGTTACCAGCCTTCTTAGAAACTTGACCTGTTCAGAATGGAATATTTGTGCTGCTCATTTTTCCTCAGGCTAAGTTCGTTTGGGGAAAGACAGGGAAAGGGGGTCCTCTAAGAAAAAGGCAAGGCGTTTTCTGAGAAGGAGGTTAGGAAAGAGTATGTTGTCATGGTTTTTTGTTTTTAAAGAAAAGGGAAGGGGCAGGGAGCATGGAGGCCCTGACTTTTGGAGCAAGACCTGAACTGGCTTTTGTGTCAGGGGTCTGATTTTTGCCATACCCAAACAAGTCTGTCCCGTTCAGCCAAGTCATAAGCCTTTGAAACACTGCAGTGTGCATGTATTCAGTGTGGAGAGTCCCTACTCCTTCAGAGTCAAGAGCCAGCTTGCCCAAAGATACTCTCTGTCCTAAACATGCTTCTCACCAGGGATGAATGGGGAAAGCTGCTTCACTGGCATAAAGAGGGGATATAGGCTGTCCATGCAGGTTTAGGGAAACAGATTGGTACTGGGGCAGCAGTGTAACTGGGGATTGCTGGTGAGAGAGGGGGAGTGACTGCGTTGGGTTGCAAGAACTGTGCAAAGATTATGGGAATAAAGGAAGTAAGAGAGTTTGGACGAAAGCAGGGCTGCCTGGAACAAGGAGACAGCTATGAGATTTGTGGGGGAAGGGGATAGGAGAAGAGACTGAAACTGGGATATGAAACCTGAGGAGTATATCTTTGGACTGGGTGGGTGTGGAGAATGGGAGTAAGGTACCGAACCAGTGATGGAGAAAGCAAAGCACTGGGATGTGTTAGACAGAACAGGCCAGAATAAGTCAGGTTTGAAGAAATCTGCTTCTCACAGTGCCTGTACCAAAACTGGAGCTTTCCCAAGTCTCACTGTAGCCTTGTTGTAAAGTGCAAAGCCTACTGGCATGGGTGCCCCCAGCCTGTAGAGTTCAGGTCCCCTTGTGTCTGCCATTGCTATCTGATACTTCACTAGTGGCATGCAGGGGTCCCTGCAGCCCTGCTGATGTCCCAGTAGCATTGCTACCATGTATATTCAGGTTGTTTACTTTTTTAAAAATATACAGTTTTGTATAGATAGTGAAAAAGCATGTTGTGATGTCTGTAATTTCTTGAAGTCTGTCCCAGCTGTTGGGAAACCCCCCCCCCCATGTCTCCTAGTTGAAATGTGAAACTGGTAATTCCTGTTTCTCCTGTACCTCATTTGGTATTCCCCTGGAGTTTACATTTTAGACATCAGTGAATCACGGATCTTTGTTTTTTTTCTGATCCTGCCACTTTTTTCCTCAGAGGACCAAGATATATGTGTGTATCACCTTCATGTTAACGCATATATAGTTCACGTGGGGAGAAACTAACCCACGGATGCTTCTATCCCCCACCAACCACCACTAAAAGTCTGTCTAGATCTCGTTCGCTTGATGTGGAAGAATGTGATTTGTCTCAGTAGGAATCATTCCCTAGCACATGTAGCTGTAGCATTATTTTCCCTTGAAGCACCAGTCTGTCGATGATTCTTGGCTCTGGTGACAATGTGTTGACTTGCTCCAGATCAGAAGGAAAGGAGTATGTTTGTTTAACTCTGCAGCCAGGGCATCTGTCGTGATCATTCAAACATTTGGATTTCCTCCCTAATGTAAACAGAGAAATGTCTTAGTCTAAACAGAGACACTGAAATGGATGGTGCGGCCTGCCAGGGTTTTCCTGGCTTTTTTATTTCTGAGATCTTTTGTGACCTGCCTCTCTAGTAGATGATCCAGCACACAGTCCCAAAAGACCTGGGGCTCAGTGTCTGCTCACACGCATTTGGAAATAAACCCTAAGAGTGGTACTGTGTTGAGTGGATGATAGCGGTGAGGAAGGGGAGGGAACCTTTTCATCTGAAAAGCAGTCAGAAGGGGTGAAACCGCTTGCAGAGCCAGGCTGTTTCTCCTCTGCCTGGGAGCTGATTGCGTGAGGTGCTAACTGCCTTCACCTCCCTGCACGTCTGTCAGAGCTGAGGCTGCCCAGCGCCTCGGAGATGGTCCCTTAGTTAATCACCCTCAGATAGAAAACAGCCCTCTGGATGCAAGTATGCAAGAAGACAAGGGGTGGAGTTTGCCCTCAGCGTAGCACTGATGGCATATACTAAGTTGGAGTGCCGCTCTTGGGGTACCCAAGCTGTTTACTCAATAAGTGAAGTACTGAAAATAAATAAATGGTGAAATAAGGAGTGGGACAGGGAGGATGAGATGGGAAGAACTTTGTTTTCTTCAACTGTGTTTCAGTTCAATAAAGCAGTTTTGACGCTTGTTGCATCAGTTTTCAATAACAGTGAAATAAGTAAAAAGTTCCCATGGAATGGCATACCTCTGAGCTTGTTTTTACATGTGTTTTTTGTTTATGCAGTACCTGTGGAGAAACCTGAAATGACTAATCACCATATATATCCCAGATAGCTTCTCTAAGAAATCACTGATCTGTGCCATTATTCCCCCAAAGTCCAATGATTAGCAGAGAAGAGTCTGTCCATATTTATTCCCTCACCTTTGCGTTGTCTCCTGTGATGACCGTTTTGCAAAATGAAGGATCTCTGTGCACGGAGTAGCAAAGCCTTCCTTCAAATTTGTTTAAAACTCACCCCTGCTGACAAGCCTATAAACATCTGTGCTGTAGCTAGGCAGGAGCAGTATGGTGTTGCTCATATCTGGTCCTCTCCTGGTCTCTAGCTGGGCTGCCTTCTGGTGAATGACTTGTGAGTTCTTTGTAGCAAGACTTTTTTTCATGTATACCAGGGCTTCTACAAACAACCCTCCAAATTGAAGGAAGTCTTTACATGCCACCTCCATTCAGAACATAATTATGAAGTAGTAAAGTCCCAAGAGGAAGCTGTATCAGTACAGAGGAAGAAGCTAGAGCTTATTTTGTATTTTCTTCCTTGCTTAAGGGTTCCTTAGTGGGAATATATGTCCACCAAGGAGCTAGCTTGACCCTGAGAACAAAGCAGTTCAACTGTTCCTGCATTCTCCTTTTCATGGAGACTGCATAAAATTATTTTCTGGGAAAGCAGCTATTTATTTATTGCCTCATGGAGAAAGTGGAATGCCCAGTTTTATTTGCTGGTTCCTTGCTTCCCTGTTATGGACAGTGAAGAAACAAGCAGATGAACTCTGCTGCTCCTGACCCTTCAAAGTTCACATGCCACTGCTTCAGAAAGCATGGTCTACTAATACTGTGGTGAGGTCGTCAGGGTACATAGCAGTTCATCAGCATAATTAGTCCTGGAGAACCTGCTTGCCTCTTGCACGAGGCAATGCAAAACCCAGAAGTTTTGGTGTAAATTTAACATAAATCTTTGTTGTTCTTTTAATATCCATTGATCTGTGATGCACACAAAGGGTGTCCGTGTGTTACTGGGAGAATGAAATGTGGGAAACCAGGCAATGCAGAAAAAGCGTTACCTTCTGTCTGTATTTTGTTTATGACCTCCCTGTAATAGGGTTTTCTTCTGTCTTGGCCCATTGAATGAAATGTGTGCTTGGCTCTGTCCTTCACTGATGGCATGGACTGTGTTAACAATTGTAATATCATGTTGAAGTCCTAATTTTCTAAATTCCTTTGAATGCTAATTGCCTCAGCATATTTATTTAACTGTATTCTGCAGGTAGATGGAAAAGTCAGCATGAATGGAGAAAATTTCAACGGTGTGGAAGAGAAGGATAAAGAGTGTACAACAGTAATATTTACTCCTTCGCCAAGCAGATCTCTGAAATTTGACGGAGTAGCCAGAGGGGACAGACCCCCAGTAGAGTTGAAGAAGGACCCCACAAGTGTTGAGCTCAGTTTACAGAGGCCTGCCACTCAGAGTGTGCACAAAGAGCCAACAGTAAGACCAACACGAACAAACCAGCCTTACTTTCTCTGCCAATTTTCTGTCTCATAACGTATTTAATCACTAACTAATGAAACCCGAGTGCTTATGTTTGCTTTATTTCAAGAGGGTGTGCCCGGACCAGGGGGAAAAAAAAAAACAAAAACAAAAACGAAAATCCTTTGTAAATTAAAGGCTTCTTCCTTTGGGATGTGGGTAGAGAAATGGGAGGGGAAGATTCAAAAAACATTTTGCAGCCAGCGTATCTTTTTTTTTTTTTTTTTCAGATGTCATGCAGCTGATAAGCATGCTTTAAATATGCTGGGCCAGGGAGAAATCGACTCTGTGTCCCAGCTATTGTGCAGATTTATTCAGCGCTTCTCCTGATGTTAGCTGATTAGATCAGCAACATAATTGGACTGTGCAAGCCATTACAATTAGTCTCAGTTTTCAGTTTTCAAAGAAGAGGATGTGGATGTGCTGGCCGTTTTGAGCATTCAGCTTTCATTCCCCTCTCAGATATATTAGAAAAGGGGATAAGCTATTGAAATGCTCAGAGGGGCCAACGTGCTTCTTAACTGCCTTATCAAAGAAAGAAATTAATTTTACCTTTTCATCTTTCTCTCCCCCTCTTCCCCAGAGAAAAAGGCAGGAATAAAACTAGAGCATATCACAGCAGGAATCTAGATGCTACAAAACTGTAATAAAAGTAGATAGTAAAAACAAAACAAGAAATAAGGACCGGGCTGCAAACAAGTGGCAGGAGAGGGAATTCTCACCGTTCTTTTCTGTGTAACGACAAAGAGAATTGGATATGTGGTGAGAGTTGGAGTATGCTAATTTTTTGCTTTCATCTCAGATTTCATCCAAGCATTGGCCAGATGGATAATATGCAGCGGGCAGGGATCTGTCCCGGGGAGCAATGGTTCGTTCATGCCAAAGTGCTTGTGTCTTTTCTTACTCCCCTGCTTCATGCCAGTCTCCGGCCATGGACAACCAAGCCATGGAGCCTGCAGCAAGCATGGGAGCTGGGATGTGCTGTGAGCATGGACTTGATCCTGTCAGAGGGAACTGGTACAGAGTCAAAAGTGAATGAGATGCAGGAAAGCAGGCAGGGATGGCAGAGCAGAGGCTGCTCCTGTCAGAATGCATTGGCTGTAAGGGAAAAGCCAGGTAAGCATTGTGTCCGATATGGGAGAGCTGGTAATGGGAATGTCTGGAGGATAGAGAAGAGCCTCAGGTTGCTGTAGATTAGAAGCAAAATGGCAATCAGAAAAGTAGCCAAATGAAAGTGTTACTGTCTCCTTTTTTAGGATTTCCAGACCAGTATAGCTGTGGAAGAGTTGAGAGGAAATTCAGCAACAGAAACCACCGTTAGGGCTTGGGTGTGTTTGTATCTGTTTGATGCCCTTTCATCCTTCCCTTTCTACAGCTTTGAGGATGATGTGGCCAGCTGAACACAGATTTTTCTGTGTCCGGTTTCTGCTTACAGTGTATTAGCCCTCGTGGTGATATTGGCAAAGGAGGCAGAAGACTTTGAATTCTCAGATTCCTTGTGACTCTGACATTTGACTCAGATTCCACGTGACTCTGAATTCTGCGATTCTGTGATTTGCAGAATACCTCCTGGTTTGTGAGCTTGATTGCACTTAATGCTGAAGCCTTCTAGAGGGAATGAGTGTGCACCCAAATGGTGCTATTGACAGAGTTTATCTGCTCTAACTAAGGGTTTTATATCCCTAGCTTCACAATTTAATCAATAATGTGACTGGGAAGTGCAAATCATTATAATTACTCCTGGCACTTCAGCTTCAAGCCAAAGGTATGTGTGTCAAGCATGTCAAGGGCAGAGCAAGGAGAGGAGACCGCTTTGAGGGGGATGTTACATGGGGAAACAAGTGGAATGCACTGAGCGTGATAGGGGGAAAGAGAAGGAGACCTGCCTGTGGTGGGACGGGAATTTGCCAGCCTAAGATAAGATTCTAGGTTCTGTTCCTTCTCAATATTTGCTTCTCTTCACCCAGCTGGTCCGTTTTAATATGCCAGGCCCCTGTGCCTTAGTCTAAGGCATGGGCAGTAATTTAGCTATTGAGGATACAGGAGTGCCCTGGTTCATGGATGGGAAGGGCTTAGATGCCAGGTTACAGAGATGGGGCATGGTGCTTGGGTACTGATGCTTGGCTTCTTCACTGTGTGTGCTGGGGCACAGCCCAGCACTGCTGTAGGCAGCTCGATATGGATGCGATCAGTCTGGGGCCTTTTATCTGCAAGAATTGGGCAGCTATGCTAGACTCACTTCACTCAGCCTTCTCCCTGTACCTATTTTACTGCGATTTCTGGACAACTAGCACAGCGATGTCAGCCTGCATCTGCAGAGTCTGAAATGCTAAACTCCTCTCTGAAGGTATAACCCCTCCTAGGAAGGTTGGGAATCCAAATTAGGAAAGAAAAGAGCCTCCTGGGCTTGCCCCACTCCTGATAAAACATGGCCTCTTGCTGGGTAGGATGATGAATAACTCTAGCTGCACTGTGAGCCCTCCAGAGGGGAAGAAGGGGTTTGCTTTTTGCCCCATCCTGCTGGGGCCTTCCAAACTACACATTCTTGGAAGTAAGAAAGCCTTCTGAAGCTGCTACTGTATTGCTTCCCACAAGGAGAAGCCAGGGCTCTAGTTTTTGTCTGTTGCTTAATCCCACTGAACTTTTAGGAGAGGAGGAGAAGATGACAGAAACAGGGATAGAAAAGCAGCTGAGATGAAGAAGCAGAGCTGTCTGGAGTGGAAGAAACAACTACGTTTTGTTTGCCTTGAGAAGCTTTTACAAATTGAGCATGTTTTCAAAGCCTTTTCTAAACTTGCTTTCATTGCCTTTATTTGTATACTTTCCTTTATTGATATAGTTCTTGTTAGCTATGTCCTTCCCAGGCTTTGAATAAGATTCACAGGCACTAGTTCATCTGCATGTTAAGAGATGCTGTTTCTAGGGGTTTTTTTCCCTCTAGTTGCTCTGAGATTTGTTTGGGGTTTGTATTTTATTAATTCATTTTCTGCCCTGAGTCTCTTTTGTGAAGTATATATTCCTTTTCATATATACGTTACCTTTGGCCCTCCTGTCCTCCCCTTCTGATTCTCTTCCTGTTCTTTGCGTGCCCCTTCTTCCTCCTCCATCCCTCTTATGGCTGCTCCCCTGCTGTTTCAGTTCAGTTGTCAAATGGACTAGTCCTGTCTTCTCTCTGCCTGGCAGGCTTCCCTTTGAAGCTCTGTAGCCCTGCTCTAAATCTGTCCGGCTCGCCTCAGGCGTTGTCTGCAATACGGGAAGATGCTGTGCAGCTGTACCTCTGCAGCTCTTTTGGCCTGAAGTTTGGAAAACGGTTTAGTCAAGCTGCACCACTTAAAACACTAATACGATTGAGGTTTTTGGGGAGCTAGAGAAGTGCAGGGATCATTTCGTACGGGTGAGACCTCAGTGTCCGTTGTCTTTTTGACAGAGAAGAACCCCATCTATATGTGAATCAAATAATGATTGGCAATCAGAGACTGATTGGGAAACATGTAACTCCTGCCTAAATCTACTATGAAATGAGATGCAAAAAGCAGCAGCAGGTGGGAAGGATGGTAAAGAAAAATATTATCAAGAAACTATATTTGTCTGTAGTGTATAGGCAGAGTACTTTGATTTTGGGGGGCGGATTTTACAAGGGACTTACCTTTACTCAAAGTAGCTTACGAAATCTTGCCTATGATTTAAGGCTAGAAAGGATAAATTTGGCCTATAAGCAGGATGAAAATATCCCACTGGTGTTTGTGGAGCGATGTGCCGCTGAAAGAGGCGGTAGGTAAAGCACACCTTTCTTATTGCAGCTGGAAGAACTGAGCAAAGGCCCAAAGACTGACCCATCAGTCAGTGGCAATGCTGGCAATAACGTGAGAATGATCTCCTCATCCCGGTCCTACTTGTCAGCCATTAGGTCGTGTTTTCTTTCCATTATACAGGACAGTTAGGCACATGACAAATGCTGAGAAGTTGTATCCTCTGGCTCTTTGAATCAGAAGTTTGCAAAGTAAATGTTCTGTTTTAAAACAATATTTGTGCAGATTTTAGTGTAGGGGGATTAATTTGTCAGTGAGTAACATCCCTTTATTTTAACCAATCTTTGTATGAGCATTTAGAAATTATTGGCTTGTTACAGCTCTAATTATAGCTTTGCTCTGATCAACCAAAAAAAGATAGATATAGACAGCAACTTTAAAAAGATCAGAGCGAGGTGGTGATGGTGGGGAGAGATTTTGGCTTTCTTTTAATTTTTCACTAGCTAGCTTAAACTTGTCCATTTCTACTCACTGCATGCTTGGCACAAAATAAACTTTTTTTCTATATCCAAGTAACACTCTCCTTCATCTTCAAAAATCCACTGATTGATCTGAGATTAAAGTATAAGCTTTCTTGTGGTTGAGGATTGCTGGCCAAGGTACAGGAGGGCAGGGTTGAAATCCTGATTTGTACATATGTGGTAGGACAAGTCTTTGTTCTTTGATTCATTACAAGAAACACTTGTAGAGTAGGTATGTTTGTTCCAGACTGACAGCTTGGCCTTGAACCACACATGGAAAGATGGGTGGAGGGCTGGACTACCTGAAGGGAAAAAGGCTCAGGATGAGAAGTGAGAGCAGCACAGCTTCAAAGCAGCTAGAAGGGAACTCTGCTCGGGATGTGGTTACGAATCTAGCGTCCATGTCTCCCGTCCTCCACACCCCCATGCACTTTTCAGTGTCTGTGAGTGACAGGAGCATATTTTACATCCCAATTGAGCGGTAATAACTCTAGAAAAATGACTAGCAGGCATATTTGACACTATTTCTTGCAACAGTTTCAAGGCTTCTCTGCCAATTACTGATCCATCCTGATCTTCAGTTGTAATAGCTGGCCTGAGTATAGCATTATATAGCTGCCAGATGAGGCAGATGGCTTAACGTGTCAGAGCAGTGTTCTGGCTGTAGTACTATACTGACATAGCATGCAAGGCACTTAGCTGTGGCAGTCCAAGGTCATGCCACCATTATCACTCACAACAACAGAAAACGCTAGCTTTGATGAGGAAATCATCATATGAAAATTTTAAAGTCAATGATACGTGTACAATTTCAATCACAGAAGTTTGAAAGATGTGTCAGGCAATTTCTACATGTGGCTATTGATACTGCAACCAATTTCATTCCTGAGTGATTTTACAGAATTTAAACTGTAGTTCTATCCTGATTCTTCCTAATATCTCTGCATTCTCGCTGTTCCAGACAGCTTGTTTTGTCATTTTTTCACAGAAAATACAGTAATGATATTTCACGTGATTTTGTGTACAAGTAGTGTTAACCAACCTACGTTTTGATTTAATTTACAATAAGGATTAATAAAGTTCTACTCTAACTTCCTTTGGAGTTTGAATTCTTGTAGTAGTTGTGATGTTCCATGTTTTAGGAGTTCCTAGTTATTGTATTTTTAGGGGTTTGTAAGGATGTACGGTTCTGCCACAGCAATAGGCAATGTGGCTATTTCTGGCTTGTATGGTCTTAATTAAAGAAATACTTGGACTGATATCCTAGTTTATGGGATAAAAATCCTGTTTGCCACAAATGCCTAGTAGGTGTTTGATAACACTATCTAGTCAGCTGTGCTTGTGTCTTTGTTAAATGGATACCCTGGTTAGCAGAACTGAGGTGTTGCTTTGTCCTCTGTTACTGATGTGCTCATAACTGCAACTGCAATCACAGTATTTAACTTTCCATCATGGACTAAGGCTTCTAAATCCTAAAGGGAGAAGTTCACTGTAACTCCTGGGTAGCTAGATGCATGGGGTAATAAAAACGCCAATGTAAATAGACAGCATTCTTCAGTTTTCAGGAGTTAATGAGACAGTCTTCACACCAGCCTGGATCTGGGGCAGAGATAACCACAGCCCCTACACACCAGGATTTTTCCTGCTTCCCTTGAAGGCTTCGTTGCCTCTGGCAGTGGACCAGCAGGCGTTGTGTGACCTTCCTTTGTAGGCACCTGCAGCAGAGCCAACATATGGAGTGGCTTTATGGTCATGCAGAATGATGCCTCTGCCCACACGAATGCGTGTGGCTGCAGCAGGGTGGTGCCAAGAGGCTGTGTGGGTCCGGTCCTCCATCCCAAAGCATGAGAGCTCCTCTGAAACACCTCAGAAACGTCACTCGCCAAGTTGTTCGGTTTTTCGGTGTCCATGTCAAAATACGATCCTCTTAGGTACAATGAAACACTTGTATGCCTTTTTCATGTTCAGTGATAACATCACCATTTGATTACAAAATATTTATGAAAAATGAATGATGATAGTCGGTGGTAGAAAACACATTTTATCAGCTGTATCAGTACAAGAATTTTCTTAAATGTATCATATACATGTGGATATTGGTATTATAAATAGAATTAGATATATGGGGAATGAGAGAGTTCCCCAGTGAAGTTGACTTAATTTTTTTATAAATTACTTACTAATCAGTTTTATATTTTTAGCTGTATGTCACCTGCATTTAATTGCTCAGCAGAGGGAGGAGGAAGAGTCAAGTCTCGTGAGCAGGAACAGAACTTCTGCAGCATGCCATTGCAAAATTAAAATTTCCTGCAGCAAGTAGTAGCTCTTTCTTTTTTTTTACTCCCCTCTGAAAGAATTTCTATAAATAACATCTATGTCTATACCTGGTTCAACCTCCCGGATATAGGTCATGGGTAGATTTAGTTATTGCACTTGTGCAGGATAGCTACATGACACAGCACCGTGTTTAGGTTCCTAAGGTAACTCTAGACCCAGAGGTGCTAAAAGTGCATCATGTCTGTGCATCCACTGAGCTTTTTAAACCTTCTGAGAGGCCAGTGCAGTTGTGCTCTTTCGCCAGCTCCAGCTGCCATTGGCACTTGACTTCCCTGGGTATATGTAACGCTGTTTAACACTTTTTTTGTCAGCCCCGGTTTATCGCTGTTTATAGCTCTAACGCCTCTGAGGTTGAAATTAAAGCTGAATTTCTTTTGGGGTTTTTTTGGAAATTTTTCCATTTGGACAGTTGCTTTTTGAGAGTGGAGGGTGAGTTCCATTGCTTTACCAAAAATAATAATAATATAAACATTAATAATTGAAATTTGCCACAATTTCTTTGGAAGGGCTTATGCTTTGGAGCAGTGGGTAGAGTTGCTGAGTAGGTGCCTCTTGCTTTTCCAGTTAAAATTTACCTTGTTTAGGGCAAACCCGGAGCTCTCGATAATAGCCATTTGTTTAGGTTTAACAGAGATTTGTAGGTTGTAGAATGACAGAATAATTCAGGTTGGAGGTCTCTAGTTGAGTCTTCTGCTCAAAGCAGGATCAGGCATGAGATCAGACTGGGTTGCTAAGGGCTTGATCATTCGAGTCTTGAAAACCTCTGAAGATGGAGATGGCACAGCCTGTCTGGGCAGCCTGTTACACTGCCTGGCTGTCCTCATGGAGAAAAGAAATACTTATTTCTGCATTGAGCAAGCCTGGGAAGGGTTTGCAGTAGCTTCTCCCCTGGCTGCTGTCGTGTCAGGAGCCAGAACTGAGGCTGAAGGAGACATTTTCTTTAGTTGTAGTGTTCTGCTGGGGCTTTCAGTGAGAAAGCTCTCACTGAAACACAGGCTGGCATCAACAATGGGCTGAGGAAGGGAGAGGTGGGTCGTACAGGAGAAAAGAGCAACAGAATGGTGAGGGGAAAACCTCTGGGGCACAGGACCTGCAATCTTTGGAGCATTTCTCTGGCACCTGTTTTTTAGCCTGTGCCTCATCTCCAGTGACCATCCCTCTGTGGAGCGTGTGACACACAGAGGTGGAGCTCCGTGCCTTGTTTGCTCTTGGTATAGGCGCGCTCACAGGTGGACATGGTGGAGAGGAGGTCCTCAAACTTTCCATGCTGCCTTTTTGGAGTGTGTATTTCACCCTCTGCCTCGTCCAGTTTGAGAACCACTTTTAGGCAGGAGAGGGACATGTCCAAAGAAGGGTAACAAAGCTGGTGAAGGGTCTAGAGCACAAGTCTTAGGAGGATTGGCTGGGGGAACTGGGGTTGTTTAGCGTGGAGAAGAGGATGCTCAGGGAAGACCTTATCACTCTCTACAACTACCTGAAAGGAGGTTGTAGCAAGTTGGGTGTTGGTCTCTTCTCCCAAGTAACAAGCCACAGGACAAGAGAAAATGGCCTCAAGTTGCGCCAGGGGAGGTTTAGACTGGATGTTAGGAAAAATTTCTTCACCAAAAGGATTATCAAACATTGGAAGCGGCTGCCGAGGGAAGTGGTTGAGTCACCATCCCTGGAGGTATTTAAAAGATGTGTAGATGTGGTGCTTAGGAACATGGTTTAGTGGTGGAGTTGGCAGTGTTAGGTTTACGGTTGGACTTGATGATCTTAAAGGTCTTTTCCAACCTAAACGATTCTGTGATTCTGTGTCTCCCCATGCCTTGCCTGTAGCAGAGGATTTGGGTTGGTGGAGGTGAGGGTGCAGTGGAAAGTGGTGGGGAGGACGGTGGGCAGCCAGCCCCAGCAGGTGCCGGAGGAGACACCCTGCTGCCACTTCTAGCGGCTCATGGCTGTGACCTGGTGCCTGTCCTGCTGAGAGGTGGCAGCACAGCCCTTGGCAGCTGGGCCTCCTTCTGTTGTTCCCAGCACTGCTCGCTGCCCACTGGGCTTGCCTGGGTCACTGCCACTGGCCATGGCCCTACGCTGGTCCCCACCATTTGCTCACAGGACATTTTCCTAGACACGTTCCCCGCCTCTCTCGGGAGCGTGCCTCCCTCCAGAGAGGAGAAGGAGAAGAGAGGCAGGGATTCCCAAGCACTGCCAACAGCAAAGCTCTCTGGAGCCAAAGTGTGTCCACAGGCGTTGGCGTCCTGTTGGCACTGCCAGCAGATGACCCTGATGACCGAGCTGTGAGAGCCCAGGTCTGCTCTTCAGGGGGCATGGACGGATGAGGGGCCATAGGCTCATGTGGGTCTGCAGGGATGGGAAACAGGATCCATGCAGAAGGTGGAGGTTTGAATCCTGCCCCCAGAAAAGAGGAAATTTCATCAGATTTCCTCCCTTGCAGCTGTTAATAAGATGGAGGGGTGGGAGGAGGACAGGAAAGCAAGTCTACAATAGACTACTTCTGAAATATGTTACTTTTTATTTCTAAGAGTCATCTTTTTTTTTTATTTTCCTCTGTCGAATGTGTCATTTTCTAGATCTTTCATGCATTAGAAGCACTGTGCAGTGGCTGATTGGTTTGCTGCAGATTTTTCTTGATTTGCCAACTGGGAAAGCGGATGTATAGTGGAAGCTGCTAAATAGATCAGCTGAAGTGCTACCCTTGTTTTGACAGTGTGGTTTTAGCTCTGCAACAGCCTTGTCCTGGGTCAGGAAGCTGGCTTTTCAAAGGGATTTGGATTATTGGCTCGATATGCTCTCACCATATTTTTTCAGTCCCCTCTTAATAGTGTTTCAAGTATTTCATTACCTTTAATACTGACTCAGGCTTTTCCCTTCAGATAACAGATTGTTTAGACAACCATGAAATAAAGGAAGTATTTAATTACTTTGCCAGTTTTTAAACCCTAGTATGTGCTATGTATTTACTAATGCATACGTTTTTGTGTTATTCTGGAAGAGGAAACTAGGGGTGAAATGTATGCTTATCTCCAGCTAACACAATCCAAGATATCCTACAATTTTAAAAGCTTGTAGGAGCTATTCCAAACCAACTGCATGATGGTTGCTGATGAACCATTTGAAAAGGAGATTAAAGCCCAGTGATTCAACACCCAAGCAGCACGTACTGCTCTGGAACGTACTCCCCAGCTCCCTGGTGAGCTCTAAACCAGTCTGGTTCAAACACATTACAAAGAAGCAGCAAGTATTGCCTTGAGGAATTAACACATACTTTTATTTCCACTGTACTCACTGTGTTTCTACTGTATTATTCTCTGCAGGCCTCCCCGGTGGAAGCAGATGGAGCTGCCAGCAAGCATGCCGAGGCTAGCCCTGGAAGTGCGGGACCTGCGAGCCCGGCGTGCCCGTCCCCAGGTGGGTTGCGGCTGCTGCCCTCGCCCCTGCCCTTGCCCACCCCGGGCTGGGGTTTAGGCCCAGCCTGCAGCGGGATTCCGATAAGTGCATCTGCAGCGGCACCAAGAGGGTTTATTAGAACATGCAGCAGATGTCAGAAATCTCAACATAAGAAATAAATTTTTTACAGTAAGAATGATCATTCACTGCAACAGCCTCCCCAGGGACATGGTAGAGTCCCCGTGGCTGGAGGTTTTCAAGATATGACTGGACAGGGTGCTAGATAATCTCATCCAGACTCCCTTTGCCACAAAAGGTGGGACCAGATGACCTTTTGAGGTCCCTTCCAACCTGGGCTGTTCTGTCATTCTGCGGTTGAAATGGCACACCTGACTGCATGTTGCTCGGGATGCAAGTTGTCTGCTTTGCCGTTTGGGTGTGTGAAAAGCTGGTGCCACAGCATGCTGTAACCATCAATCAGGGCAGAAACTATCAGTCAGTAATAGCTTCTGTTTAACACTTTTTTTTCCCCCAGGACATTAAGAAATGGGGAAGGAGAATAAGAAGGGGCACTTCAGTCCTCATAGGGGCTTTAAAGGGACAGTATTGTGCACACTCCTGATTTTCTGCTTTAAAGCCTTTGTGCATGATTCCTAATCTGGGCAAAGGAATTTGCTGGTAAAATTTGAAGCTATTTTCCTCAAAAGGGTTTTTCTGAAACATTACCTTTGAGTAGGTATTTTATCTACTGCCTGCTATCATACTAAGTTCATGGTCTTTTTTTGTTGTTCATTTTTTAAAATGGGTCTATCAAAGTTCAGCTTGGTAGGGGTAAGTAAAAAGTACTATTTGAAGTAGGTATTTAAATGAGACCTCTGGCTGTAATTGGTATATAAGCATAATGCTCCTATTTGTTGAGGATAAATGTGACTTAAACAATTGAGCTTTGCCCTCAAACATCAATGGGGTAGCATTCCCCAAGATGAGAAGCATATCCAGCCTTTTCTTGATGAGCTGCAAGACTTTGAAGCACATGGGCTGTTAGCAAGGGCTCATCAGCTGACTTAATTACTTTGGCTTGTAGATGCCAAAGCACATAGGTTAACAATCTTGAATTGCACCTGGCAGGTAATGTAGAAGCTGCAATCTTGTGGTGAACCAACCAAATTCTCCTCTTGAGAGTCAGAAGTGATGAGCTGGTGATATTTGTCTACAAATCACAAAGCCACCTTGTGTCAGGCTCCACACCTGTGAGAAGTACTAAATATTAAGTATGGATAGCAAAGTTTATTATTGGCTGGCAGGGAAAACTGAGATAGCATTGCAAAAATTGAAAAGGTAAAGGAACATGGGTTTTCATTATGTCTGCTTTGGAGGGATAGATGTGGTCCAAACTTGTAAAATAAGCAACCACAAAATGTGGACCTTCTTGTAAAATAAGCAACCTCCTCTGCTGGTCAGTACAAGCCAGATACTTCCATGCTGTGACCCCTATGCCACTAATGGTGTGGGAGCTGCCCCAAAGTGGCGTGCGTCTGCCTGGCAGTAGGAGCAACTGTTGTCTCTGCTCGTGTGCAGGTTCTTAGTGGAGCCTTGGGGTGCATCTCTTTCTTAGCTCACTCTCCTAGCCTGTCAATGAGGTACATTTGGAAGCTGCCACTGCTGCCGTGGTTGGAGAGGGTCAGGATCTGAAGCTGAGATTCTGCTTTAGGAGGTTAGAGAGATGTCTGGGTGCTTGTGCACTGCCTGGGATGCTGGAAACTGCTCTGCTTCCAATGGTGGTACCAGCTGACAGTAGTTTAGCTGTCACAGTCCTCAGCTGTAGGCCTGTGCTCTCCTAGTCCCTTTCCTGTAAACCAGCATCAACTTGTTGGGTTTTTGTAAGAACTGAATGACAACTAGGTTATTCCAGTCCAAGGCTTCCTGTTAGCACAATTTGTTTGCTGTCCGATGCTTGACTGCTGTGGTTTAGTGGAAACAGGCAAGCTGGAATATCCTCCAGTGCTGACAGTGAGACCATGTTAGTTGTAGAACAGCTACTTGTCTGGGTAGCATCTTAGGATAGTATTCATCACACAACTTCAGTAAAGAGCTCTATACCTTAGTAGGCATGTTCTAGCTTACAGCGCATCTCAGCCGAAGAGGAGTGTCTGAAATAGTTTGGGTGACTCTTCCCCAAGAACTGCCTCTCTGTCTTTGTTGACCATGAAGGTTGTCCCATGATGCCCAAGTCAAGTGTAAGCACTTACACTTTGTCAGGTGAATTTCACCCTTAAAGCCTTGTCTTCTCTGAGAGATTAATTTTGCCTGTGTTGAAGAAAGATTATTTTTTCAAAACATCCAGCTTATGGGCTCACAGTATAACCAGTAAGAAATTAGATTGTAAGATATCAGTCTACATTTTATTTGAAAAAAAGTCTTAACCTTGCAACATTGTTTCTTATATGTGTGGATTAGGTTCAGATCAAAAGCAATTCAAGTCAACTGCAGCTTGTGCCAGCCCTGTTGTGAAGAGATTAGAATTTCTTCCCAGTCCGGTCCCTTCAGAGGAAGCTGCTTCAAGTGAGAAAGATGTGAAGAAACCTGAAATGGAGCAGCAGAAGGAAGCAGAGCTCCCTGCTACACCGGAAGTACGTATGGGCAAGAAAGAGAGGGAGTGGAAAACAAAACAAAAAAAGAAGCAAGATCTCGCACGGAAATGTTTATTGTGCAAATTGGTTATTTTTCTTTATATAATGTCACTTTGGGAGTTCATTCAAAACAATCTGCCAGGGAATGACCCTGGAGGATGGTTTCTGTGCAAATCCTATGGTCATCAGAGAGTTCCCCCTCCAAAGGAACTCCCCAGTGTCTGCTTGTAGCGTTTGGACCTGTAAACTGGCTGGAGCAGAAATGAGAACTTAACCTGCAAACCCCAGTCCCACCGCGTATTGAGAGGGCAGAGCATCCAGCAGGTGTAGACAGTGGAGCTTACCCTCTTAGTCCTCTTGAAGTGCTGAACCAAGTGTAGGTGGTGGCAGAGGTAACAAATGGCCATGACCATACTGCCCTGTCAGGTACATTAGATGTTGGTCCTGGGTTAGGATCAGCTTTGGTCTGGAGGGCAGTGTGAACAACAAACAGCTACCAGTTATTTCCAGGACTTCAATACTGCAACTTCATGTTGTAATTCTGGAGGTAGAGGCTTCATCTTTGATAATGTTGATTCAGAAAATAAGTAGAAAGGGTTTAAGTTAACTTTTGATTGAACCTGCTGATTTTTGAATACTGTTTTCTGCTCCCAAATGTCTGAACAGGTGATGAAACCAAAAGCCCTGGAACAAGAGGGGAGTGTAGTATTGCCATTTTTAAAGAAACTACCCGAGACTAGCCAAGTTACTCTGCAGAATTCTGGTCTACAAGGTGAGCAAACAGCATTTGGAGAACTCACCTGGACAGTAACTGAGTTACGTGTGTGTGGTGTTCAGGAAGAAGTGCCTAATCAATGACCTGGAGGTTTTGGAGCTAAAAATGGTTATTTTCTAGTTGCATCTGACTGATATTGGTAGTGTGGCTTCTGTGATGCAAAGGACTCTTCTTGCTGTTCCCCTTAAACACAACAGCAAAATTTTGACACAGTGGAGGGGGCCAGGGAGAGCCCTATCTTGCATTTACCTGGCCTAGCAATGAAAGCTGTATTATGTTAAGTATTATATTTTATTAGTATTGCTGCTCACAGATGAAAATGGCTTAGCAATTGGTTTTAGCTCACAATAAAAACTTCTGGAGATAAATTCTGCACTCAGCTTCTCACGTGGAGCCCCTTTTCATAGATGAACACTACACGTGTCTGGCCACCTCCCTCAATTTGACCTGTGCCCGTCACGAGTTCTTGCAAAGCAGAACTTTCTTTGATTTTATATTGATTTGAGAGATGCATATATGTAGGTATTGTAAAAGAAAGAGAGAGAGAAAAATGATCTGAAGTTTTCTTCCCCCTGAGAACTTATTAGGTTGTTAGTTTGTGTATAGGTAATATACTGATTATCCTAGCGTTTTCAAGATTGAAACTACTGAAGGTGATCCACTGTGGAAGACAGAATTGTCTGAAAAAGAATAGAAGTCTCACTTGTTTTAAGAGGGGGGGTGCTTTCCAAACAGGCTTTGAGAACATTATTTTACGTTAGGCACAAATCAATCCAAACGTCAAGTAACAGATGGTAGGTCTCTCACCTATTTTCTGAGTGATGCTGAAACACTTGGCTGCTCTCTAGCGTTCACAGCACGTAAAGTGCTGAAAGGATCGCATAATCCTTTAAAACGTGTATCTGCAATAGTAGTGAACGCCAGCACCATGCAGAGACTTGAGGGGGTGGCTGCCCTTGACTAGCATTAGTTTGCTAGAGCTCTCATGTGAGGTTAGGTGCCATGTTACAACAGTGGCATTTATATACGGGCAGTCCATGTGATCTGCAGGTCCGTTGTAAACTAGCTGCAATGGGCCAAAGCGATTGTAGTCAAAATCCTGTTCGTGGCCGAGGCTGCTTGGGTCTGAGAGTCCGTCATCGCCTTTTGACTGCGCTGTGTTTCTTGTTTTGTCTCCGTGCCATTGCCTGCAGAGCCGCCCCGCGGGGCCACAGTTCCGCTTAGGGTTCGCAACAACTGGCGGCGCTCACAGTTTTTCTCACAGTCAGGTAAATGCAGCACTAAGACCAGCTTCAGCCCTTCTGCTGCCTCCAGTCGTAGGTGTCTTTGGACATGGGGCTGGGGTGAAAGCTGATGATCACGGGGACTTGTTCTACCTCTCACTTTCATAGAAAGTGTCTATTCCTGCTGCACAGTTGACAAAGAGCTGTTGGGTTACACGTTGTTGTGATGCTCTGGTTTCAGGCACCCAAATGAAATCACTTGCCTATAAATACCTTTTCCTTAATTTCTTTAAATCAGCCTAATTCAAAAACATTTGGATAGAAAACGGCAATGGTTCTCTTCGTAACTGTGGCTCTTGAATAGTGTAGTCCCATCCTTTCAGCTTTGCTGTGCTTTTTCCTTCGTTGCACTGAATCACGAAGGGAAAAGTAGATCAAAGTAGGTAACACTCAGAGTCTGAACACTGCTAACGTCTGTGGCCAGAAGTAGACGGCATTAGCTAGTGGTAGAGTAGAACCTGATGTTAGTTAATGTTGTGCTCCTCTATACCCAGATAAAAAGTAGTTTTGTTGGTGATGGGTGTAATCTGTTTTTCTGGTTTATTTGCTTGCGATTCATCCTTGCATTTGGTTGTGGGAGCAAATAGGAAACTAACATGAAGCTTTTTTATACAGATACAATGTAGCTTTAATTGCAGGCTAAGCACATTTTGCTGTGTTAAATTTAATTTTTCCTTTTTCTGTTTTTTTTAATAGCTGATTCTGGTAATGGTGACAAATCAAATGTGAGTACCTTTTTTGCATCATTGTTTGTTTTAGAGATATATGTTTAGCAAAAGTGAATTTTTTTATGCAAACTGTGTTGTAACATCCCCAAACCAGAATTAGATTATTTTTTTTTCTCATGGAAATGAGAGAGAAAAAATACAACCCAAATCAAGACCTGGTCTGAATCTGGAATTTATGTGTTCTTCCCTTGTCTGGAAGGAATGCTAGCTATACAGTACTGGTTTGCTGGAACCACTAAAACTTCATAATCTCAAAATAATATGTAACTCCAAGTTATCCATTCTACTTTAAATGCATAGAAATTAGAGATCACAATTCTTCTGTCTCCCCAATGAAAAAAAAAACAAACACCACAAATGCTACACTAAAGTACACAGTATTTCATACTCTGTCTGTCCCGTAAAAATAGACATAATCTCTTCCTATCAGATTCTAATACAACTCTTAGTGGAAAGGAATATGACATCAAGTGTCTAAAATTGCCCTTGATTATAAGGATTTTAAACATGTAAATGTGTCATGTAATGGGAACCTTACTGAAGCGCTGAGATTTTATTTCATTATGGATAAAAATTTAAAACAAGGCTATAGGCTGTTGTGCTGGCAGCCATATGAAATGAGAGAATATATTTTACAATCACAAATTGCTTTGCATGTTGTGCCAAAGATTATAGAAAAGAAAAATAGATATTTTCTTTAAATTTGAGTACCTGCAGGTATCTCTGTTCAGTGCTGCTTAGAGCTTTCTTTCAGATCTTTTTCCTTTTTTCCCCTCCAGTTGAAGTTTTCCAAACCTTTCTTTGCAAAACAAATTATTATTTTATCACTTGGATACCTGTGGGCAATCCTAAGTGTCAGTGAAGCCAAGAATATTACCTGCTAACTGAGAGAACCATTATCTAGTTCTCAATTTCCCATTTTAACATCACCGCCAGGAGTAGGCCAGATGAAGTGCAGCTTTCTTGGTAGCCTTGTGAAGTACAATGTTAAAGTCTAATAGCTTGGTTTTCCTTCATGCAAGCGTTTCAATTTCTGGTCCTGGGATCCAGAAGAAGAGCGAAAGCGCCAGGAAAGGTGGCAGCATGAGCAAGAACGCTTGCTTCAGGTAAGGAAGAAACTACATTTCTTCCACAGTGTGGCTCAGATGTTGAAGTGTCCCTTTGGACAAAAGTTGGGCATTTCATGTCGTGTCTTCCACATCCTCTGTGGATGCTTCAGCGAATTCTGTGGCAGATGAATAAGAACATGAACATACACACGTGTTCTCTGTGGTTTGGGCGCTCTTAACATCTCCCTTCCCCACCCCGTGGAAAGCCTGAAAGGACTTAGTTCTGCATTCCAGTGTGGAGTTAAACCAAATGTTGATCCTCAACTATATTTAAAGTATGTTGAGCATAGACTGTGAGACTTAATTACTTGGAGCCTCTTTCTCGAGACTGGTATTTTGCTGACCCTGGCACCTATGCAACTCTTCTTTAAAATGATGGTCTTAATGGATTTTTGTAGACTTCTGCTTTGTTCACAGGTTCTTCTTGGAAAACATAAAGCTAAATTTGGACATGAAGGGTTTGGGGTCTTTTTGTGAGGGGGGAAACCCCGTCAAAACAACCACTGGTTTTGCCTAGTGGTAGAGTAAGCTGTAAAAGGTCTGGTTTTGTGTCCTAGTTGGGAGAAGTGCAGTGGCCCTGAGAACTTGAATTTCCCGATCAGTCAGTAGTGTCTTTTGAAATTGTGATTAGGTTTGGTCCCAAAGAAATAATCTCTTTCCTCCATGCAACAGAAGAGCAAACAACTGTCAAAGGGTGGAGAATAATAAAATGGAGTCTTTTCATCTTTTAAGAATGACTTGTGTGTGTCTCTACTGCTTTCTTGAGATTATTTCTTTTTAGCTACTATGATTGTTTCCTCTTAAAGTGGTGTAAAATTCTCATCATGATTTTTCTGGCATATGTGGGTGTTCTCTCAATAGCAAATGCATCTCTTCTGGATTAGGCAGATGTGGTTTCTAATTTGAACAGAAGTTGGAACTGGTGTAAAAGGGATACGGAAGTCACCATTCTTCCCCATATTCAAACCAGTTCTATCAAACAATTTTAAAAATCTCTTTGAGATAATTTTTTATGCAAAACTGTGTGAAAAAACAATTCTCAAGAAATAATTTCATCAAGGAGGAAAAGAAACTACTTAGCTAATTATAAGCTTACCCTCTTCAAACCTTTACACACTATTCATTTATATTTTAAACTTGCACAGGTATTCATCATTCATTAAGTTGTACTGGCATCTCTCTTAAATTAGTACCAGTATCTGCAAAACCTGCTTGTTTATATGCTACTTTGCTGAAGTTATTAATGTAAAATCCATGCCCAAGTGTTTTGGGATGTGTGATAGTTTTTTGGAACTCTTAATACTGTATAAGAAACAAGGAATTCTTGAAATTGTTGAGCATAAATTTCATTTCTGACCAAAGGTTTAAAAACTTCTAACAAATTAAACTACTTCTAGTATGTTAAAAGTTTCTCGTGGTTTGAAGGTGTTAAATGTAAGTGCTAGAAACAAGTGGGGAGAGGAGGAAAAGCAGCTTTTTTTGACACCCATGGATGTTTCAAATTTTTATCTTCCTATTTCATGCTATTTCTGATTAAACCACTCTTAGCAGGTTCATTTTCACTGTGGAGATACTACAGAATTTACTCCTAATACAGAATGCTCTGAATTTACCTGTATTTGTATCCTCTTACAGGAGAAGTATCAGAAGGAGCAGGACAAGCTGAAGGAGGAATGGGAAAAGGCCCAGAGAGAAGTTGAAGAGGAGGAGCGTAGATACTACGAGGAGGTATAAGGCTCAAAGGAGGAGGTTGTTTATTGACTTTTCTTGTATTTAAATGCACCCATTTATGTAACTAAAAAAATCCCATACCTAGGTTAATTAAAGAAAAGCCTTCTCAAAGCTGAATTCTCAGGATTGTTTCTCTTAAACGCTACCATAGGCACTGAGGAAAAATAACTATTTAGACAGGTATCCTCAGAACCTCCGCATAGGTAGAGGTGTCTAATTGCTGTCAGGGTGAGTAAGTACGGTTGTGTCTGGGCACGCTCAGACTTCCCTCCGGAGGCAGAGCCTCGTGCGTTTTGGCGTATACTTGGTGTCTGGACTTGATGGAACTCCAGATGAAATTGTTGTCTGCCTTGGGCTTGATCATTTAGATGTTTTGTAAACTGGCCTTGTTTTTCAAACAAAATTCACAGGAAATGTTCAAAGCTTGCAGTTGTAGAATATTAACAATATAGAAGAAAGTGTTTTTCTTCTGTCATATGTGGGTCATTATTGCAGAAAATTGGAAAATATTCATGTTTCCAGTTTGACTAGTTGTACATTATGCAAATTGATGTCTTATCATCTGTGTTTGAGAGCCGTACTTGTGATCTGAACAAGAAAATTTTTTTTTTCAGCTTTCAGAAGAAGTTTCTCATGTACCATGTTTTAGTATGAAATTTAATAGACTGGTGTTTTGAGAAATAGGGTTGCCATCCCAAGTAGAATATTCTTTCCAGTTTTGGACATCCCATCTCAAAGATGGTAATGGTGAAAGGAAAGGGAGTGCAAAACCTTGAAGCAAATTAAAAATTGAGGTGTTAATATTATTCTTGGTACCACAGGTCCTTACCTAGCCATCTAAATGTGAGTGTGTAGCCAAACTTTATGATTCTACTTTTTAAGCTCATAGTTGACATTCTGTATTTTTAACCCCTGCTCTCTCCTGATGCGCTTTTTTTTAGGAACGTAAGATAATTGAGGATACTGTAGTTCCATTCATTGTTTCTTCAAACTCTGCTGAGCTACTCTCCTCCTCTTCCTCTACCACTGAAGGAAACAAGACAGCGGTGAGTTTCTCATGGATTAGTAAGGCAATAAAGACTAAGCTATCTTCAGTGCAAAGTTTCATTCTTCACGAAAGGCTAACAAAGTCTGGGAACAGTAAGAGTAAGAGTATTCCCTGGATCCTTTCCGTAGCTGGTGATACCTCAGAGTGCTGTAGCTTGTATATTTTTACAACTGAAGAGCCATACTCCCAAGCAAACTGCTACCATCCTATTTTGGGCTAGAGCAGAGGGTGATACTTCCTCTCTTTGCAGCTGCTTCTCTTCTTTAACTGGTGCTGTGAAAAAACAATCACCTGTTTCTATTTGTTTTGACTACCTTTTCAAACCAACAAAATCTGAAGTGGTTTCCCTGCATCCAAAATCTTGAGTGTAACACAGTGGTGTAAGCATATCTGAGATGAGACTGAATCCTGCCTCCCCACTTTTCCTCCTTTTCTCTCCCACCATCCCTCCTAGAAAGCAGCAAAACGAACGGAGTAATGTTCACTCGTCACTCTCTTTTGGCTTATGTGGCACAAAATGTTTCACTTGATGCATCTAGCATCTAATTAAATAAATGTTTGCCAGAGATCAGAGAATGACACCCCAGGTGAGATCAGTAGAATAAATGTGGGATTCCCAGACTTAATTTTCTCCTGCCTAAGGCACCCACATCAAAGAAGACATCTGCCTTTTTCCATTCAGCTCCAGGATTAGGAGTACTGTATCACCTGGTTCTCCTCTTGCCTTTCCTGCCCCCTGTTATCACTCATCCCTGTGCAGGGACATCAGCCATGGCCCTTTTTCCACATGACTATGTAGGGGTAACTTCCTGGATGGAGTTGCTTGTGCCATGTTCAGGGCAGTGCCTGCACTCAGAAGTGAAGGATCTCATGCCATGGGTTACTGAAGCTCCACCAGTCAGGTATGACCCACTCCGGTACCATTTTGGAAGTAGTACTGGTGTTACCATTTGAGAATGCCCAGAGCATGTGAGTAATGTTCTGCCTCCTGGCAGAGTCAAGGAGCTGAGGTCCCTCACAAAGTCCTTCCAAGTCCAATGGGAGACTGTCTAGACTCTCAAAGTCATTCAAGGATTTCTGCCAAAAGCTTGCCACCACAGTGGCAAGTTTTATTTCGTCATCCTGAACACCATCTCATAATTGGTCAGTCCCGCACTTTTTTGTTTCGCACTCAATTTAATACAATTAGTTGATTGTTTTAGCTGAAGTCTTTGTTAAATCCAAAGTTAGCCTTACCAAGGTCAAATGATGAGATGTTCTTTATGGTAATAAAGTGTGTCAACATGATATATCTGGGGGCAGCCTGTGCTTTTCTCATGCGTGTGCTGATGCCGAATTCAAGGGAAGCTCCTTATTCCCTCCCCTCCTATCTTCTAGAACACAACTGATTCAAACAGCTCTCCAGAGGAAGGCAAACAAAAAGAAGTTACAGGGCAGAAAAAGCTGCTCTGGGAGCAGGACAGTATGCCATCTCCAAAAAGCAAGGAAAATGAACTCTGGCAAGAAAAGAGAAGGTATGGATCAAGCCTAAGCATTTCTTAGCCCTGTGGAGCTTTGTATTCTGTAGAGTTCTGGGATGTCACATCTGCCCATGATTAATGCTGGAGCATCAGCATCTGGTGGCCTGGTGATAGGTATAATATATCCCGATCAATATTCACTTGCCTCAGGCTTACGCTTATATGGCAATGTGCAGTGCTAGCTTTGCATATCAGAAGGCATGGCTTTGCTGAAAGGGTGTCACATCAACCAGACCAGAGCTTGGATAGCTCAGACATCTCTGTGTGGCACTGCACTGTGTCTTATGTACAAGTTTCACAAGCTGTTTGGAGGAATAAAGGAGCAGTAGCTATTTTCACTCAGAATCTGTGTGAGATTGCCTGGTTATCTTGGAAGTACTGTACCCGAACTTGCCAGATGGTGTTCAAAGTCCTGGTCTTTTCCCAACTGCTAATAACAGCTTTCACAAAGATGAGAAGCATCTGAGGAAGCTGAACGCTGGATAGAGAACACTGAGAAAAGGTGTTTCTTTGGCAAAGAAGCCATTCTCCACAAATCCAGAATGATCTTTAGTGTGTGTAAGTGGCAGTGTGTGAGGGAAGTCGGAAGACTTGGCATGTTTGGAGACTTGCTAATTCATGACAGTTTATCCTCATTGCTTTGTCATTGCTGACACAATAACAAAAATCCTGTTGCAAAACATAGACTGATATTCAAAAGTCTGATTTTGCCATTATATTCTAGGTGGCATTTTTCCTGGCATTATTTTTACAATGTGACTTATTTTATTGGCAGTGGAAATAAAGTGCTCTCAGGACACCCAGAGACGGGTATCTTGAAACGAGGTGAACAGGAGCACCAGGTGCCAGTGATGGAACGCAGCTCGCCTGCCAGGCTGAATCTGCCATTGACACAGGGTGAGAGTCAAGACTCTTCATATGCATTTATTCTTTTCAAAATAGAAATCTCGCAGGTATATACAGTGGCTTGAAATCTAACTCAAAGAATTTTGGAAATAAGCAGTACACATACCTTTGAAATTTTAATGTCTCAGATTCAAAAGTTATTTTCTGTTAGAAAAGATAAATATGTTAAGGTGAAATTTAAAATCTTCTTGTTTTCATCAGAGGTGAACATTTCAGCTGCAGGTAGGAATCTCATTTATAGACCTGCATGTTCACAGTAGTAATTAAACACAGTTATCTTCCATCTTTTACATAATCTTACATACATATAGGATTTATCTTGATACAGAGAGTATATTTCCAACACTTCTTTCGTGTTTTGATAGCTAATTAGATTCTTTATGTCCGTTTCAGTCCAGTAAAAGTCACTACCTGGGATGTGTAACCATTTCAAGCCAACTCTAAAGTGACACGTGTCTCAATTTTGTCATTAGAAATGTCTGATGACATTTAAAATTAATAGATTTTTTTAGGCTCCCATAAATATTGATGGGTTTTGAATTAAGGAATTTCCCCAAAGCATACTGTCAACAGGGTCACCCTAAAAAAAAGGCATATTCACTAGTTTAGCATCATTATCTAATGCAAGTGAACAGTGGAGAGTAAATAAGTAGGACTAAAGATTTTGAAATTGAGGTTTAGATTTTTGGTTTCAGTCTAGCATCAAAATTGATGATTCAAAAAAATGGAATGTCTATGTATAGAAAAGGTTTCAGTGTTATGACTTGCTCCAAATTCAAATTCCATATGCTAAACTTAACAGGTTTGCTTTCCCTGTCCACAATTTTATTGTATCCTTAGTGCTTTAATAAAGGTTTCTCAAGTAAAGAAAACAGAAGATATTGCCCAGCATTCCATTCTTGTGGATTTATAGTAGTGATTTATAGAAGTGACAAACTTCAAAGATTTGACAATTTTTAACAACTTCTGCTAATCAGGCCTTTTTTCTAGGTTCTCTTCAACAACTTGGTCCCCTGCAAATATTCTGATGGCTTCTTTCTTGCCCCTTAACACATCACATCCTTTCTCTCTCCTTAAGTCCCTAAATAGTCAGGACTAGGATTTTTTTTGCCTTGATACCAAAAATAGGTAACAGGCCTCTCATAGGCCGCAATTAAGTTTTTCTTCTCCTCTAAACCAGCTGGTTGGTGCACAACAGGGTAAGGCCCTCCCCAGCCTGTGAGCCACAAAATTCATCTGGAAGGATCCAGGTAGCGTGCTCTGTCTCAGAAATGGGATGGTCGGCTGCCTGGGCATCACAGATCGTTGCATATTGCTGGGAGGCTGTTATTGTCACTGAGCCTTGTGCAACCATCTGAAATGCAGAAGGAAATTACAAGGGAAGAAATCTGTTTATCAGTAGGCTTATGGAGAGCAGTGACTACACCACCTTCCTCTTAACTCTTGCTATTGAGAAGTTTGGATCCCCAGGCACCATGGGAAGTTTCTGTCTCTCTGGTGCTTCCTTTCTTAGGACAGAAGTACTTTATTTTCCCAAGTGCTATTCGTGGACAACTGCTTGACCTCTCCCTTTCCCAGAAACAGATTCAGCAGCAGAGTAGGTCATGTGTACGTGAAGGTAATGCAAGGGGACGTTGTCCCACAGTGGTCTCCTGGTGTAGCAGAGCCTGTCTCTGACTTTCTGTGGGGTTTCTGAGAACTTATTTTTAAGTAACAATACATCTTGTGTCTCCTTTATGGTGTGCCCATAAGCTGTGCTGGTCTATAAGTATTGACAAAAGCATTTTATCACAAGTATTGAGATTTCCCCATCTCCTATTGTAGATGTCTCCTGGAGTCAGCAGTTGCTGACAAAGCAGTCTCCACATCGTGCAGAGGACATTCGACAGAGACCATTCCTGGGCCAGAGTGTGGGACAACAGCCGAGCTCCACAGGAGAAATGAGGAGGTGAGAATGTAAAATAAAGATTATTGCAGAGGTTGAGAAGTCATGCTTACTCTGTTCTGCCTTATATTCCTATTCAGCATTCTTTATCGGTTAAGTTTCATGGGTAGTCCTGCAGTGTGCAGACACCTTTGATTCCTGGCTTTCCCACCAAGACTGCTAACGTTTATCCACTTGGTTTCTCATTACGGATACCCCAGTAACTAGTTTCACAAGGGAGGACACCTCCTGCTTGCCATTCTCTGTCTTCTTTCTCCTTAGGTCTTTAAACACTCATCTGCATAACTGTTCATGTGCTTCATTTGTTTTAAGTCCTTAAGACAAACATTTATAGCTCGTAAGTATAGCCACTTACTAGTGGTAGCCACCACCAAATATCAGGGTGGGAATGTCAGAAGTCTGCCTCTTTGAAGTTGGTATCTGAGAGCTTCATTCCCCAGCTTCTAAACACAAATTGGTTGCTACTTTCTAGTTCTTTAAGGATTATAGCTTTTAAAAGAAGATACATAGAGATTAGTATTTTCTTTCTGCTATAAATTTGGTGAGGTTTTTTTCTTCTCTGTTGCTTTGCCTTGTGTTTTGGAGTGAGCATTACTAAAAAGTAACACCAGATCATTCAGTAAACAAGGGATATGTTTACCTAATATTTGCAAAAAGTGTATCTCTGTAATGAGAAAGGAACATCTGTTTTCATTAGCATATATATGAACAGTCTCCTGCAAGATATGTGTTTTGTCTATGAAGCTTGTATCCAGTCAAAACTAATGTAGATTGAGTTTTGATTACTTATTCCTCATAACAAACTGCTAGTCTGTGCTTGAGCAAATTGTTATTTAATCTGTAAACAGCTTTAAGCAGTGAGAGGTTGAATCGATCCTATGATTTCTGGTAACAAAAAACATCCATGGTTTTTCTCACCAAATTCTTGCAAGGTAGAGTAGACACAAATAAGAATAAACCACTTTTCAGTGTTAGTAGCATCCTTTTTACTCAGTAAAGGGCACAGACCCTCCATCAAGAACCCCACATCTGCTCTACCAGTATGCTTCTGTGCACATCGCCTGGGGAACAGAGAGTACGAGGTGGTGTGCCTTGGCTTAACCCTCCTTCGTCACAGTGTGAGCTATGTTGGGTTGATAGGTGGGTAGGAGTCTGCACATGGCTGATTACCTTGTGAGTTATCTGACTGAGCAATAGCAAGCAGACCAAGACTCAGAACTATAATGAAAAAGTGCTATTTTTCATTGTATCAAAATGGCAGTGAACAGCAAATTTATACCTTGTTTTCCTTAGATAATATTTTCAGAGCTGGGAATCCTGAAATCCATCAGCTGGAATTTCTCAGTACAAAACCTCTGGTTTTAGTTGTTCTTCAGCTGTGGTAATGCGTTTTCTCTCCTGTATTTTAGGGCCGGCTGTCATGAGAACTTCCAGTCTGGGCCATCATCTCCCTGCTCTCCTGCTGCTTCGAGTCAGTCACCCAACAGGTACAAAAGGTCAATAAGGAATTTTGCAGACTGAATACATCTTGTAGTCGCTGGTGACCTGCCGCAGTGTAAATCACATTAGTATTACGTGGATGCACTATGCATTCTTCTAAACGTTGCAATTCATAACAGTCCACGGAATAAACACGTAGCTCCCTCTCCCGTCTTTCTTGCCTGCTTCAGCAGTATTGTTATGTTTTCAAATAACACAGTTCAGAAAGCACCTGTAGGACTCTACTTGATCATTGAAATTTCAATGAAATTGAAATGGGATAATATAAGCTGCAGTCAAAGTAAGCACTAAAGCGTGAGTTCAGAGCACTTAAGCCACAGGATGTTGTCTTCACAGTGGATAGTCCCATGCTCAGGAGCAAGGTATGCTCTAGCTGTTGTCATCGACAGACGTTTCAGCACTTGCTGATTTAAAAAGAAATCTTTCCCTTAATTTCCAAACTTGAAACACATTTTGCTTTTTTGCTGTTTTTTAAATTTTTCTACATTTGTGCTAATCTCCTGGAGATTTGATTCTCTCAGGCAATGAGCTGTGCAGCTTTCAGTGAGATATGTGTACCAACTCTAAATAAATGTTAACTGTAGCCTGGTAGAATCACTGATAATTTGGGGTGTATTCAAATCAGTTGACTCATTAAATAGGGTCAAGTAATACAACACAGAAAACATAGCAAGTTTTTGTTCTATTTAAATAACATTTTTCTTCATGTTTGATAGCAAAGCCCTCCTTCCGATGCCATTTGCATTGATGTGAAACTATTAGGAATTTTTTATGTGAACAATTTCTTCTGGTTTTTCTAATTGTAACTGCAGTTTTGGTGGGATTGCAGATCATTTTGTGCTCCATATAGCTAGTCATGATAGCTACTTCATATTATTTAGCAGCTACATCCTGATCTGAGACCCTCTTCCAAGATCTTTTCCTGAAATAAATCTTAGTTTTGGAAACAATGGATGGGATGTAATTTGTTGTTCCACTAAAAGATTAGAAAACTTCTCTTAAATAATTTCCCAGAGCACTTTATTCTTTGATCCAACAGTTTAACTTGTCCTTGTAATAACTCTGATAGTAGAGAAGAAGTGAAAACAAAGGCGGACTCAAGAATAATGCAGAGGGATGTGAGCAGAAGGCTTAAGGTTGTAGGGAGGAGAAGAAACCAGGGAAGTTATTCTAAAAGGAATAACGAGAATGAAGCAATGAGACCGTGATGTGCCTGGGCTGTCTGTGTACATGGTGGGATAAAGAATGATGGGCTCAGGAGTGACAGAGAGTAGATGGAAGCAAGAACAGTTTTCTGGTTGTGATGTGTCCTTCTGCTGCTTCTGTCTCTCTTTTTTCTTTTTCTTTTTTTTTTAAATGGCTTTTTTATCATGATGCAGTCCAGATCTGTCTCTGTTGGTGGCCTATTATGTTGTTGCACCAAATCCATAAAGCAAGATATTGTAAACTTGCTTACCTGTGTGCAATTTCATCAAACCATCTTTTCAAAACTCGTGAAGTATCCCAGAGTTTCTCTCCTCGTTTCAGACCTGGCTGAAAAAAGCATGGATGACGCATAATGACAAAGGATCCCTTTTGGTCTCAAGCTCATCTGTTGTGGTTTAGCCCCAGTCAGCAACTAAGCACCACACAGCCGCTCACTCATCCTCCCCCCACCTCGGTGGGATGGGGGAGAGAATCGGAAGAGTAAAAGTGAGAAAACTCGTGGATTGAGATAACAACAGTTTAATAATTGAAATAAAATAAAATAAAAATAATTATAATAAATTGTAATGAAAAGGAAAATGAGAGAGAGTGAGACAGAGAGAGGACCAAAACCCAAGGAAAAAAAAAACAAGTGCTGCAGCTGCTCACCACCCGCTGACCGATGCCCAGTCAGTCCCCGAGCAGCGATCGCTGCTACCCGGCCAACTCCCCCCAGTTTCTATACTGAGCATGACCTCATATGGTATGGAATAGCCCTTTGGCCAGTTTGGCTGTGCCCTCTCCCAGCTTCTTGTGCACCTGGCAGAGCATGGGAAGCTGAAAAGTCCTTGACTGGTGTAAGCACTACTTAGCAACAACTAAAACATCTGTGTGTTGTCAACACTGTTTTCAGCACAAATCCAAAACGTAGCCCCATACTAGCTACTATAAAGAAAGTTAACTCTATCCCAGCCAAAACGAGCACATCATCTCACTAGACAAACATCAGTTCTGGCAGGCTGGCAGACAGGTGAGAAGGGAAGAGCGTGAAACACATAGAAGTGTGCACCTGCACTGCCACTAAAACCATAATGAAAAAGGGTACCAGTTATTCCTGGGGCTCTGATCCCTCACCCAGCTGTCATCAAACAGCTGATTTACTAGAAAGGTCTAGACAGGACTGAAGCTTAAGGAGAAAGTTGAAGTATTTTTGAATTGCAGATGGAGATCTGATTTCAGCTTTATTGTAACTAGCTGGAGTACTAATAGGCATGTAGCTGCAGCAGCATGGACTAAAATTAGTTAGCAAGTGCCTGATGTCTGGTCTGTGCTACTGCAGTTTCGCTGCTACTGTTGACTTTGCCAGCTTATTTGGGTGTAAGAGCAGCATCCCTGTCTTCTGACTTGGAGTAAGCAAACCCATTTGCAAACAAATTGAAAAATTTCCAGGCTGAGAGTCTGACTCAGGTAATTTGTGTAAATATCTGCTTTGATTGCTGTGGCATTGACTGGGTCTAGGTAATCCACAGGCATGGTTCCCTGCTATCTGGGTCTTTGTTAAGAGGCTTGCATCTCCCTTGATCTAGCACAGCAGACTGGCAGGGAAATGGATCTGAGCTGCTGTGCATTCAAGCATTTTAAGTCCTCTGCTTGCTTGTCTGCGAGGCAGACGCACAGGTTGATCAGCAACATGGTTGAAGGGTCAATATATATTTATGTGACACCCCCCAATGCTCCTTCCTCCCGTCCTGTCACTCTCCATAAAACTTTGTAAACGTTTGGCTACATTTTAGCATCAGTTGCCGTTCTGTTTTCTTAAAGTCATGTTCGTCTTCTAGGTCTGTCAGTGGAAAGAAGCTTTGTTCTACCTGTGGGCTTCCTCTTGGAAAAGGAGCTGCCATGATTATTGAAACGCTTGGTCTTTATTTCCATATTCAGTGCTTCAGGGTATGTCTCTTGCTTTATTAAGAAAAATCTCAAGTCATGCACAGTGTGAGGAGAGAGTATATTGAGGGCTGTAGATGTGAAATTGAAAATGAGGGGACCAAGGGATTCACATGTTTATTATGTATGTTTGTGTGTGCGTTTGTTTGTAGAGAAGTGGAAGTAATGCAGCTAATGTGTTATTTTGTTGTCAGACGTTAATTGGACTAAAACCTGTGATTTAGCAAGCAAACTTAGCTTCCTCACTTACAGAGGGAAGCATCATATAATTTCCCAGTTGTACTCATTTGTTTTTAAATATAAAATTAGTTACCTTGTGATTTTTTTTCAAAAATCCGGTCAGTCCTGAAACCATCTTTGATCTGACCTATGGTTGGAAAGCTTTGACTATGGAATGGACGATGTCTTCGGCCTTTCACCAGAGCTCTCAACAGAAATACTCCATGACTGTTCTTGCGTGTCTGAAGACAGTGTTTTCCAGAGAACTCAGAAAGTGGCCACTTCCATTATCTTTGGCCCAATTGGTTTTAGACATTCATGAAGCCTTTTTTGGTTTTAGACATTACCCAAACTAAAACTCTGGCCTCTCTAAGCTTTGTCCAGCACAAATGGGCTGCCTCCAGAATGCAACGTCAAAATCAGATGTCCCTTAAAATCACTAGACTTCACTTCTGTCTGTATAAGTGGAGACTGCTGAAATCCAGTCCTAAATACTGTTGGCTCTAAAATAAACCTTTCATTAATTTGCAGTGCTCCCTAGGAGTATGGGCTGGGTTCTGGGGGTTGTTTTTTTCTCACTGTTCCAAGAACTATTGAAACAAAAGTAAAAATTTGGGGACAGTTGTGACAGATAGTAGGGCATGGTCTCTCTTACTTTCTCTGTTCTTCAATTGACAGTGTGGCATTTGCAAGGGACAGCTGGGAGACGCAGCAAGTGGGACAGATGTCAGGATTAGAAATGGTCTTCTTAACTGCAATGATTGTTACATCCGATCCAGAAGTAAGTACCAAATCCTGTCCAAAGGACAGTGAACTCTAACAATACTGTTGCCATGATTTTAACTGATGAGTTTTTCTCCTCCTGGAAGAAATGTGTTCTCCCTTATGCCCAAATGGCTTGGCCCCTCAAGTATAGCTTCGCCATGGGAAGGGGAGCTTTCCCATGCTATTTTAATCATCCTCTTATATCAAAAAAGATTTCCGAGCCCATCAAACCTTGCCCAGAGGATATCTGCTCAGCAATATTAGACTTAAAGGCTGTTTCTGTGCATAAATATAAACTCCTACACTGTGCATATACATTGCATATCCTGAAGGCTTGGATCTGTCACATCACATGAGACAATATAAATACCTCTACTAGGTCTAGGACCCTGGGCCTTGTTTGGAGAAGTTCCCATTTTTTATGTCTCCAGGCCTCCGTTTGCAGGCAAAATGGTAAAGGAAAATATTAGGAACATTCTGTAACTCATAATGAATCCTTGTGGTGGTATCCCCAGACATGTGCTAAAGTGTTGCTTGCTGCAAATTTTGAAGAATGAGCCAGAAAATTGCATGTCAGCAAAAAACTTGATGTGGTTTTCTGCCTTAGAGCAGGTCACTTGAATGTTCTCCCTACTCCTGCATTTCTGTGAATGATACCAAATTGCTAGAGCATTCCAGCTTCACCCTGATATCACCAGTGATATGAGATGGGCCGTGCTCATGCCGGCTACTTTGTGAAAAACAGTAAGACACAGAAAAAAACCATGGGAATAATCGTTGCCTTCCTGATACATGTTACTGTTCAGTATATTCACTGCCTACAGTACTAACTGATAAGTGGAGATACAGAGTTCTTTTCGCTTACTATGTCCCTTCTTCTCTCTCAAAAGCAGTGGCTGTAGAAATCCAGGAGTGGGAAAGGTGCCTACCTACCTTTGCTAGCAGAGGAATAGGTATTTTTTTTTCGCTGATGTTTCAGGAGAGAGGTATTTCCCCATCGGCAGAGCTAGAGGGTGCTATTGTATAACCATTTGTTTGGTGATTTTTTTTTTTAAATTCTGCTAAGAAATGTTAGCAACTTTTTATTATTATTTATTTAACCTGACGCATTTAGAAATAGCTTTTACCCTTCAGGCTTGATACTATAAACCTTCCTCATGTGGATGAGGTCCTGACCCTTAAATGCATGTTTGCACATCCATCTTTATTCAAAAAAGAGAGGAAGGTGACAAAAGTCATATTTTCCTTTTCTTCTTAATTCTTTTTGCTTAAATAAAAATTGAGGTCCCTTAATAATTACTTTTAATAAATAAATTATTTATCAGCTTATATGCTGTAGAAATCACCCCCTCCATCATCATTTCTACAGCAGCGGTGCTAAAAAATGCAGTACAGAGCTGCGTACAGTGTTTCGTGCAGTAAGGTTTTGCATTTGTACATACCTAGCACAATGGTAACCAGGTCCATGGCAGAGGGAATAGGTTTTGAGGAAATGTATGGTTCCTGAAGAATAATAATGGCAAGGGTTTGTCTTTTTTCCTACAAATTGCCTCTCCCTACTGTGTCCCCTCCTCATGCAAGATCTCAAAATATGAATTAGATTAATTTAAGTTACACTGGCTCGCATCGATAGTTTCAAAAGGACTGATATTGATAAAACTACAAATATGGTTAGTTGCTCATTTTTAACTAGAATTTGACAGACTCCACATCTGAAATGAAGAACAAACTGGTGCAATGTTAGTGTTTTGCCTTTCAGTTCTGGGAGGTCTGATGCTAAATATAAAATCAGTTGCCTGACTGCAAGGCTCATGCCTTCCTGCCCCCACGGCTACATCTGAAAACCTGCACAGCAGTGCGCACAACTGACAGTCTCTGACCAACCCAGAATTAATCAGTATTGTTTTGAGATGCTTCTGGACATGTCAGTGAAATATTTTGGCTGCCAGAAGCTTATTTGAAACTGTGGATGATTCTGTTTCAAAAGAAATTATCAAAAACCCTAAGAGAGAAAAGCATTAAAGCTTACGTAGTGGTCCAGGGTTCAAAATATTTATATTTTTCAAATAAAAATGAATGGGGTAGGTTATTTCTCTAGAACAAAACCTCACAAGGAAGGGAACTTGGTATTCAGTGTCAAACACGGGGAAAAGTTAGAGGTTTGTGAGTGCTGAAGTCAAAGGCAAGAAGTAAATTAATGAGATTCCTTGTATGGCCAAATAACACAAGGGCTCTGTATTACCACGTAACACAAACCAGGCACAGCTAAAGATGACTCATCAGTCCTTTGCTTTACTATTTTGCCACTGCAGAGCCTAAAAGTAAATATACCCGCAAGTACTTTGGGAGTAAAATGAAATACAAGTGCATGCAGAATGCATTTGTCCATATGGCATGGAAAATATATTTCCACTGGAGTTATGCTGAATCCTTGTTTGCAGTTAGTGCCCCAGCTTCGCAGGAAGAAAGAGAAGCAGGGCACAAATGATACATATTTCCAGACTGAGTTTTTTGAGTTGTAGAGATCATATGAGGAAAAGCCTATGTGCACTTGTTAAAATTTGTCAACTAATTACTTGGTTTCGTTTTGTTTTTTCCAGCTGCTGGACAGCCAACTACATTGTGACATGACTTTCAGTCCTAATAACTTTCAAGAAGGAACTATCTTCTCATATGTACCGGCTGCCTCCAGACAATCACTTGTAAGAGCTTGAATCCATGGACATCATGGCTCACATCTCATTTTGAAAAACTCATAAAAATGCTGCACCTGCTCCTTTAAAATGCAATATGTTGGTTTTTTCCCTTTCTTAAGAAATTTGCAAATTATGTATGACCATGGTTGGGAAGGCAAAGCCTAAAGTACTATTAAAAAAAAAGAAATCCCACCTTTCAGGTATGTTTATGATTTCCAGTCTGTTACCTTGTCCTTTTGAAAGTAATAAGAAAATAAACATGCAATAAAGCTGTTTTGTTTTAATATTTCTAGGAATTAAAAAGTTTAAGTTTACAGAACCTTTATAGAATATGCCAACTTGAGCTGAGAAGTAATTTTAAGATAGTATCTAATCAGTGCATTTGAAAACTAAACATCACAGCACGACTTCTCTGTTATAACTGAAGCTATAACTTTTTTTATACAGAGACTAGTTTGATAATACATCCTGTAATTCTGAAGCATTTTGTGTTTATATTACCTTCAGTGGAGGGTAGGAGTTATACAAATAAATTATTGCACCTTTAGTGATAGGATTTTTTTGTTTGTGTACCTCAAGTAATGTTCATGACTATAGCTTAATATTCTCTCCAATAAAGATTTCTTCATTAAACCTAAAGACTGCATACCGTTAACGATGGCAAGATTCCCATTAGGAGCAATCCTTCTTACTAAGTTCAGCAGCCCATGTTGTTATTAAACTTGATGTGAGGGAGAGGCAGCTGAGTGGGCAGACTTGTGAGACTCAGCGCTGCGGTTTGATGCTAGGGTGAAGCTTTTCTCTTTGGCGTGTAACTTGCCCATTGATGGTCCGAGTTGGTTTGTCATCTGCTCGTTCACTTGCAAACATTATGGTTGATTGAAATCTCAAGCGGAGAAAACACGTGTGGTTTGGGAGCCCTCCAGAGCAGGGAATTAAACAGCCTTGAGCCTGTGTTCCTCCATACACCACCCCAATGAAGTCAGCAAACCCGGGAGTGCAGAAGGCGGGCGGGGAGGAGGCTGGCAGCCGTAGGCAAAAAAACTTTTAACTTGCCTGTGTTTGTTTTCCTTTGTGCTTTTTGATTAAGCATGTGCTCCTTACTAAGGTGATCCAGCAGCTCGTTGAAACAGCGGTCAGAGCTGTGTCATTTTATCTACAACACACAGACAAGGTTAGGGGATGTGTTGCAATTGTAGAATATCCTAGCACTTTTTGGTAAGCAGTTATTGGAAATATCCCACCTTAGCAGTTCACGATGCAACTTAAAATGGAGGAAAAAAAAATCTACTTATTCTGCCTTAAAATGGTGATAAAACTAAATTAATAGAGATTTATTTTATCTATGTGCACATCCATTGTCTTTTGATGTGTTGGTAAATGGAAATGAAGTGGTTATTAGGGAAGCAATAATTTTGAGTCGTTCTATAGCTAGCAACTATTTATTTAAACACTAGACAGTTGCTTGCATGTGAATTGCATACCCATGCAAAACTGCGTGTCATTGAAAACCCATGTACGATGTTGTCACTGGAGGACATTGTGACTATCTGCTGGAAAGTTACATGTTACTTCCTTAAAATTGTGCCTTAGAAAATGCAAAGCTGTTGCACACAGTCAACGATGACTTATGGATGCAATAAATCCAAAAAGCTGAAGTCCTGCATGGACTTCACCTGGGGAATATTAAAAAAAAAAAAAAAAATCAGATAAATGTTTTGGAAATAAAAGCGATGTCCAATATTTTGATTAACCATCTGCATGTTTTACTGTTAAAGGGTTTTGATAACCAGGATGCTTACACTTTGCATGTGGTCATCATAACGTTTTCCTGCAAATAATGCGTAACACGGAAATTCAAGAAGCAGATTTTATAACCAACTTTGTACATCTGTATAATTCCATGCACTGCATTAAGGGTATGTGAATATATGATGTCTGGGCCTGATTTTTAAATGAAACTGTGCATGCCTGTGCATCTATTTGGTATGAGTCACTAACACCACTTCACCCATGTGATACAGTTTAGATGTGCAAATTGGTCCCCAAGTGTATAGAAGGGTTGGTTGCACGGAGGTTAGATCTGCTTCTCATTCACGTAGGGGTAATGGTTGGGACTAAAATGCATGGGCGAGGGGTGGGGTGGGGTATGCATCACACTGCAGACACACCACTGGATCTCTGAAGCTGCTTAGAAACTGATCCCAGTGTCTACCAGTTAGTTTCATATATGCATGTTTTAGTGAAGTTTGATTGTATGTACAGCAAAACAAAGCAGCTTTCTCAGACGACGATGTTTTCCCCCTCATGAACATCTATTCACCAGCACAGAACAATTTTCAACCGTTTTCTAAATTGTGCTTGCCAACTGCTTATGTTTGATTTTGTATTTCCTTTGGAGTCTTACATGGCAAATTCATTCAGGCTAACATCTTCCCCCCCCCCCCCTTAAACACATAAACATGATACATTTCTTATCAGGAACTTTGAGCACAGAAAAAAATAATTCTTTACTACAATTGAACTACAACGTAAATGTATTTGTTGCAAAAAATGATTTATTATTGCTAAGCAAGTACAATGTATGTAATGAGTTTTAGATGTTTCAGAACTTATTTAGCCTCTTACTACTTCAGAGAACCTGAACAGGTGTCATCATAACCCATCTGTATTTCACAACCCCATTTTCCATGGTGTATTTTTTTCCTTACTCTTGCTACGTAGTGTTATTGATGCAGTACATCTGTAGTTTTCGGTGAATGTCCTAAAGGTTGGTGAACCAGAAGGGGACCTTCCTTATCTGCATGTCCATTCAAGGACAAGGATTGCTGTCCTAGCTGGGGCTAATGTTGAATACCAATTATGCTAATCTCTCCTTTATTTTATTTATTCTAAAATGCCTCTGGAAATTAGGAAAACTTGTCTAAAATGCAACAGCTTTTATAGTAAATGTATGTTTATAAATAAAATGTTGATTACCTTTGGTGGTGTTGATTTTACTTATTATAACTAATTTCTCCTATTGCATGCGATGTGTCTGTGAAACCGGATTGTAGAATGTGTACATCCCGCTGGTAAAAGCTTCTGCTTGACTGGGGTAGGCTGAACCAAGCTATATTCCACAAAACTTAGCATATGAGATGAGACAATAAAAAAGACATACGTGAGATGGGACGATGCCCTGTGGATTGCTGCTGTAAGCTGTATTTCCAAGAGTACGTGTGGCTGTCGTGGTAAAAGACAAGCAGAGATGGCTTTCTTTGAGTCGAACCCAAAGTCCTCAGAAGATCTTTCATTGATGTCGGTGGACTGTGGTTCAGACTTTGACTCAATAAAGCACTTGATGCACTGCAAAGCTAAGTATGTGCTTGGTTAATTCCGTTTCTACCTGGCAAAGATCCTGGAGTTTGTGCTTAGTTATGCATGTGCTGCAGTATCACTGATCCTTGAATCTCAACGAGTATGTGGCTTCACCAGCAACCAGCAAAAAGTTCACACAAAATTTTGAACTAATAACTGCCCCTTTTTTTATTTTTAATTGAGTCTTCAGTGGATGACGGGTTTGGTTTTGTGCCAGAAGCACATTTTGGCTGTTAGATGAGTCATGGGAAAGTACTGACAATTTCATTTTTTGAAAGCAGATTTTATGCCGGTGCCTTAATGGAAATGGTAGTGGTCTTGCATTATTTCTGCCTCTGGACAGAGGGCCAGCGTTGCTCTGTGGTGGGAGAGGTTCGCTGGGGTTCCCGGGGACGAGCATCGGTGCCGGGTCTGTGGGAACAGCTCGCTGCCACTGGAGGTTGCTCTGAGGCTGGGTCTGGAGGCGGTCAGGCAGCTATTTCTGCTTCAGCAGCTCCGCACCAAGGTTGCTGGGCACCCAGACAAGCGTGGTTTGGGTGATTGTGACCCTTATGAGCCAAGTAAAACAGTGGAAATCCTGGTATGATTTTTTAAATTATTATTATTTTCTGGTGAATGTGACCTAGCAGCTCTGACCTGACCAGAGCTGTTTAGGATGCTAAAAGGGCACCGATGGGGCTGCGCTCCACTGGCACTGATTTAATGCCAAAATAATTCCACAAACCTTGTAAAAGGGGAGTTGTGTCTGCTCACCTCACCAGCGCCTTCGTCTACAGGTAGCAAAGGCTGCCAGGAGGGCCCCAAGGGAGACCAGCTGGCTAACAGGGCCTCGGCGTGCCTCAGGAGAAGAAGACGGCTTGCCAAACAGCAGGATGAAGCTGGGGGCATATGGAAGAAATAGGGAGTAGTGTGGGAGAGAAGTGGGCTGCAACAGCTGAGGCTCGGACATGGCAGAGGATACCCCATGCAGAGGGCGATGTGTGCCAGGTCCCCCAGGAGAGCTCTGCCTCCTCTGCGCCCCGTCCAGGTGCGATGCCTCCATCCCTCCCCTTTCTCCATCGCAGCCAGGTGGGACAAAGGCTCCGTTTCCTCCTCTGCGCCCTTGCTCCGGGGTCCAGCCGACTCCCTTTGTTTTGCTGCTTGAGAGCAAAATGCTCTCTTTAGCAAGTGTTTTGGTGCAGAGATCATCAGTGAACACGGCCAGGTGCTGGTAGCTGTTGGAGGCTCTAGGCACAGATAATAAACAGCAGCAGCTTGCTCATCTCATGAGTATTGATCCTTAGCCAGGCAACTCTTCTGGGGGAGAGTTAAAAGCAGGCAGCTACCACTTTGTTTAGAAAATTAGCTTTAGGTACAGTCCTTGCTGCCCAATTTAGCAAAGATTTGGTCTCAGGTGGATCCCCTTCCTGATAATGGGAAGCTGGTTAAGTACTTACTCAATAAACTTTGCGGAGAAGGGACTTGGCCTGCTTTTCTCCCTCCTTGTCTCTGCTCTCCTGAGAAAAGGTTGGGTAACTGGGGAACAGGATGACAAAATGCTCACTTTCAGAGACACGTCTGCAGTGAAACTCAGAAGTGGTTGTGGACACTGGAAGTGAGCAGATGACCACTGCTTGGCTGGGAAAAAAAAGAAAAGGTGCCAGAAAAATACATCTCCTGTAAAGGCAAACAGGACTCCTATATACCTCTAAAAGCCTCCGGTAGGAATGTAATTTCATCTGAATTCCCTGATAAGGGGAAATGACTGAACTGGAAGCCGCTCAAGTTTTGCAGGCAATAAGAGCCCAAAACAGAGATAGAAAGTACAGGGTGGGCTGTGACTCTTCTCACGGTATGGTGTGGGGATGGCGTTTTGGGGGGGAGGGGGGTCTGTTTTCTTGTTCATCTTTGTTATAAAGTGTAGCAGGAGTTAAACATGCAAGAGGGATGCTTATCCCTCTGCAAGGGGTAATATAGCTGCTGCTCTGTAAACCTTACTGAATACCCCATGCTCTGCAGGAGTAGCTATTGGAGCTCTCCTCCCCAAAGCCCACGGGTTTTTAAGCCATTTAGAAAAGAAAAAAAAATCCATTACTTAAGACAATCTTATGAGTCACAGTTAACTCATCCGTAGAGTCCATCTGCTTCACTGCACGTGATGCGCTTCAAATTCTCTTAGCTAATGCCATATCCATAGTTCACAGATGCATTTTTCCTCAGCAGGTAACCTGCTGCTTAAAATATGCTGAAGCCAGTCACATAGGTCTAGAAACCAAACCAAAATTAACAGAAATGCAAATCTTTCCTTGAAATTACAGAATTTATCAAACAGAAAGGAGAAAACAAGATTTTAAACATTCCTGTTGTCTATCACCTCTGATTACAGACAACAAACTACTCCAATGACAAGCATACAAAGAGACGTGCCATCCACATCTCTGGAAACTACCTGGTAGCTTCCTGTGTTGGGTGTCAGAGCAGAGCGTTAGGGCTTGTGGGGCAGAAAACATCTCAGATGGTAGGGTCAAACCTTTCCTTCCAAAAAGGTAAGCACCGCTATCAGATAGCAAATGATGCTTATTCTGTAACACATGACGCAGCTCTTCAAAGTAATCTTTTGCCTAGTCTCTGGTTTGCAGGAGCTCACTAAAACATACTTTCCATACAATACACCTGGCACATTTCTTGTGGATGGGCGAAGAGGATCTCTGGCAATATTGTACCTCAAGCGTGTGATGCCCTGTGGGAAACCCTGTTGCTCACCGCAGTATACTCAGACTTTGAGACTCTCCTAGAGAATTTTGCATGACCCTAAATATAGTTACTTGCTTCTGATGTTTGCATACCTTCTGCAAGGACTGGTTCCATTAGTTTTTCAGCAGTTTAAAGAGCTTGCAAAAAAAAATCATAAAAATAACCAAACTATGTTTTCAGGGCATTCACAAATACGCATTACTGGACAATAGGATGACCATTAAGTCTGTATTCCCAGAAACAAAATCACCAATGCAACAGATATGAGCCAGTCATGCTATTTCTATATAGGTTCAACAGCGTAAACTAGGAAGATCAATGTTTTCTGCAAATGAGAAAATTTCCTGTATTGGATCTTAACTGAAAGAATACTAAAATATGTCTTGGGAGAGGACTTTCACAACAGAATAAAATCATGTGCTTGTACCTGGCAGCTGCGGATGGGACGTCACGCCCCAGCATGGCATGACACTTACCATTGCTGTGTCTCGAAGCATCCTCAATCACTTAAAATACCTATATTGATGTGAGCATGAACCTTTATGGAATATATACTTGGAAGGACCCCTCTCAGGTGCTAATGGGGATAAAAAGGTTACAAACATATCAGGAAGGTCTCGGAAACAGAGTCATCAAATCTTTTTTAGCTCAGAAAATGAATAGGACATACCAGACAAATGAGCTGCTTCTGAAACAACTTCTGTGTTAATGGTAATGCCAAAACTGCTGTTCCAGGGACCTGGGCTCGGGTGCTTGTGATGGATATCCCCTCTTCTCTGTGGCCAAGAGTTCCTTGGTTGCCTTTGGAGTGGTTCATAAAACACTGTGAAAGTGCACAAGTCCGAGGGGGAGGCATTGCACTAATCCTCCTATTTCTCAGTATGTCCCTATCACTCAGATTGGAGGTGTCACCTCCTGATGCACTTTCCTGGGACCATGTCTAAACATTGCCATGTGAGAACAAAGTGGCTATTTTTCCAAAGGATATTAAATGTAAGGGGGGTTTTTTAGTCTAATTACAAACTCTTCTTAGGAAAAATGAATTCTGGTGAGTGATTTGGCATCTGTATGGTCTATTAACTAATACTAATGTATTGAAGTAGACTAAATTTCAGCATGAGCTTTCTGTGTTGGACTTTGTGCTACTATTCAAGTCTTAGTTGAAAGCTTTTCCTGACTGACACATGATGATAACACTCAGCTCATCACCAACCAGAGGGTGAAAGTGAGCTCTCTGAACTGTTTCATGAACTGACATTTTGGAGGATTTTTAGAAAACATTTGGATTGGTTCATATTTGACAGAGTTTTTTGGTGCCCTTCCTGGCTCCCTGGGTTTATATTGGAACCACTCTTGGGCAGAGGGCAGTGCTCCCGGCATGCCCGTCTCCCGGAGAGCGGGAGGCACTGCTTGCGGAGCGCTGGTGGGGGAGAGCCTTGCACTGAAGCTGCACATGACTCCTGCAAACCCTCTTCGCCCAGCCATGTCCCAGTTAGGCTTTAGGTAAGTTAAGTGTGAAGAGAGCAGTGTTAGACCGAGCTGTGAAATGTGTTCTGCCTTCGTGTTCTAAGTATTCACAGGTCTTAGGCTGAGTTTAAAACATAAGGATAAAAGGACAGCACACGACATAAAGAAGCCAGTTAGCACATATCTTACCAGTAGTCCTACATGTATTTTGTATTTCGTTATTAGTTTGGAAAAGGTAGGACGACATTGAAAAGGCAACGATGACAAAATGTACTGCTAACTGATATAATTAGAAGCCTGTTCCAATGGACCAAAGCTGAATTTCAAAATTAATTTGCAGCCTCACAAAACCACTTTGAAACACTTATCTTGGGATGCAACCTATATGTCTAACATGCATACGCCTGCTGACGGCAAAGCTGGGAGGTAGTGGTGGAGGCAAATCAGCCAGTCCCAACTCTCATCCATTTGCCTCAGCCAAAGCCGTTATCTCTCAGCGCATTTGTTACGGATACACATGGGCACGCAACAGTTGAAAAGCCATTACCTCTTTTAAAGGTAGTGACTAATGTGCTTTTGCCCACAGCGATGTGAAAATACATGGGAAGGTTTTGCTGCAGAATCTGCTCTATTCACCTTGCAGAAAAGCAGCTGCATTTTTCAAATCTTTTTGTAGGAAGAGAGGTCTTTATTTCTTGCAAACCTTTGCTGGTAGCTTTCTTCTTATACTTCTCCTGGAACTGTTGACTAGTATTTTTATATCCTTCTGTGCTTAGCAAATAGTCAATTTTAAGGGTTTTTTTCTCTGAGTAATGTAAAAGAATATTTCACTTGACTGGATGATACAGTCCAGTATAAGTGCATGTGGTTTGATAACCAAAACTAGAAGTAACTTTCAACAAAAATTGTGACAGCTGACTTTTTTGCCTGCAGTGGCAAAGCCCATCTACCACAATGTTCTGCAATATTGGGGCCAGGCGTGTTCCCGACTGGTAACAACACACAGGGGCTTTCCCTAAGTGAATTAAAATTGTCAGAGCTAACCGATGCCTTCGCTGCGCTGCGTTTTGCACAGAAGAGGACGGTGCTTGTAGTTTCATTTGCAAGGCTTGCCTCGTTAAATCACCTTTGCAGATGACAGACTTCTGAGAAACCTTTGGGTAAACCAAAGACTGAGGAGCTCAGGTGGCTGCACCGCCTTTGCAGTGATTCACTTCACTGTGTGGTGTGAAAGGGAAGAAGAAAGCTTTTGACTTGCACAAGCTGCAAGTCTTCCATGTAGTTGGGTTTATATCTGGGAAAAACAGCCTGGGTGACTATGTACAGTGACATTTGCAGCTATTGCCTTTCTTTACATACTGTTCGAATTTATGTAGGTGCTACATTAGCTTCAAAGCTGTATTTTTTTTCACATGGGGCTGTGTATTAAGTAGACAAAATAATTGAGCAAGGTATAGATGCAGATAAACAGTTTATGATGGAATATTATCACTCGGTACTTGGCTTTCTCAATATCTGTCTTCATCCTGAATGGTTAAAATCTGCTTACAGCATGAATACAATTAAACTCATGAGTACGTTTCTCTTTGCTGCTTCAAGGCTTTTCAAGCAGCCTCTATACCTGAAGCAGCATGTGGCTATTTTCACATACTTCCAGTTGACAGCAACCCTCACGCGTTGTTAACCAGGCAGCTGAAGGCTTACACTGTACTGAGTAAGCTTTGATGTAAAAAGTAATGAACGTTAGCTCTTACCAGCTACAGGCTGGTAAGGTAAAATGAAGAACGCGAATAAGTTGTCAGATGCAGAAGAGCTGTGACGAATAACGTCCAGGAAGTGCGTGCCTACGATGGAAAAAGGACTTCAGCAAGGAGCAGGCTCTCGAAGGGTAAATGGTGGAGTTGCAGCACTCCTCCCCTCTTGTTCTCGACCTAGGACATAGCCAGTTTCTCAGCCTTGTCCTGCACAGAAAGAATAAAATCCAGCTGTGCTCCCATGGCACATCCCAGCTGGCCAGGAGCCGCGTTCGGGCAGAGCCCGCTCTGCCCAGCCGCCCAGCCCGGCTCAGGGCCACCACCCCGCTCTCTGCTGTGGGTTGCTGTCACCCTCTGCTGCAGACAGTTTCCTTTTTTCCCTCAGATGCCAGGGATTCTGCTTTTTAGCCAGAAATTCTTCTCTATTGGTCAATATAGCCTTTTTCAGCTGCTTGCTGTCCATTTGCAGTCAGAAAGAAGGGCTGTAAATAAACATCGTTGCTGCCCGGTAGGCTTTGGAAAGGTGCGTGCAAACAGGGCGGACACTGCCTGCGGTGGGGACTCTGGCAGCAATAGGTAAATAGTAAGATGGTTGAAGCAGCCCAAGTGTGGCAAAGCTATGTGCATGCTGCACTGAGAATGTTTATTAAATCTTTGTGGCTAGTGAGGGAAATGTAAGAAGACATATTTCTCCACAGGCTGCCATGGTACTTTTCATCATGGAAAGGAAATAAATTCTACAATATCATTTTATTTGTTTGCAGTTTTAAGGCAAGATGTCGCTCTTTTGACAGTACTGAGCTGCAGCTTGAATACAAATACCAGTTACTTCCTTTGTATTGCAATAATATAAAATAATTTGGACAAGACTTTGAATCATCTTGAATACCACAAAACCTGAGCATCCAACATCAGGGACTTGGAAACAGCTGGATTTTCAAGGATACCTGTTTGCAGTCGCCAGATAATCAGACATCTTTAGTATCCCTCAAGTCAGGTACCCAGAGCCACTGGTCCTGTGTAAAAGCATAGGTACCTAGACTTGGGTTTTCAGTTTTTCAACTGTTTTCAGTTTTTCAACTATATTTCAAGTAGCACAAGCAGAAAAGGCGGACTGGAGTCAGTGGGGTACTTCTTGGACCGCACACTTAATCACTGGTGCTTACAGAGCCCGTCATCACCAGAAAACAGTAAAGCACTTTGCAGTCGGAGTTGAATGAGATTTAAAAACACTACTGTGAGGCAGAAAAATATTATTATATATCTATTTCCAAATGGATAAATGGCACACAGAAACTAATTTGTCCAGAGAAAGAATGTCTTCACTAGTGAATTTAATTTAGGCTACAACCTGGCAATAAAGATGCTAGAAACTCAGTATAGATAACAAAAGAACAAACTGTCAACAAAAAAACCAACAAAAAAAGCATGCATTTAACAGTTACTGTGACTATGGCATAGTGACTGCGGGGTTCAGAAGGACCTGGCTACCCAGGTACTGCAGTAACAGTCACCAGAGCAAGAAGCCCATCAGGAGTGGAGTCAGGTTGTCTAGAAAGGCAGCCCATGAAGCGGCAGCATGCTTTGCACTGCCTCAGCCAGATGACCAGGAGCAGCCGGCTGGGCTGAAGCCAGCTCCAGCATCTCCGTGCAGACCGCAGTTATTTAGCGTGCAGACCTGTTGCGTTAGCAGATCATTTCCTATGCTTGGAGCTGAGTGAGGCAAGCTGAATCCTTCCGGTTAAATGCCCTTTTGAGAGGAAAATATGGCAAAAGGTGTCCCCTTTCTGGAAGAAAGGAGATTTAAAAACCGTAAGCAAAATGTTTTCAAGAGTGATGCCTGCTGCAGTGAGGCAGACACGTGTGGTTTATTTCTCTGTTCTCCTCCACAGCCTGGGCTTCTTAGCTAGGTGATGTTAGCTTGGCTTCCCATGTCTCACCTATGGAGAAGGAGAGCTGGAAACATCCACACTGCTGTTCCCACAGCAGCCATTGTATCTTCTGCCTGGAGAATTACAGACATTTTATCTTAGTAAAATAAATGTAAAAAAAATCTAAAAATCTATTTACTGGGAGGAGAGGTGAAGAAAAGATTTTTCACTAAGTTTTGATGCCAAATCATCTCCTCCAGTTAATCATACAATTACTCAAATGAATGGTCTGCATGCTGCTTATCCTTTGGAGGTGGTTACGCTACATAACGTGCCTGTCGGGACGCTGGGATATGCCGGGATATGCTCGTTCAGGACAAGCCACGTGCATGTACACAGAGAAGATACCTACCGCTGCCAAGAGCAGGCAGCAGCCTAGAGGGCTGCCTCTGAGAGCAGGTGTTTGTGGTCATCTATTATTTTTCATGCCCGTTCTGCAGGGCTTCGTGATGTGAAGTGCCACCTCATGTACTCTTCACATGACAAAAACCTGATTTCCCAGGGAAACGATGGCCCACACAAGGTTGGGGCTGGCCTGTAGCTGAAACAAATGGTCCTGCAGGCTCAGCAGTGACCTCGAGTGCCCAGAAAGCAGCCTGAGCTAACTGCTGGTGAGAAGACCCAGCTAGGTTGGGCTGGAAGGAGAACGTGGAGCCTAAAAGCTTTCTGCATTAACTGTTAGACCAGCTCAACTAAAACAAATATTATAAAAATAAACTGCATAGATGCTACCTGTATTCTGCACCAAGAGCTGAATATATGTTGCAAAAAAAAAATCCACTATTTCCTTTGGAGTGTGGCAGACGTTGCACGACTATTTTCTGGACTGAGCTTATTGACAGATGAGGATATTAAATGGTTAAAGGGATTCTTTCATCTCAGTGAGTCCTCCACCAGAAGAAAATAAACAAATAAGGAAAAACTGCCCAGATTGTGCTCCTACTTCGAGTCATGACAAGTGTTGTGACGGTGACTGCTGCCACCCAGCTAAAGGACTGAAGCTCTTTGTAAATCAAATTTCAAGTAAAGAGATTGGTTTGCGAAACCTCCTCAGCGTGGAGTCACAAGCTGTCAGAGTGTATTAGCATTATGATACTGGAGTAAAAAGCAAAACAAATTAAGATGTTTAACAGCTGAAATCTGAAACAGAATTGTGTTTAATGCTGAAAATCTTGTTAACATATTTTCAGGCTTCCCTTTCCCCAGATATTAAATCTCTGTGTGTTTGCAAGCATCTTTTTATCACACATAGAAGCCTACTGCGGGAGAATAAGAACTATACACGACATATGGTAAGGAAGGGTATTTCACCCTGAATGCAAAAGTCTGTTCAGCGTTGCCACAGCGTACAGCGGCACACGGGAAAATTTGAAGGACCAGGGACAAGCGCAGCTGGAATTCCCCGTGTGTCCGTGGTGACAGAAAGCATTGCATCAACAGCAACGGGCCCAGCCTGAGGATTACACATGTTCTAGCATTTAATGTGAGGGGTAATTTGAACTCCCAAACTGGTTTTTCTTTCATATTGGCTCCCACAATGAAAGAACCATTAAGGGTTTTAGCGATCTTCCAAGACTCTGCTTCCAGCAGAAAATTGGCTCCTTCTCCTTGGACACAAGACCAATTTTTAATTGAATTTTGAGAGATGATGGATGTTGTACTTTATTCCAAGTCTATATGCTAAATTAACAAGGCTGTCTGCTTAGTTTCCTCTTTTGAAACCACATTGAGATGAGTTTCTGCTAATTCTCTTACACAGGGCATTAGACATGTGAACCAAGTCCTTATTCAACAGTCGAAATAATAGACATTTTTGCCAAGGTTATTACGTGGGATAATAAATTGGAGCTGTGAGGCAGCAACAATAGTTTGCTTTCTGAAAAAGACTTACCAGCTGAATTATTTCAAATGAAATAAAACTAAATGTATCATGTATTTTCACCGAAGTATTTAAAAATTACTAGTTAACACTTAAATCTATCTTGGAGCAGGGATCGTTCCATTAATTCTGCACATTTAGCATTTGTTTTTTCCACACGCTCCCTCCGGTCACTTCACAGATAACAGGAAGTCCCTCAGGAGTACACTAGACTACAGAATATATTTGGCCTGAATTAGGTTTATTTATCCAGCTTTTTACATGTTAACAGATGCCATTGATAAGTTAAACATTCGTTATTGTGAAACACAGAAAAAAAATGCCATAAAAGTAAATGGTTTTCTTAACTCTGGCCACCACAGTAATATTTAGGTAGGACTGTGCGTGAAGAAGACGCCTCGCAGAGGTAAAGCCATTGGGAAGACAATTTAGAGTGAAATTTTGCACTGAACATAGAAAATGTGAAAGCAAAATTCTGACCAACGTGGGCAAACCCAGGAACCAGCTCTATTAAGTGTCTGTATAGCTGTCTACCAGTAGAAGCTGGGCTGTTTCTTGAAAATATTGGGGTAGACAAAAAGGAGGCCACCTTCGTCCAGGACGATGGACGGCATTGCTTGAAGAGGAATGAGCCTGCAGCTAGGAACGCCTTTGCATGTATGCTTATTCTTTCCAAATGGGAACATTTAAAAGCAATCGTGTGTGTAATTTTCAAGTGGCTCCGGATAGCAATAAACAGTCTTAATGGTTTCCTTTTGGCAGCACAGGCCTCGCTGACTTTCATATGTCGCAAGGAGCTTTTCAGATGGATTGAACAAACTGGCCATGTGGATTGGGGTTTGCCCTTAATTTATCACAAAATCGTGGGTTTTCCACTGGAAAACAAAAAACAATGTGCAAATACAGCTGCCAGTATCTTCATCAAGAGGAGGTCAAAAACAGAGATGGTGTTTCTCAGCTAATAAAAGCAACAGACTGAAAGAGTGTGGTTTAAATAGCTGAGTAATTTAAACATGGGATGAATAGAATAATATCACACATTCAGCATAACTGAATAATGGCCTTCTCACAGGTGACACAGTGTGGAAAAGCACGTTCAGGTCTTTATCCAGATATGATTATGCTTCCAAATGGTAGCCTATTAAATAAAATAGTAATAAAATGCCAATTCTGCCTCATAACCCTGTATTTCAAATATATTTCAGTCCTAACCTGCATCAGACACCAGTCTCATCCTAGCCCTCCCTTGCATGGAGACTGCCAAAGATTTTCTTTTCCCCGTTGTTAATGTTCTGTGCTACAACAGAATGACTCAGGACCAGCTTTAATTATGGCTGTAGCCCGAATGATCCTGCAGAGCATATCATTAGATCCCGGGAGAAGCTAATGGCTTATCTGTTGTGTATAATTGTTCAAATCTTCTTTTCCATCAGTTTTCCATCAGCGACATCTCATTTGTTTGGGTTGTATGCTGGTGAGACAGCTAGCCAGCCCAGGACTCCTATTACCAAAAAAATTTAAAAATTACACTGTGGCAACCAAATAAGGAATTTTTTGAAGCTATTTCTTTAGAACAACAAAATGGTGTGGGTTTTTAAGCACTGTATCCTCATGGAGCTGCACTGATTAGCAGTAGCTGATACTTTTTTATAGCTATTCTTTGTCTAACTCAATGACACAAGTGAGTAAGCGATTTGACCTCCTGACATAATAACATAGAAAACTTATTTCTCAACTCTCTTGCAGGCAGCCACTGAAAGTAAGTAATAATTTTAGTATCTTTATTCAACAGCCAGCAGTGTGGTTAATACCGAGTTTGTTGAACTCACAAGTCCCAGTTTAATGATGCTAAACAGACAAATAGAGGCGCCTCCGCTAAAAGCAAGTTTTTCTTTCACAGCTCCTTGAAGTGCGAGGCGGTGGCTCTGCCAGCAGCGCAGGGTTGTCAGCATCGATGGGGACACCCAGGCTTTTTGAGACCTGTCATTGCAGCCCTTTAAACTGTGCAGCAGTTCGGTGGCGGAGTGGAAAGGGAAGGTGCATGTGCTCGCAGCAAAGAGAACCGAGCGGCTTTCGGGAGGCAAAATTGTTTGGGGACAATTCATAACCTCAGTCAGTGAACAAGTGACATATAAAAGTGGATTTGGTGCACCCCAGTGGGTTGGGCATCCCCTGGAGCCTCACAGCCATTTCTGGGTGGATGGAAACTGTGGCTGCTGTGAGAGAAGAAGTAGTTATCAGGGAGGGGAATAAATTGCATTTCTAGGGCACCTGTCCCTGAGAAAAGTTCAATGCACTTCAGAGGGCACATGTCTCAGCTTTTACCTCTGTGAAGCAAAATCTGGGAGGCATATCAGGATGAGGTGGGAAAAGATGACTCCCCCTCGGACAACAGGATGCTCGCAGCTGAAAGCCATGCTCTTTTCTGCCTGAAACTTGCCCCGCTGAGGGAGCCTAAGGTCTATGCCACCCTCTCATATCCTTCTCAGAAAACACATCCCTTGTGGCTAATTTATCACTGGGAGGAAAAGGAGACCTCACAATCCAAACTGTCCAGGGAAATGCGACAGAAATACACAGATGAGCTTTTTGAGCCCCTGGCTTTGGTTCGGTTGGTCTTTAATCCTCATATACTGGCACTACTGGGGTGTATTGCCATTTCGGGGTATTTACCCCCAGAGTTTAACAGATTTTTCTTCTTCTTTAAAATTATATACTAAGGTGATTTACCCACTAGAGCTATTTTCATTCCTTTATGGGAGCGGCAAGGTCAACACAGAGCTCCTCTTGTCTTTCTGTAACTCTGCTCAAGAAGACGCTTCAACTGTACCAACAGTTTTCATGTAGACAAGCCTGAGAGTGAAAGAGCAGTGACCTCAGCACTGGCGGGGAATTAACTCTATAATCTAATAGGGTTTCTTTTTCCATTTCTAAATAATGGGATTGTATTAGACCAAACTGTAGTCTCGTCGTAATGATAATTTATTGTATAGCATATCTGAATTTTGCCTTTTATAAATCATTGAGAATTACAATACACAGTTATATAATTGAATCTTCTCTTGTAGCGTTAATCTTTTTCGTTGTTTAGAGAAACCCCTTTTTGTTCAGAACTCACATGTAACTGGGTTTAGAAATTACAGGGGGGGTTCATATGCCTATTTTTAAGTGATTAAATATTTTCATTTTTATTACTTTTAAATATTTTGTAAAAATTATTTAAAAGTAAAATACTTCAAGAGTATTTTATGCTTATGAGATTTTGTACAAATGATTCTGGACAATTTTAAAGCCAAATCTGCCCGTAAGTTTATATATATATCCCAAAATCTCAACAACAACAAAAAAATGTCATGATCTTTGAAAGGAAATAATTACGGATAATTAATTCCCACACTGACATTTAAATGTATTAGTGGTATGCACCAGTGAAAATATTGATCAATGAAAGTATCAGTAATAATAGGAAAAATTAATCACTTTTGAAGATGTATTTGACTTCAGCTGTGGAAGTACTTTGGCCAGGATTGAAGCTGACCCCATGACTATTACAGGGACTATTACCCACCAAAAAAGACAATGAAGAAATGTAAATGAGGGAAATTTGGGAGGCCATGCTTTCATTTGCTTTTAGAATTCAGAAATAGAGTGATGTACAGCCTAAAACTTGTGATCTACAGTTTGTAAACCCATTTCTGGAACTGATCAGCAGCAGGTGATTTAGAAGAAACACAAGAAATCTTTCGGGGGAAGTATTTGTTAAAGGTCTCAGCTACAGTAAGTAAAGATTGGCTTACACCCTGAAATGGGTGGGTTTATATCAGAAATCTTTCAGAATCTTTTATTAACCCAGACTGTACTGGCCGGATATTCTTACTTAAGCGCTCATTTTTTTTCAGAATTCAGTTTAAGTCTTGTCCTCAACAAAATCTTGTGGCAATGAATCTGTTTGATTACCTAGTGATTGGAAATATCTCCCTTTACCAGTTCTAAACTTGCTAAGGCAGGAATCAAATGATCGCACTGTTATATGTTATTCTACATTTTTTTGTCCCTCCTAACCAACATTAGGAAAGAGCTTGAGTGATGCGGTCACTGAAAGGTGAGATTAAATGGGTAAAAACCAAAAGTGCATAATTCAACTTCTCCACTCTCATCAGTATTTTAGTATTCATATACATGTAACATTATACAGGTACAACACACACCCTTGTTAATATAAATAACTTTTCCACCTCTCTTGAATAATGTGTGCCCTTGGTAATTCTTGCCACCTTTCTGTGATGCCACCAGATTTGATAGTCAGTGAATCGGCCCAGAAATATTTCAGGAGTGCTACACTTCCAGTGGGAATTGAATAGGACGGGAGCGAAGGGTTTAGATGTCCATCTAGTGCATCCTGGATAATACAGCAAGAGTATTTTGGTAGCTGTTTCTAGAAACGGTTTGATATTGCAAAAATCAATACAGGGGCAGGAGCTTTTGAGTTGTCCTGACAGCACTGCTTTGAGATTATTTTGAACTACGATGTCGACTCTTTAGGTTAAATTAAAAAAGTAGGAATAGCCTGCTGCTTGTGACAGCCTGTGGAACATACCTGTGTAACTGTACATTGCATTGAACTCCACTAACACAACAATGATCAACCTCAATGAGAATTAAAGCTTCCACTTTGTAGCAGCTCTGCTGTCTCTCCCCCCGCTCCCCCGTACTGTCTGCAAAACTGAGGCGAAGCACCCAAGGACTCACTGAAGCTGAATTGTCTTCTACTCGGTTCTCTGGAAGAGAGTCCTACAAGCCCAAGGAGGCCTCAGCCATGGAAAGCTGCACAGAGCATCACAGAAGGAAGGCAGGCCAACTCTGAGCCCAATCCAGCATGCTCGTGGCTACCCACAAAGAGGCAGGTGGCAGGAAGAGGTTATTCCTGGCTCTGCTTGGAGATGAGCCTCAGAAGGCAACTGCTAGGTGCTGCCGCTGGCTCTCTGTGGCTCAGCTCCCTCGGCATCAGGGGGAGGGAGCGGGCTGGAGAGCGTTGGCAGCTGCTGCAGCTGCATGGACCCCCTGGTTCCTGGCATGACTTGGGACGGATGAGCCTCCTCCCTGTGCTCTTCAAAGCAGAGGCAGGTTTTTCACAGCCCTGAAAACACAGGGGTTTGTGGCTCTATCTTGGGGCAGGAACTGCTGCAGGCACTGTCTTAGAAGAATATTTCGAGAAGTGGATTGACTTTTCAAAGCGATGAGTATCCGCAGCTCCAGCTGGGAGCTCTGGGTGACCCGTGCCTCTGAAACGAGCAGCCCAAGCTTTCCCAAATACCGCGTCCATGCCAGATAACCAATTCTCTTAGCCACTGGTTTCACAATCTCCAGTCACTTCTTTTTCTTAACCAAATAACCACAGCAACTCATAAAATTTGTGCTTTGTTCCCTGGATAGATTTTCTCCTTAGGGGAAATTAATATATTGATTATTTTTCTATAAACATCTTTCTGTTAAAGATACTGAAGTTAATGCTCCTGAAGACCCCATCCATACTTTAAGCCTGTTGATAGAGGCCTTAATGCTGACATTAGATTTAAGACTGCTGGAAAGGCATAGTTTCTCTCACTTACACTTCCCAAGACTGCTTCGAACTTTTATCTACTACTGTTTATACGTTATTCGAACACTGTTTGAAGCAGCAAGAGATGTTATCAGCATTCCCTTACTACCACTCTTTCAGAAAGGAATGGGAAGAAGTATGGCCTCAGCCTGCAATAATAGTATGAAATAATACTCCTTTTCAAGTGCAAATATTTTAATTTCCTGTTGATATCATAGTCATGACAAGGATCAGCCCAAAAGGTTATTTCCTCTCTCCAAAGGAAATTTCCAACCTAAAATATGGCAGCATGAGCTTCATTTTTGCAGCTAAAGTTTCTTGAGCTGTTTCTGGATGAATTCCCCACCAACTGAGAAGATGGGTTTCCTCTCAAATCATTCCTTGGTCTGCTTGATGACCCCGTGTGCGAAATACAAGGTGCAACATTGTTTTTCTAAGATGGAGCCATATTTTAGTAGCACCCTGGATGAAGCTACCAGTTTGTTTCATAACAGTTGTGAGGCGACAGCTTGTAAAGGACCAAATGAAACTGGTGACAAGCAGAAGGCCATTGTAATACGGCCTTCATAGTGCTGCTCTGCTTTATGGGTGATGAGGGTAGTCTATAGATTAATGTTTGACTCTTAATGATTCACACTAAATGTGCAGCAAGAGTTACAGCCAGGTACTAGTTTAGTAGGTTTCTAAGAATTACTAGTGACCTTCGTGTCCCATTCCTCCTCTGTACAGTGGGGATGCTTCCCATGGGAAGAGACCCCAGATTTTGCCTTCAGAAAGAGCTCATGCTTCAGACCACAGCAGTAAGCTGCTGGCCTCGACTGGAGTCCGGCTAGTTCAGGGGACTCCTGCTAGGTACATCCATTAGCACTTTCAACAGTGTCAAAAAAAAGGGAGGAAAAGAGGATTTAAAAAAATATTGTAATGGACCATGGGCGCTTTTCATGACACCTCCTTTTCCCTCTGGACGATAATAGTTTGATAACTTTATTAAGTAAGTGCAGATATGTAGAGATTGAACTATTTAGACACACTTGCTTCTCAGTGAAAAGGATTTTTTTATTAATTGTAGTGTTCCTGTATGCTAGCTACATATTCTTTAGTAGCAAAATTAATGTTTGCATTGCCATGCATCCATCCATCTGAGAGATTTATACTGCAATCAGGAATTACTTTTTCTGTTCATGTATTGGAGAGAAGAAAGTGAGAGTGTGTGCAAGAGCTACCCCAGAGCCAAATTTGACATTACACCTGAATTCCAAGTCCTGGCATTTAAAAGAGCAGACAATTAAACACTTGAGTTGCTTCAAACACACAATGTGAATTTACCTTTGAACTCTTCAAGATACAACGTGTGTTCATCCTGAATTTGAGTTGGTTTCTAAAACAAATTACTCTTTATTTGAATGACATGAGGGGGTAAACCCAACAAAAATAACAAACCTTACCCTCATTTCTTTACTGGAGCATCTTCTGACTTGTTAGGTCCTTCTGCCCAGATCTCCTTGCCTTGTGAACCCCAGAGCATCATTGGCGTTACTGATCAGCTTGCCCGTTCAGCTTTCACTGGTACCACTGGTAAGCAGCCGTTTGGCATCCTCTTTCTGCCTGGGCTCCCGCTGGGTACCCCGTGGCCCTCCTCTAGCCTTCTGTCAGCAGCAATCCTGTAGATTACTTATTTAATTAATACTCCTTTTCAAACTCCTGCCTTTGCAGAGAGATGGGAGAAATAAACTTCATGTATTTTCAAACCATCCATTTCTACCTGACTGAGCAATCATGAAGGTTGACGAATCAACCGTTCCAACTGGTCCGCCACAGGCACGCTGGTCCTCCCAAACGGTGGGTGCTGTACACCTCAGGCCTCCCACGGTTCCCTGCGCTGTGGCGGTGACCAGAACATGGAAAGCAGTGGCTTGAGGAAGGATTTATGGGTCAGAGGGAATAAGTGACAGAACAGAAGTTTCCAAAAAGGACTAATGAGAAGCTTAGATACGTAAGTGGAAAACTGTGATCAGAAATAGAGAGGTGATCTTAGCTCTGTATGAACCATTAGTGAGAGAGACACGGCAGTGTTTGGTACTGTCCTGGTATCCCTTTCGCAAAGCATCTTCAGAAACAGGAGAGAGTGGTTCCAGCTCTGGAAAACATTTTAAAAGTTTAAGCCTTAGGGAGTGTGGGAGATGTAAAGGATGCAGCCTATTTAGTTTGTCAGGAAGAAGATAGATCAAGATGCAAATCAGTTTACAGTGTAGTAAAATGAAAAGAGAGAAAAGGTCTAGCAGACATATAGCTAGATCCACTGCTTGGAAGCTGAAGCCTTCATATTAGAAATAAACCACAAATTTCAGCAGACAAAGTAGTGAACTTGGCAAAAAAAAAAAAAATACCCAAAGAAGTAGCGTGTTGTCATCTCTTAATGTTTTCAAATCACAACTGCATGCCATAAAATGGAAGCTGATCATCTTCACACAGCAAGGCCTGACCAGGAGAGAAATCTTTAAATCACCCTCGGTTGGTTGGTTGGTTTCCTCGTAATACAGGTCTCGCCTTCTCTAAGAGCTCAGGGGTCAGTTCAGCCATGGTAAAGCCGACGGACTGAGCACTGCAGCTTCTCCAGCGGAAACTCTTTCCACGTAGATCACCACTAGCAGAACTGCACTGCAGTCCACAGCTGGGTAATTCCTAGAGACAGTCCCTTTACTTTGAACAAAGATATTCTTAGATCATGAAATGACTTTTGGAAGAAAAGTAAAATGGCAAAAGCTATCCGCATTATAACAAAACATATATTCAATAAACACATACAGAGGTTTTTTTTCCTCCAGAAAATAGACTGCACATTTTATTGCAGCATTTTGAAACTGAGTATTGAAGTCTTTTTATTAGTGAAACAGCACTTGTCCCGTTTTTCCTGGCTCTTTTAATTGTGCCCTGGAAGGTGGCACCCTCTCCCCAGCACCCCAGCCGTGCAGAGAAATGCTCTCGCCGTAGTTGCTTCTCGGCCAAATCCCCAAGCAGTCTTTTTTTTCTTTTTTTCTTTTTTCCCACTGCCTCTGCCAGAGTCAGACGGAGTTCATCGCCCCGGCGTCCCTGCAGCTAACCCGCACGCGTCCCGGCTGCAGGGACAGCCCCGGGAGGCGGCACCGGGCTGTGCTGCAGCCCCGGCCGGCCCGGCTCTTCGCGGGGGCGGGGGACCCCGCCCGAGGGCTTCTGGGGGAGCTGGATGCCGGCTCGTCTCGGCGAGGCCGGCTTTCTGCTGCTGCCCCGTGCCCTGCGGGGTCTGGCGGGCCGGCCCCGCTGCCCGCGGCCCGCGGGGCAGGGCCGGGCGAGCAGCGGGGGAGCCGTCGGGGCCGCGCCGCCGGGGCTCCGGCTGCGGCAGCGGCTGGGCTGGGCGCTGCCTCGGCCACCGGCCGCCTCCCGCTGCCGGGCGGTGAAAGCGAAGCGGGTCCCCGGGTGCGAGGCCGCTGGACGCGTCCTGGCCCGGGGGGGAACCGCGTCCGTGGCCGCGCTGGTGCCCGCGGGCCGCCCCGCTCCCGGCGCTCGGCGGGAGCAGAGGGGTTAAGCCCAAGGAGCGTTTGCGAAAAGCTGCGGCCCTGTAAAGCCGCTGTGGTGGTCTCACGGCTGGCGACAGCTCCTCGCCCGCCTGCAGGACCCGTTACCCGCTGGCAAGCCAGACCTGTAGTTTATGCCCCCTTCTTTTTTCTTTTAACCGATATCGCTTAATAGTGGCCATCTCCAGTTTTCGAGGTAGCGACGAAAGGTCAGTTCTGACGCATCTCCCCCCCCCCCCAATCAGCCTGTTTGCAAATAATTAATAACGGCACACTAAGGCAGCCATGACGGGCCCCGCAGTTACGGTCTTCCTGACGGTAACGCAGATGAAAAATAATGCTGCCCAGCCCATCTCCTTCTGATGACTCAGGCCGGATTCTGCGACGGGCGCCTTCCAGCTTCGGCAGAAAGAAAAAAACGCCGCCCCCCCCCCCCCCCCCCAAATAAAGCCCTGACAAGAAGTCAGAAGAGCTACGGTGCTATATTTGATTTTGGTTTTTATTATCAACAATCAATTAATGGTACACTCTTGGAAAACTATATGCACATGTAGAAATATTTCCCCTTTTAAATAGAAGCATTCATTTTAACCACATATAAATAAATCTGAAAACCCTGAACATAATTTATGACGATTATGCTCACAAACATATTCCAACAGGTAGGGAAAAAAAAAAAAATGAGACGACATGCAACCGATAACAAAAATATATATCATTGCCTGAACCTGGTCTCTCTAAACGCAAAGGGAGCCGAACCCGTGAGAACCTTATTTCTCCATAAAGACACGCCATAGAGACTACGAGAAGGGAAAACATTATTTATACGGTCAACTAGACAAGGCTGTACTGATATTAACACTATACAGTTGAGTCACAGAACACAGTCGTAGAAAGACACGGAAAAAGAGAAAGCATACCTGTCAACATTCAACTAAGAGCTATAGTTTGTGCCTTTTAAAATAAAATTAGAAAACCCTAACGGAGATGCCTAAAAACTGCGTGAACCGTGTAATAATAATAATTAATAATAATTAATAATTAATAATAAATACAAGCCGGCCGCCGTGAGGGGCGCCGGCCCTGCAGGGGCCGGATCCGCGGTGCGGAGGCGGCGGCGGCCGCCGGGCCAGGGCCGAGCCCGGCGGGGCGCCGGCGGCGGCAACGGCAACGGCAACGGAGAGACCCAAGACCCAACCGAGGGACAGTGACACCGGACGGCGGGGCAAGAACCGCCCCCGGGCGCGGGGCCGGGGGGCGGCGGGGGTGGCGGGGGGGGAGAAGACACTTCGTCGCTCGGGCTGACCGCGAAAAGGGGCTGAAAAAGCCCCGCGGGCGGGCAGGGCGCCCTCCCCCGCCGCCGGGCCGCCCGCGGGCGCAGGCTCCGCGGCCCGCCGCCGCCTCCGCGCCCGCGCAGCGCCCCCTGCGCGGCCGCGCCCCCCCCGCCCCAGCGGAGGCGCTGCGGGGCCGGCCCCGCCGCCGGGCCGGGGGCGAGGGGAGCCGGGCGCGGCCCCCCGTGGGGGCGCGGGGTCCCTGCCCCGCGG